>NC_041390.1:563256574-563289708 GCF_002162155.2 Triticum dicoccoides | reverse complement strand
GGGGGGGCAAGAGAACCAAGGATAATTTATAAACAATTTGCAACAGTAAACCATACATGCAATGTGCTATTTACAAAGTAATCTGATTATGTTGTCTTTAGCTAGAGAACACAGAGGAATTGTAAAACTGGGCATAGGGTAGCTACCTAGGCATGTCTCTGAAGCGGGTTGTATCTGAAGACACATGACGAGGTGAATATGGGTCATATACTCTCTTCAGTGGTCGTGATTCCCATAGGCGAACAGTCTGTGGACCTTCTTCTAGATCTCCGCCATACTATCTGGAACAGAAGAGGATAATAGCTTTGGATTTAGCACAATTGCTACGGGTTACAGCCATATCAGAAAGGTAAAATCTTGCATACCTTACAGAATAGTAGCTGTAGATTTAGCACAGATCCTATAGATTCAACATAAATTATATTTTTCTGTACTGAACCACATCTAAAGGGAAAACATGACAAATTTTTTACCCCAAGACATAAGAAACGAAATCCCTATTGTTTTACAGTAGAAGGACAAGCTTTCATGGACTAAAACACAAAAGCACTGAAATTTGACAGGTCTCATCAGTGGAATAAATAGATGTGTATTCTCATCAGTAGCTGCCACAGACAAGCTACGTGACACCTCTGAAATAGTTCGAGGACCTAGGGTGCGCTTCATCATAGCAAGAAAACTTCTAAAGAAAAACAACATATAACCACTGACCTGTGGAAGAGTTCAAATAGTTTCCTAAAAAACAGACATGAAAGGAGCAAGGCAAAAGAAAAATTTACAACAGTACCATGAAAAATTTACAACATATAACCACCGACCTGATGATAGCCTCAAAAATATGCACTATAACAACTAATCAGTACATCAGGAGCATGCATAAAAAGAGAGTGAGGCACAATCCGCAAAATAAAATTATGTCTAACATTATTAACTGATTTCAGTACCATGGAAGCATAAAAAGCAGATGAAAATAGGTTCCAGGGAATCCAAGCTGGCATCAGTCATACTAACAACATTTCTGATCCCTTGTCCATTGTATCTTAACTCAATTTCCCATTGTAGTTGCATGTCCATGTATCACAAACACAAATAATTTCCAATGGAATTTTCAGTTCTAAAGAGACTGTCAAGCATAGAACCAACATATTAAGCAATAACTCGACCCATCCTCTAAGATGGCTATTAATGCAACATGATACCTAGGCATAAGTCAATTGTATGTTGTAACAGCAAATAAAAGAAGAGAGCTGTTGCTCCTAGTCTTGCATGGAAAAAACAGGGCTCCAGAGGTGAATGATCTAAGATGAGGAAAGCCTCAAACAAGGCTGCACAAAGAGGAAAATCATCAAGTGTTTGAATGTTGTGCTACAAGAACTGAATTGATCTAAGAGCTAATATTATTTTCATATTACAGGAGATGATCAGACAGGTTTGAACCTAACGGTGTCAACGACAATGCAGGAACGGACTGGCATCTAGCTTGGCTGGTTTTACCTTGAGCAAAATTGCAATTTCGGAAAGCGGCATGGATTTTCTGAAGAAGCTCTTGCACCCTGTCAACAGTCCCATTGCCTAAGTTCTCTTATAACATCTTATATTGTGGGACGGAGGGAGTACTATTTATTCATTACTTGAATGGAATCAACATCCACTTTCATGCATTGCATATACAGCGACTGGCTCTCTCTGTTGTCCGCTGCCTCATCTCATAACTACTTGTACTAATTGTTGACTGGGCTTGGCTGCTCTCTAAACCAAGATATTGCATTCAAGCACAGCGCAGTACCTCCTAATGCAGAAGCTTTAATTAACAGAAGCAAGCATCTGCCAATTTATTCAAGAAAGAACACCATGCCTGAAACACAGTAGGCATATATCAACTAAATCCAGACACATATATCAGTGGTTAAGACACCAACCGTCACACCTAAAAACATAGGGAAAGTCTGTAGTCCATGTCACAATTATAAATACTTTTTTTTCACCTTAAACTATCACAAAAGAGGCAAATAAAAACACGGTATTAACATAAATGCTCACCCGCAAAAAAAAACAATAACATAAATGCAGATGAATGCATATTTTTTCTAGGTTCAATACATGTAAGGACATAGTACAAGCTGAAAGCTACCGAAAAGAGGCACATACTTTGTGAAGGAAAGCCTTCCTTGCAATATCTGAAAGCATGGATTTTTTGAAGAAGCTCTTGCATCCGGTCAACAGTCCCATTGTCTGGTTGGAGTGAGGGAGAAATGCAGGTAAGAAGAATGAACAACAAACATCCTGAAGTGAGGGAGAAATAACCAAACAAAGAGAGTTGCTGCTGAGGAAAAACACATCCATATGCTTACCTGTCGACCCCCTAGCCCTTGTAGTACAGTAAAAATTTGCCTCCTTTCCCTTGTGTATGCAGCCCTGTTCTTTGCAGCTTCTGTTGCTGACATATCCTGCAAATCAATGACAGGAAAATTTTTAATTGACAATAGCAACCATAGTAACAACAGCCGAGTCGAATTCTCTCAACTATACATTGCAAAAAAAAGGGTTGTAGCAGTCTCCGGCTTGGCTAGTTTTACCTTGAACAAAATTGCGATTCCAGACATCAGCATGGATTTTTTGAAGAAGCTCTTGCATCCGGTCAACAGTCCCATTGTCTGGTTGGAGTGGGGGAGAAATGCAGGTAAGAAGAATGAACAACAAACATCCTGAAGTGAGGGAGAAATAACCAAAAAAAGAGAGTTGTTGCTCCTAGTCTTGCATGGAAAAAATAGGGCTCCAGAGGTGAAGTGAATGATCTCTCAACTATAATTGCAAAAAATGAACCAATAAAAAAACACAAAGAACAACCACTATCCCAAATTCTTTTTTCTTTCCGAGTTGAATGACTCCTTCCAGAACAAATGGCCAAGCTGGCCATAAAAAGGGACATACAAAAAAATGTCGACAGAAGTGAATTAGTAAAAACAAAAAACTACATGCGAATAATCAGGATGGGATGAGTGCTTTTAAGCACCATGTCACGAACCAGAGCCATGATGGGGAACATGAAACCAGACTACCAGAGCATAATGTCACCACCCCCACAATAATAACCAGAGGGGGAAGATGGTGGTGAATATATATGGCACAAGTTCTGCAACGAAACCACAGAGCTGGAGAGAGAAGAGAAGTACCTTGTAGATGGGGAACATGAGGAGGCCGAGGGCGCCAGCGAGGCTGCAGTTGGTCCCCTGCAGGAGGAAGAGGAAGAGGCACGCGGCGGGGCTGTTGGAGACAGACGGATTCAGTCGAAAACATCACACCCTAAACTGAAGAAATTGAGGAAGGGGATTATTTCGGTAGGAGGGAGGGGGAGGGGAGGGCACTCACAGGTTGTTGGCATGCTGGATGTTGGGCTCGAGCACCTTGAGCGAGTCCCTGAACAAGCACCGGCGCCACCATCTCCCCCTCCTCCTCCTCCTCCTCCGCCACCGCCAGAGGGCGCGGCCGCCACCATCTTCCCCCTCCTACTCCGCCACAAGAGGCCGCCGCCGCCAGAGCAGAGCGCTCGCTGCGAGCTCAAGGTGGCGAGGGCGACGAGGCAGAGGAGGAGGGCTGGGAGGTGGCCGGTGGCGGCTGGGGAGAGGAGAGGAGCGGCTAGGGTTCTGCGGGTGAGGGAGGAGGAAGCGAGCGAGGGGAAAGGGAGAGGAGAGCGTTCGGGACTTATCATCGCGACGCACTACATAGAGGAATAAAAGGAGACGTGGCCGGTGCCGCTAGATAGCCGGACTCGCTCATCTTTTAACTTGTCAATAAACCATTCACCATCGGAGCATGACCATAAAACATATCTCTCATATAAATAGAACAACCATTATTCTCGGATTTAAATAAGTAGCCATCTCGAATTAAACGACATTCTGATACAATGTTCATGCTCAAAGCTGGCACTAAATAACAATTATTGAGGTTTAAAACTAATCCCGTAGGTAAATGTAGAGGCAGCATGCCGACGGTGATCACATCAACCTTGGAACCATTCCCGACGCGCATCGTCACCTCGTCCTTCGCCAGTCTCCACTTATTCCGCAGCTCCTGCTTTGAGTTATAAATGTGAGCAACTGCACCGGTATCAAATACCCAGGAGCTACTACGAGTACTAGTAAGGTACACATCAATTACATGTATATCACATATACCTTTAGTGTTGCCGGCCTTCTTGTCTGCTAAGTATTTGGGGTAGTTCCGCTTCCAGTGACCACTTCCCTTGCAATAAAAACACTCAGTCTCGGGCTTGGGTCCATTCTTTGGCTTCTTCCCGGCAGCTTGCTTACCGGGCGCGGCAACTCCCTTGATGTCCCTCTTGAAGTTCTTCTTACCCTTGTCTTTCTTGAACTTAGTGGTTTAATTCACCATCAACACTTGATGTTCCTTTTTGATTTCCACCTCTGCTGATTTTAGCATTGAATACACCTCAGGAATGGTCTTTTCCATCCCCTGCATATTGAAGTTCATCACAAAGCTCTTGTAGCTCGATGGAAGTGATTGAAGGATTCTGTCAATGACCGCGTCATCCGGTAGATTAACTCCTAGCTAAGTCAAGCGGTTATGCAACCCAAACATTCTGAGTATGTGCTCACTGGTAGAACTATTTTCCTCCATCTTACAGCTGAAGAACTTGTCGGAGATTTCATATCTCTCGACCCGGGTGATGGTGTCCTGGACTAGGGGTACTCATCACATCGTCTCCCGATCAGTTGGATTGGGACGAGGACCCCCATGGCCGCATACTCATGGGCCAGTTTGGTCAGCTGCCGCATACAAGAAAGATTCCGCAAGACTTGGCAATCAAGACAAGGACTCCCTCCCACCGGCGTATTCGGCTAGGACTCTTGTTATCTTAGGCCTCTGGTGCATTATATAAACCGAGGCTAGGCTAGTCGATAGAGATATAGATGTTGGAAATATGCCCTAGAGGCAATAATAAATTAGTTATTATTATATTTCCTTGTTCATGATAATCGTTTATTACACATGCTAGAATTGTATTGATAGGAAACTCAGATACATGTGTGTATACATAGGCAACACCATGTCCCTAGTAAGCCTCTAGTTGACTAGCTCGTTGATCAATAGATGGTTATGGTTTCCTGACCATGGACATTGGATGTTGTTGATAACGGGATCACCTCATTAGGAGAATGATGTGATGGACAAGACCCAATCCTAAGCCTAGCACAAAGATCATGTAGTTCGTATGCTAAAGCTTTTCTAATGTCAAGTATCATTTCCTTAGACCATGAGATTGTGCAACTCCCGAATACCGTAGGAGTGTTTTGGGTGTGCCAAACGTCACAACGTAACTGGGTGGCTATAAAGGTACACTACGGGTATCTCCGAAAGTGTCTGTTGGGTTGGCACGAATCGAGACTGGGATTTGTCACTCCGTGTGACGGAGAGGTATCTCTGGGCCCACTCGGTAGGACATCATCATAATGTGCACAATGTGATCAAGGAGTTGATCATGGGATGATGTGTTACGAAACGAGTAAAGAGACTTGCCGGTAACGAGATTGAACTAGGTATCGGTGTACCGACGATCGAATCTCGGGCAAGTATCTTACTGCTAGACAAAGGGAATTGTATACGGGATTGATTAAGTCCTCGACATCGTGGTTCATCCGATGAGATCATCGTGGAACATGTGGGAGCCAACATGGGTATCCAGATCCCGCTGTTGGTTATTGACCGGAGAACGTCTCGGTCATGTCTGCATGGTTCCCGAACCCGTAGGGTCTACACACTTAAGGTTCAGTGACGCTAGGGTTGTAGGGAAATGTATATGTAGTAACCCGAATGTTGTTCGGAGTCCCGGATGAGATCCAGGACGTCACGAGGAGTACCAGAATGGTCCGGAGGTAAAGAATTATATATAGGAAGTGCTATTTCGGCCATCGGGACAAGTTTTGGGGTCACCGGTATTGTACCGGGACCACCGGAAGGGTCCCGGGGGTCCACCGGGTGGGGCCACCTATCCCGGAGGGCCCCATGGGCTGAAGTGAGAAGGGATCCAGCCCAAAGTGGGCTGGGGCGCCACTTCCCCCTAGGGCCCATGCGCCTAGGGTGGGGGAAACCCTAAAGGAAGAGTCCTAGGAGGGGAAGGCACCTCCTAGGTGCCTTGGGGAGGAGGGATTCCTCCCCTTGGCCGCACCCCCCTAGGAGATTAGATCTCCTAGGGCCGGCGCCCCCCCTTGGCCCTCCTATATATAGTGGGGAGATGGAGGACTTCTAATGCTTAGCCTTTGGTGCCTCCCTCTCCCTCTCCAACACATCCTCCTCCTCCATAGTGCTTAGCGAAGCACTGCCGGAGTACTGCAGCTCCACCACCACCACGCCGTCGTGCTGCTGTTGGGGCCATCTTCCTCAACCTCTCCTTTCCCCTTGCTGGATCAAGAAGGAGGAGACGTCGCTGCTCCGTACATGTGTTGAATGCGGAGGTGCCGTCTGTTCGGCGCTAGGATCATCGGTGATTTGGATCACAACGAGTACGACTCCATCAACCCCGTTCTCTTGAACGCTTCCGCATAGCGATCTACAAGGGTATGTAGATGCACTCTCCTTCCCCTCGTTGCTGGTTTCTCCATAGATAGATCTTGGTGACACGTAGAAAATTTTTAATTTCTGCTATGTTTCCCAAACAATAGAGAACAATCATACCATAGGCTAGCTTCTAGGGTTTTAGCCTCTACGATCTCGTGGTAGATCAACTCTTGTAACACTCATATCATCAATATCAATCAAGCAGGATGTAGGGTATTACCTCCATCAAGAGGGCCCGAACCTGGGTAAACATCGTGTCCCCTGCCTCCTGTTACTATCGATCCTAGACGCACAGTTCGGGACCCCCTACCCAAGATCCGCCGGTTTTGATACTGACATTGGTGCTTTCATTGAGAGTTCCGCTATGTGATCGGCAAAAGGATCGATGGCTCGTCTGTAGGTCAACTGCGATGCCGGCATCTTCTTCGCCGGCTCGACTGGTCACCTTGGCTCGACCGAGGACCATGCTCCATCTCTGATCGTCATGTTCGGACGAGGGCCTTCATCAACATCAACTTCGATCTCTATCAAGATCATGGAGGAATCATCCATGGAGCTCGGGGGCTCAACGTCAACATTGCCCTCGGGCGACCGTGCTGTTTTTCCGAATAGCAAACTTGTATCTGCTGCCACCACCTCTTAGAGCATCTCTTTGACGATCCCTTTGGTGGAATTGTGCGGAATTGAGTCTACAACAACCCTAGAAAATTTCTTCGAGTTCCGATGGAGAAATCTCTGACAATCTACGATATACCGGAGCCCTGTCAAATCTGGACGGGAATCTAAACGAGTATAGGGCGTGGTCTCCAGAGCCCAGATCGGAGGTCCTTTGGAAGATCCAACCGTTCATATACTGTGGAAATCCCATATCTACCACCCCTCCAAATTTCAGCTAGATCCAACGGTTCAAACTCCAGGAAACTTCCGATGAGTGGACCAATTTTCGGATCTATTTTCTGCGCGAGTACGGATCCGACCAGAATTCATGTTTCTTTATGAACGTGATATTGGACAACCTTTTTTAAGGAATTCTCTTCTATGGTATTGTGCGTTGTTTTTAAACACATACCCATAAAATTTTAAGCCTCCTTCGAGGTAATCTTCACCATCACGCTGGTGTCAAACCAGTCCGGCGGTATTGCTCCACGGCTGTCGACCTGCGCTACACACGTCATCACTTTGTTGAGCCGAGCTCAACTTCTTCGGATCATCATCTCGGCAAGCCGAACAAGAGTCCGGCATCGCAAAGGATAAATCATCACCAACATCGCTGCCCCACGGATTACACGGAGCGGGCATACCGGCATCACCGCACGGTCGCATCATCAAGCCGACATCGACCACGTCACGACCTGCATCGGCAGGGCCACGCTATTACTTCTTCAAGCTGGTATCCATCACGCTGACCTACTTTGATTCATCGGTTGACATCGAGGCTTCGACATCTCGACTGGACCGGGGCTTCGCCATCTCTTCATCAACCTACTCCGGACACTTCGGCGTCACTAGCCGACCAGTTCCGTCGCGTTAGCTGGACCGAGGGCTTTGCCTCGGCGAGCCAACCTTTGCCAGCATTGTCATGCCGTCGTTTTATCGCCCATCAGGCAATGGGTGTGCGGATCGAGTCCCAATTTTGGGAATCACCTTCTTTTGAATTGCTACAACAAATAAACCAGGTGCTATTAATCCCAGTTTTTTTGCTTATTTGGGTTCATTTTTCCCAAGGAATTATTACTCTGGTTTGTCCATCATATGTACACAGGTCTATCAAATGGTGGCCGCATTAACTACAGTCGCATGGTGGTTCGGTCAGTTTCCTTACATAGTCCGGCGAACGCCGCATCCGGAGCTCGGACCGACCTGTGAATTCAGGCTTTGCCACGCCTTTACCGCATCATGCCGACGCCCTGCATCGACATTGAATTCGGCGCCAGGCCATATATTTATTTTATTACTCACTTTGCATAAATTATCTATCATGCAACGATTTTTTTAATTATCATTATTACTATTTTCTCTGGTTTGCACTATTTTTTGTGCACAGGAAAATGATCCGGGGACTTCGGCGTCACTCTGCCGGTCTGCATTGACCGTGCTATGTCACCACTTCGGTGTGTCGAGCTCTCCGCTCCGCCACCTCGGGACCGGCTTGGGGGATGGAACCTTGTCCCGCGTCAAGCTCGGACCGCGTCATCAATATCGAACACATTAACCAGCTAAGTCGCTTTCATGCTCAAAGCTTTAATTTCTAACTTGTGTTCGGTTCGACCAAGCATTATACTTTTTTGGAAAAAAGTTGCTTGTAAAAAATTTCCTTATCCAAACTTTCTTTGTGACGCATAAATTCAAATACCCAATTCATTTGGGGGCTTCCTTCATGAAGCTTTTCCTCTTGCATATGATTATACTTGTACGGCTTCGTTCCTTGTTCGTGTATTACGCCACAATATGCACCATATTGACTTAAGCGATTTGCAAGCTGGGTTGCCTCGCTCTTGTGTTTACCCCTACGTTCCCGATTGTTCAGCTAGGGAGTAAAGGAAGCACCTCTAGGATTGTCACGATCAGGCCACCCGAGCCGGACCTCAGACTGGGTGAAGCCGAAAGCTAGCACTATTATAGTTTTCAATATTGGTCGGCACACAACGGAACTCATGAGTACAAAAAAATCTATTGCACAAGTCTCATAATAACAATGAGCATCGAAGAAAGGTATCGGTGGGGGTACTATTTTCTTCGAAGATGCTTCTTACACTTTGCAGTAATATAGCATAAGTTCCCTGAGCGCCCTTTATCTGTTACAGCCTTATGGCCTGATTGCCTGGTTATTGGAAACACCGTCGATATTCTCGACAGATGGAGTACATAACACTTTTCGGTCCTTGACCGAAGAGGGAGAAGTCGACGGTCGGTTAAGACGCGTTTAAAGTTCGGTTGAACATAGATATGATATAAGTACTTCGGTACATGCAATCATTCTTTTACCCAAGTCACTTGGGGGCTCTTAAATTTATATGAGCCATTTTATGATAAGTGTTCTTCTTCTTAGTTGTTGCAAAGTTTTATTATTATTATTATTATTATTATTATTATCTATCACTTCTTTTTTCGACACGAGCATGTGGTCGCTAGCCGGGGAGCCTAATTTCTCTCTCAAAGCCGCTAGAGTTTAGTTTGCTAAACTGGCCTAATGATAAGTACTCCACCCTCAGGATAGGAGGTTGAAGCCGTAGGCTGACCCGCTTGAAGTCTTGAGATAGGATGTACCATGTTAAAGCACGACAGAAGCACTTCTTTTGCTAAGGCCAATTTTTGGATTGGCACCGAACACTTGATCTTGTTCGTACGTCAAGTTTTTACTGACGTTTTTTGGTTTTCCAAGCTTATGGCACTTTTAAAGTATTTGTGTATTTTCAGCACAAGTCTCGCAGTGCAACGCCGGACACCTTTAGAGGTTCGGCAAAAACATTCTCGGATCTCACTATATATGCATTGGTTTCGAATTATGTCTTCGGTCAATAGTTGGGTTGCCCGGCTCCTGCGCTTGCCTCCTATGTTCCGCTTTGTTCGGCTAGTTGTGCAAAGGAAGAACCACTGTGATTGTGCTTCCAACTCAGATGGTTAAGCACCTCAGTGGAGAAAGCCGAAAACTGACCGTCACAATAAGCGTAAACTGGTCAGCAATCCAATGACAGTGTTAAATGACGGGCCATTCATAACAGTGGCCGAAGTGTTTACGGCTTGACCTCGACTGTCGCCGAACACTATCGGGGGCTATTAACTGGCCTCCCAAACTAAATCCTCGATATTATGCTCTTACATTAGAGCTGAGGCTGCATGATCATGCTTAGCATGACAACCCAAAGAAAGGAACCGATAGCGGGACTATTTTCTTTGAAAGACATTTCTTATGTTAAGTAGTAATATAACATATCTCTCTGTGTACCTTTGTTCATAAAACCGTATGGCCAGATTGCCTTGTTTGTCGTAAATCTTTGCCCTCATAAAGGCTTTATAAAGTAGGACAAACACTCCTCGGCTACTAGCCGAGGAGGTGGAAGCCGATGGTCGGTCAACAAAGTTTTGTACAATGCGGATCCAAGCATTAATGACGTGAAGTACTTGGATACATAGAGTCATTACACATAATTTGTGATTTTACTATGGATATCGATCCTTAATTCGGCCACCCGTGCCCGCATTAAGGGTCGGGGGCTACTGGGCTTCGGCCTTATTATTTACAAATATTAAAGGGGCACATCGATCCCCTAATCTGGTGTTGCCACCTGATCAGTGTCTTGGGGGCTACTGCATTGCCTGTTCAATGCAGAAAATTTTAGGTGCAATACAGTTGCCGAGGAGATTTTGATCCTCAGATTGGTTGGCCGCACCCAACCTGAGTCTCGAGGACTAAGCACGCCGCTTTTTGTGTCCCGAAGTATTCTGCCGACCTAGGACTTGATCCTCAGGCTGAATTTGCAAATCAACCTGAGTCTCAGCGGCTACTGGGATCAGCGGTCTTACGTCATCCTTCAGGTGCATCTCGGGTTTTAGACCGATACACACCTTGAGGGCTACTGGCCATATATCTCGACAGAGAATAAATTGCAATAATAAAAAATATTGACAAAAAATCGGCCCACAGTCGGGGTGGTGCACCACCTCGGAAGCAGTCCGGCATAAAGCTCGGGCGCTAGTGGCTGGCTCCATAGAGGGCATTTCCGGCATTAGGCTCGGCTAAACTCCTTCAACTTTTTTGAACCAAGGTGATATGACACCTCGGATATAGTCCGATGTTAGAGCTGGGACATTGTCCGGCGTTGGAGCTCGGACATAGTCCGGCGTTGGAGCTCGGATACATTCCGGCGTTGGAGCTCGGAAGCGGTCCGACATTGGTGCTCGGCCGCAAAAGATACCTCGAATGCAGTCCGGCGTTAGAGCTCGGACGCAAGAGGACACTGCCTCCCAGGAACAACTTCAAACCCGAGGTGTGGCATAAAAATAACAAGGCATTGATAAAGGCCGGAAACTTAAAGGGGCTCCTCGGATCCCGACGTGTAAACTCGCCGAATGCATTTCGGTGATCCTCAAGATCGAAGATGAGAAGATTTGTTGAACCAGTTTTCAAGACCGTCAACCGAAGATGAAGAACAGTTTGGAAGAATCGAGGAGCGTCCCTAACTTGAAGACCGGTTCAGGAGGCTACTGACGGTGTCCTGGACTAGGGGGTACTCATCACATCGTCTCCCGATCAGTTGGATTGGGACGAGGACCCCCATGGCCGCATACTCATGGGCTAGTTCGGACAGCTGCCGCATACAAGGAAGATTCCACAAGACTTGGCGATCAAGACAAGGACTCCACCCCACCGGCGTATTCGGCTAGGACTCTTGTTATCCTAGGCCTCTGGTGCATTATATAAACCGAGGCCAGGCTAGTCGATAGAGATATAGACAACAATCATACCATAGGCTAGCTTCTAGGGTTTTAGCCTCTATGATCTCGTGGTAGATCAACTCTTGTAACACTCATATCATCAATATCAATCAAGCAGGACGTAGGGTATTACCTCCATCAAGAGGGCCCGAACCTGGGTAAACATCGTGTCCCCTGCCTCCTGTTACCATCGATCCTAGACGCACAGTTCGGGACCCCTACCCGAGATCCGCCGGTTTTGACACCGACACCGGGCATGAGCTTGAAAAACCATTTTCAGCTCTTCGAACATCTCGTATGCTCCGTGTCTCTCAAAACGCTTTTGGATCCCCGGTTCTAAGCTGTAAAGCATGCCGCACTGAACGAGGGAGTAATCATCAACACGTGACTGCCAAGCGTTCATAACGTCTTGGTTCTGTGGGACAGGTGCGTCACCTAGCGGTGCTTCTAGGACATACTCTTTCTTGGCAGCTATGAGGATGATCCTTAGGTTCCGAACCCAGTCCGTATAGTTGCTGCCATCGTCTTTCAGCTTGGTTTTCTCTAGGAACGCGTTGAAGTTGAGGACAAGGTGGGCCATTTGATCTACAAGACATATTGTAAAGATTTTAGACTAAGTTCATGATAATTAAGTTCATCTAATCAAATTACTCAATGAACTCCCACTTAGATAGACATCCCTCCAGTCATCTAAGTGAAACATGATCCGAGTTAACTAGGTCGTGTCCAATCATCACGTGAGACGGACTAGCCAACATCGGTGAACATCTTCATGTTGATCGTATCTTCTATACGACTCATGCTCGACCTTTCAGTCTTCCGTGTTCCAAGGCCATGTCTGTACATGCTAGGCTCGTCAAGTCAACCTAAGTGTATTGCGTGTGTAAATCTGGCTTACACCCGTTGTATTCGAACGTTAGAATCTATCACACCCGATCATCACATGGTGCTTCGAAACAACGAACCTTCGCAACGGTGCATAGTTAGGGGGAACACTTTCTTGAAATTATTGCGAGGGATCATCTTATTTAAGCTACCGTCGTTCTAAGCAAATAAGATGTAAAACATGATAAACATCACATGCAATCAAATAGTGACATGATATGGCCAATATCATTTGCTCCTTTCGATCTCCATCTTCGGGGCTCCATGATCATCGTTGTCACCGACATGACACCATGATCTCCATCATCATGATCTCCATCATCGTGTCTTGAAGTTGTCTCGTCATCTATTACTTCTACTACTATGGCTAACGCTTTAGCAATAAAGTAAAGTAATTACATGATGTTTATGTAGACACGCAGGTCATAATTAAATAAAGACAACTCCTATGGCTCCTGCCAGTTGTCATACTCATCGACATGCAAGTCGTGATTCCTATTACAAGAACATGATCATCTCATACATCACATATATCATTCATCACATCCTGTGGCCATATCACATCACAAAACACTTGCTGCAAAAACAAGTTAGACGTCCTCTAATTGTTGTTGCAAGTTTTTACGTGGCTGCTATAGGTTTCTAGCAAGAACATTTCTTACCTATGCCAAAACCACAACATGAATTGCCAATTTCTATTTACCCTTCATAAGGACCCTATTCATCGAATCCGATCCAACTAAAGTGGGAGAGACAGACACCCGCCAGCCACCTTATGCAACTAGTGCATGTCAGGCGGTGGAACCAGTCTCACGTAAGCGTACGTGTAAGGTCGGTCTGGGCCGCTTCATCCCACGATGCCGCCGAATCAAGATAAGACTAGTAACGGCAAGCAAATTGACAATATCGACGCCCACAACTACTTTGTGTTCTACTCGTGCATGGTAACGACGCATAGACCTAGCTCATGATGCCACTGTTGGGGAACGTAGCAGAATTTTAAAATTTTCTACGCATCACCAAGATCAATCTATGGAGTCATCTAGCAACGAGGGAGAGAGGAGTGCATCTACATACCCTTGTAGATCGCGCGCAGAAGCGTTCAAGAGAACAGGGTTGATGGAGTCGTACTCGACGTGATTCAAATCACCGATGACCTAGTGCCGAATGGACGGCACCTTCGCGTTCAACACACGTACGGTTAGGAAGACATCTCCTCCTTCTTGATCCAGCAAGGGGGAAGGAGAGGTTGATGAAGATCCAGCAGCACGACGGTGTGGTGGTGGATGCAGCAGGATCCCGGCAGGGCTTCGCCAAGCGCAAGCGGGGAGGAGAGGTGTTACAGAGGGAGAGGGAGGCGCCAAGAGCAAGGGGTGCGGCTGCCCTCCCTCCCCCCTCTTTATATAGGGGCCTGGTGGGGGGGGGGGGCGCTGGCCCTAGAGAGATGGATCTCCAAGGGGGCGGCGGCCAAGGGTGGCTTCCCCCCCAAGCCAAGTGGGGGGCGCCCCCACCCCTAGGGTTTCCCAACCCTAGGCGCAGGGCAGGCCCAAGGGGGGCGCACCAGCCCACTAGGGGTTGGTTCCCCACCCAATTCAGCCCATGGGGCCCTCCGGGATAGGTGGCCCCACCCGGTGGACCCCCGGGACCCTTCCAGTGGTCCCGGTACAATACCGGTAACCCCCGAAACCTTCCTGATGGCCAAAACTTGACTTCCCATATATAAATATTTAGCTCCGAACCATTCCGGAACTCCTCGTGATGTCCGGGATCTCATCCGGGACTCCGAACAACTTTCGGGTTACTGCATACTAATATCTCTACAACCCTAGCATCACCGAACCTTAAGTGTGTAGACCCTACGGGTTCGGGAGACATGCAAACATGACCGAGACGCCTCTCTGGTCAATAACCAATAGCGGGATCTAGATACCCATGTTGGCTCCCACATGCTCCATGATGATCTCATCGGATGAACCACGATGTCGAGGATCCAATCAATCCGTATACAATTTCGTTTGTCAATCGGTACGTTACTTGCCCGAGACTCAATCGTCGGTATCCCAATACCTCGTTCAATCTTGTTACCGGCAAGTCACTTTACTCGTGCCGTGATGCATGATCCCGTGATCAACCACTTGGTCATATTGAGCTCATTATGATGATGCATTACCGAGTGGGCCCAGAGATACCTCTCCGTCATACGGAGTGACAAATGCTAGTCTCGATTCGTGCCAACCCAACAGATACTTTCGGAGATACCTATAATGTACCTTTATAGTCACCCAGTTACGTTGTGACGTTTGGCACACCCAAGGAACTCCTACGGTATCCGGGAGTTGCACAATCTCATGGTCTAAGGAAATGATACTTGACATTCGGAAAAGCTACAGTAAACGAACTACACGATCTTTGAGGTATGCTTAGGATTGGGTCTTGTCCATCACATCATTCTCCTAATGATGTGATCCCGTTATCAATGACATATAATGTCCATCGTCTGGAAACCATGACTATCTTTTGATCAACGAGCTAGTCAACTAGAGGCTCACTAGGGACGTGTTGTGGTCTATGTATTCACACATGTATTATGATTTCTGGATAACACAATTATAGCATGAACAATAGACAATTATCATGAACAAAGAAATATAATAATAACCATTTTATTATTGCCTCTAGGGCATATTTCCAACACTAACCCTCTCCGGTGTCTATATAAACCGGAGGGTTTTAGTCCGTAGGACAACATACAGAACAACAATCATACCATAGGCTAGCTTCTAGGGTTTAGCCTCTCCGATCTCGTGGTAGATCTACTCTTGTACTACCCATATCATCAATATTAATCAAGCAGGACGTAGGATTTTACCTCCATCAAGAGGGCCCGAACCTAGGTAAAACTTCGTGTCCCTTGCCTCCTATTACCATCCGGCCTCGACGCATAGTTCGGGACCCCCTACCCGAGATCCGCCGGTTTTGACACCGACAGGGGGTGCAGTGCATGGCGGAGCAAGGTGGCGGTGGCAGCGCAGCAGCAGAACAAGGCAGGAGGGGAGCGCGAGTGGTAGCGGGCGGAGGGGTGGCTCAGTCAGAGGGTGCGAGGAGCGGCCGGGCGGGGCTCGCGTGCGGTAGGGGGGTCGAGCGGTAGTGGCGCGAGGCATGGGCGACAGAGGGGCGTGGGGTTCGGGCATGCTCGGGTCGCGGACGGTAGGGTGCGTTGACTGCAAATTAAAATTTTCCTACACGCAGAACAACCAGGAACATGCTATGAGAATGGATCACATATTGTTACCACTAGACACGCAGTGCCGTGTAGCGGAAGAAGAGTTGGGCCAACGCGTCCACGTGGATCGTCTCCTCCTCGTCCGATCTCCCTCGAACAGCCGATCGTCGGTTCCCATGTACAGGTTCTCTGGAGCGGCGCAAGTGCACCGCCTCTAACGGTATCCGTGCGTGCAGGAGGAACGTCGTGTCGTGGATTGCTAGGTCCGATCACACAATTGGCGGCGAGTGGAGGTGTCTATTCGCAACACATGCAAACCCTAGTGACAGTGTCGAAGCTTCAATCACATGAGTGTGCGGCACCACCACTTTATATAGGCGTCCGTCGTGGGCTCAACACTTGGGCCTCGCACGGACCCTAAAGCCCATAAGTCTACTCGGCCATAATCTGAATACAGCTCGGATCACATCCGACCAGTGTCCTCGGATCCGACCTCGTGGGTTCCTTCCCTTAAGCGTGCGACCCCTTAGGTTCAAGCCGGCTTGGTCGCAGTTCGGATCACCTCCGAACTGCACGCTTGGTAGCGGCCCCTAGCAAGGCATGCCGAACACCAAGCATACTGTGAAGCTGGTTAGGCGAACCCGTACATCATGCTTCTGTTCCCTTTGCCACATGATATATGTTGTCGGGCTCAAGGCGAGTCTGTCATCCTTGTGCTAGCCTGACCTCTTTCTCGTTCCAGTGATGTCGACCACAAACAGGATTATCTCATAATCCTAATCACATGGCCATGCTTATCTTGGTCTGATCACACGAGGGGCCCAGAGTATATCTCTCCTGATCGGAGGGGCAAATCCCATCTTACTCGACCATGTCTCGCGCATGGGTCTGGACAAGCCCGAAACCTACCTTTATAACTACCCAGTCACGGAGTAGCATTTGGTTGGCCCAAAGCAAGTCTGTCACCATCCCGAATACATGCGCTAGCTCAGGTCTTAGGACACAGAACATATGTTGTACTACACACTTACAGATGATGTATCGCTGCGTCTCATGGTTGGGTCTGTCCGACTCGAACCTTATCTCAACTCGGATCCAACTATGTCGAATCCGACCAGATCCTTCCGAGTCCATATTATCCAATTAGTATCCAATGCTCCATGGCTAGTGAGACCAAGCCATCGACCATGTCATATGCTAGTCTAGTCGGCTGCGCGTCCACACAACCCTTTCGACTAGGGACCTTTTAGGACAGTCATCATACAATGTATAGTCCCACAAACAAGTCACGTACTTGCTGATACACATCATTGATAATATCCAAGGACCATCTTTATTCATAAACACATAGGAAATATCATCATACATGATTGCCTCTAGGGCATATCTCCAACAATCTCCCACTTGCACTAGAGTCAATCAAAAAGACATCGAATGCCCATAGCTCTAACGTGCCCCTCATGCTTGGATTGTGGAAGCGGCTTAGTCAACGGATCTGCAACATTTGCATCCGTGTGAATTTTGCATAACTCAACATCACCATTCTTTACGATCTTTCATATCAGGTGATATTTCCGATCTATGTGTCTGGTCTTGTGATGATCCCTCGGCTTCTTGGCTTGTGCAATGGCACAAGAATTATCACAATAAAGGTCCAATGGTTTTACCAAGGCTGGGAAAATACCAAGATCATCCAGAAAGTTCCGGATCCAAACACCTTCCTTTGCAGCTTCACAAGCCGCAATGTATTCGGCTTCTGTGGTAGAATCGGCCACTGTATCTTTCTTGGAACTCATCCAACTCACTGCTCCTCCGTTCATGACATACACGAATCCGGACTTTGATTGACAATCATCTCTGTCGGTTTGGAAACTAGCATCGGCGTAACCTCTTACGACGAGCTCTTCCTCACCTCCATAAACTAGGAACATCTCTTTAGTCCTTTTCAGGTACTTCAAAATAGTCTTTACCGCTGCCCAGTGACTCTCACCTGGGTTGCCCTGGTATCTACTTGTTAGGCTTATTGCAAAAGCAACATCAGGTCGTGTACATATCATGGCATACATGATGGATCCAATTGCCGAGGCATACGGAATCCGACTCATCCTGCTTCGCTCATCAGATGTCGAAGGACTCTGAGTCTCGCTTAGCCTTATACCATGTGAGAGAGGCAAGAACCCTTTCTTGGCCTCACTCATGTTGAACCGCTTCAACACTTTATCTATGTACGTGCTTTGGCTCAAGCCAGCAGCCTCCTTGATCTATCTCTATAGATCTTGATGCCTAAAATGTAAACTGCCTCACCACGGTCCTTCATTGAAAACTTGCCATTAAATGATTCCTTGACCGAGTTCAGCATCGAAACATCATTTTCAATCAGTAGTATGTCATCCACATACAAGATCAAAAACACAATCGAGCTCCCACTTAACTGCTTATATAAACAAGCGTCCTCATCGCTTTTGATGAAACCGAGACCAGTGACGACCTCATCAAAATGAATGTTCCAACTCCGAGATGCTTGCCTCAACCCATAAATGGATATCTTGAGCTTGCATACTTTACTAGTGCTAGTCGGATCGACAAAACCCTCGGGTTGTATCACATGCACGTCCTTGGTTAAATTTCCATGAAGTAAATCCGTTTTGACATCCATCTGCCATATCTCCTAATCGAAATATGCAGCTATAGCTAGTACGATCCTTACCGACTTCAGCTTCGCTACCGGCGAGTAAGTCTCGTCGTAGTCAATTCCTTGAACTTGTCCATAACCTTTAGAGACAAGCCGACCTTTGTGGATCTAAACATTTCCATCCACATCGGTTTTCTTCTTAAAGACCCATTTGCAGCCAATGGCCTTTACACAGGGCAGCGGATCAACCAAGTCACAGACTTGATTTTCATCCATGGACTTTAACTCGGATCCCATGGCCTCTAGCCATGCCTCGGAATCCGGGCTCACCATCGCTTCCGCATACGTGGCTGGCTCATCGTTTTCTAGCAACAATACATCACACACTCTACGCAATCTTTCCGACCTACGTAGTTCCGGTGCTGCTTCCACTACGGGTTCCCTGACTGACTCCGGTATGATCTCATCACCCGCTGAGCCGTCCCCGAGTGGTACTCGAATTTCTTCGAGTCGGACCGTCCTCCCACTGGCCTCCCGACTGAGAAACTCTTTCTCAAGGAAAACCCATTCCGAGCAACAAACACTTTGTTCTCTTCCCGGTTGTATAAGCTATATCCAAAGTTTCCCTCGGATATCCCACGAATATGCATTTATCCAACTTGGGTGTAAGCTTGTGTGACATGAGTTGCTTGACAAATGCTTCTCAACCCCAAATCTTTAGAATAGAAAAACTGGGACTCTTCCCGGTCCACATCTCATGTGGTGTATTATCTACGGATTTTGATGGTACCCTATTAAGTGTGAAAGCTGTAGTTTCTAGAGCGTATCCCCAGAATGACAAGGGTAAATCCGATTTTCTCATCATTGACCAGACCATGTCCAACAAGATCCTATTCCTCCGTTATGACATGCTGTTTCTTTGTGGCGTACCCGGAGGTGTGAGCTGAGGAACTATACCTCGGCTTTTCAGATGATCATCAAACTCCTGGATCATGTACTCACCTCCATGATCTGATCGTAGAAGTTTTATAGTCTTGTCGAGCTGATTCTCAACCTTGTTCTGAAACTCTTTGAACTTTTCAAAAGTTTCCGACTTGTGCCTCATCAAATAGATATATCCATATCTACTCAAGTCATCGGTAAAAGTCACGAAGTACTGATAGCCACCTCTGGCAGTTGTGCTCATTGGACCACACACATCACTATGTATAAGTTCCAATAGCTCGGACGCCCTCTCGCAACTCTTTGCGAAAGGAGACTTAGTCATCTTGCCGAGCAAGCATGATTCGCATGTTGATAACCCACAAGTATAGGGGATCGCAATAGTTTTCGAGGGTAGAGTATTCAACCCAAATTTATTGATTCGACACAAGGGGAGCCAAAGAATATTCTCAAGTATTAGTAGCTGAGTTGTCAATTCAACCACACCTGGAAACTTAACATCTGCAGCAAAGTATTTAGTAGCAAAGTAATATGATAGTAGCGGTAACGGTAGCAAAAGTAATAGTTTTGGTTTTATAGTGCTTGTAACAGTAACAACAAAAAAGTAAATAAGCAAAGAACAATATGTGAAAAGCTCGTAGGCATTGGATCAGTGATGGATAATTATGTCCGATGCGATTCCTCATGCAATAGTTATAACATAGGGTGACACAGAACTAGCTCCAGTTCATCAATGTAATGTAGGCATGTATTCCGAATATAGTCATACGTGCTTATGGAAAAGAACTTGCATGACATCTTTTGTCCTACCCTCCCGTGGCAGCGGGGTCCTATTGGAAACTAAGGGATATTAAGGCCTCCTTTTAATAGAGTATCGGACCAAAGCATTAACACTTAGTGAATACATGAACTCCTCAAACTATGGTCATCACCGGTAAGTATCCCGATTATTGTCACTTCGGGGTCAATGGATCATAACACATAATAGGTGACTATACACTTGCAAGATAGGATCAAGAACTCTCATATATTCATGAAAACATAATAGGTTCAGATCTGAAATCATGGCACTCGGGCCCAGTGACAAGCATTAAGCATAGCAAAGTCATAGCAACATCAATCTCAGAACATAATGGATACTAGGGGTCAAACCCTAACAAAACTAACTAGATTACATGATAAATCTCATCCAACCCATCACCGTCCAGCAAGCCTACGATGGAATTACTCACGCACGGCGGTGAGCATCATGAAATTGGTGATGGAGGAAGGTTGATGATGACGATGGCGATGGATTCCCCTCTCCGGAGCCCCGAGCGGACTCCAGATCAGCCCTCCCGAGAGAGATTAGGGCTTGGCGGCGGCTCCGTATCATAAAACATGATGAATCCTTCTCCCCGGGTTTTTTCTCCCTGAACGTGAATATATGGAATTGGAGTTGAGATCGGTGGAGCGTCAGGGGGCCCACGAGGCAGGGGGCGCGCCCCCACCCTCATGGACAGGGTGTAGGCCCCTGACGTTGATTATTTCACCAGTATTTTTATATATTCCAAAAATATTCTCTTTTGATTTTCAAGTCATTCCAAGAACTTTTATTTCTATACAAAAATAACACCATGGCAATTCTACTGAAAACAGCGTCAGTCCGGGTTAGATCCATTCAAATCATGCAAGTTAGAGTCCAAAACAAGGGAAAAAGTGTTTGGAAAAGTAGATACGTTGGAGACGTATCAACTACCCCAAGCTTAAACCTTTGCTTGTCCTCAAGCAATTCAGCTAAGAAACTGAAAGTGATAAAGAAAAACTTTTACAAACTCTATTTGCTCTTGTTGTTGTTAATATGTAAAGCCAGCATTCAAGTTTTTAGCAAATATTATGAACTAACCATATTCACAATAACATCTAGGTCTCATGTTTACTCATATCAATGGCATAATCAACTAGCGAGCAATAATAATAAATCTCGGATGACAACACTTTCTCAAAACAATCATAATATGATATATCAAGATGGTATCTCGCTAGCCCTTTCTGAGACCGCAAAACATAAATGCAGAGCACCCCTGAAGATCAAGGGTTGACTGAAAATTGTAATTCATGGTAAAAGTGATCCAGTCAAGTCATACTCAATGTAAACTAATAATAATACATGCAAATGACAGTGGTGCTCTCCAACTGGTGCTTTTTAATAAGAGGATGATGACTCAACATAAAAGGAAATGGATAAGCCCTTCGCAGAGGGAAGCAGGGATTTGTAGAGGTGCCAGAGCTCGGTTTTGAAATAGAGATGAATAAAGTTTTGAGTGGTATACTTTCATTGTCAACATAACAACCGAGAGATCTCGATATCTTCCTTGCTACACACATTATAGGAGGTTCCCAAGAAGAATGGTAAAGTTTATACTCCCCCCCCCACCAACAAGTATCAATCCATGGCTTGCCCGAAACAACAGGTGCCTCCAACTAACAACAATCCTCGGGGAGTTTTGTTTGCAATTATTTTGATTTGATTTGAGCATGGGACTGGGCATCCCGTTGACCAGCCATTTTCTCGTGAGTGAGGAGCGGAGTCCACTCCTCTTGAGAATAACCAGCCTAGCATGGAAGATACAGACAACCCTAGTTGATATATGAGCTATTCGAGCATACAAAACATAATTTTTATTTGAAGGTTTAGAGTTTGGCACATACAAATTTACTTGGAATGACAGGTAGATACCACATATAGGAAGGTATGGTGGACTCATATGGAATAACTTTTGGTGTTTATGGAGTTGGATGCACAAGTAGTATTCCCGCTTAGTACAAGTGAAGGCTAGAAAGAGACTGGGAAGCAACCAACTAGAGAGCGATAACAGTCATGAACATGCATTAAAATTAATCAACACCGAATGCAAGCATGAGTAGGGTATAATTCACCATGAACATAAATATCGTAGAGGCTATGTTGACTTTGTTTCAACTACATGCGTGAACATGTGCCAAGTCAAGCCACTTGAATCGTTCAAAGGAGGATACCACCCTATCATACCACATCACAACCATTTTAATAGCATGTTGGCACGTAAGGTAACCCGTTATAAACTCCTAGCAAATTAAGCATGGCATGAGCAACTATAATCTCTAATTGTCATTGCAAACATGTTTCATTCATAATAGGCTGAATCAGGAAGGATGAACTAATCATATTTACAAAAACAAGAGAGGTCGAGTTCATACCAGCTTCTCTCATCTCAATTAGTCCATCATATATCGTCATTATTGCCTTTCACTTGCACAACTGAATAGTGTGAATAATAATAATAGTGCACGTGCATTGGACTAAGCTGGAATCTGCAAGCATTCAATTCAAGGGAGAAGACAAGGTAATCTGGGCTCTTTGTTAGATCAACAATAATGCATAAGAGAGCCACTCAACATTTTCATCATGGTCTTCTCCTCTCGACCCCAAAGAAAAAGAAAAGAAACAAAACTATTTATACGGGAAAGCTCGCAACAAGCAAAAGAAGAACGAGAAATCTTTTTGGGTTTTCTTTTCAATTACTACTACTACAGACATGGAAAGTAAACTAGCTAAAGGCTACAACTAATTTTTTTGTTTTTTCTTAAGGTTTTTTAAACACACAAGAAGAAAGCTAGAAAAATAAATTGAACTAGCATGGATGATACAATGAAAAAGTATGAGCACCGACAACTGGCATGAGTGTGTGAACATGAATGTAATGTTGGTGAGAAATACGTACTCCCCCAAGCTTACGCTTTTGGCCTAAGTTGGTCTAGGCCTCTAGGGCCACGGCTCAAAGCTGCCCTCTCCGGTGTACTAAGGAGGATCCTCGGGGTGCCACTGGTTGGCGATCTCCTCCAGATCCCACTGATAAACAGACTGACGGTGAGGATCAGATAGTGGCTCCGGCTCTGGAGCTTATGTCAGGCTCTGGTATGCCTGAACGGCCTCCGGCAAAACAAGGTACATGCCTGAAAATATGTTGAACATAGAGGGAGCAGTCAAGGTAATAGTCTCAAAGTGATTCTTATTAAATATCAGTCTATAGTTAAGCATCTTCTTATTCTTAACAATAAAATCATGTGCTACCATGCTCTTATAATCTAGAAAAATATGAGGCAACAACTTTTCCTCTTTCTCATAATGCCTAATAGGTATGTTAAAGTGTGCAGCAAGGCGCGAGGCGAAGATGCCTCCTAAGACGGGACCCTTTGTACGGTTCAGATTTAACCGTTTAGCAACAATAGCGCCTAAACTAAAAGTGGTATCACGAAATAAAGCATGGCGCAAAATAACAATATCAGGGGCACTAAGATTTCCATAGTTCTCGCGACCAATTAAGCATCTACTAGCAAATATTGTGAAGTAACGTAGGACAGGAAAATGTATGCTAGTAATTCTTGCATCGAAAACCTTCCTCGTTTCCCCTACAACAATCATATCAATAAATTCTTCCACATCATTACAATGTGGTTCCTCTATGCTGCCCTCAAAGGGTATCCTACAAACTCGGCAAAAATCATAAAGTGACATCTCCTTATGCTCATCATATAAATAAAATTCCACCAAAGGTGGTGATCTCCTAGCATGGAAATGAAAATTTTGCCCAACAATATTGGTGAGTAAGAGATACTGTTCACGCTGGTCGTGGAGGAAGTTAGTGAGGCCTGCATTCTCAGCCAAATAATAAAAATCTTCATAAATCACGGCTTCTCTCAACATATTATTCAATAGCAATTCAGCTTGATCAACAGTTCTTTCCCTGAAAACACAACCAGCACAATTATCCAGGTGGTCTCTGGAAGCATCGGTTAGTCCATTATAAAAGATATCAAGCATTTCATTTTTCTTGAGAGGATGATCAGGAAAACCATTAAGTAATTGGAGAAGCCTCCCCCAAGCTTGTGGGAGATTCTCTTCTTCAATTTGCACAAAATTATATATTTCCCTTAAGGTAGCTTGTTTCTTATGAGCGGGGAAATATTTAGCAGAGAAGTAATAAATCATATCCTGGGGACTACGCACACAACCAGGATCAAGAGAATTAAACCATGTTTTAGCATCACCCTTTAATGAGAACGGGAACAACTTAAGGATAAAGTAATAGCGATTTTTCTCATCATTAGTGAACAGGGTGGCTATATCATTTAATTTAGTAAGATGTGCCACAACAGTTTTAGATTCATAGCCATAAAAAGGATCAGATTCAACCAAAGTAATTAACTCAGGATCGAAAAAGAAATCATAATCCTTATCAGTAATAAAGATAGGTGAAGTAGCAAAAGCAGGGTCATATTTCATTCTAACATTCAAAGACTTTTCTTTAAGCTTAGCTAATAATTTCTTAAGATCAGATCTATCATTGCAAGCTAAGAAGTCTCTAGCAGTTTCTTGATCCATAACATAACCCTCAGGCACAACAGGCAATTCATATCTAAGGGGAGAATCTTCATCATCACTTTCATCAATATTATCAGTTTCAATAATTCCATTTCTCTAACCCTAGCAAGTTGTTCGTCAAGAAATTCACCTAGTGGCACGGTATTATCAAGCATAGAAGTAGTTTCATCATAAGTATCATGCAAAGCAGAAGTGGCATCATCAATAACATGCAACATATCAGAATGAATAGCAGGTGCAGGTGTCACAAGTTTACTCAAAACAGAAGGTGAATCAAGTGCAGAGCTAGATGGCAGTTCCTTACCTCCCCTCGTAGTTGCGGGGAAAATCTTGGTTCTTTTATCTTTCAAGTTCTTCATAGTGATCAGCAGATATAAATCCCAAGTGACTCAAAGAGTAGAGCTATGCTCCCCGGCAACGATGCCAGAAAATAGTCTTGATAACCCACAAGTATAGGGGATCACAACAGTTTTTGAGGGTAGAGTATTCAACCCAAATTTATTGATTCGACGCAAGGGGAGCCAAAGAATATTCTCAAGTATTAGCGGCTAAGTTTTCAATTCAACCACACCTGGAAACTTAATATCTGCAGCAAAGTATTTTGTAGCAAAGTAATATGATAGTAGCGGTAATGGTAGCAAAAGTAATAGTTTTGGTTTTATAGTGATTGTAACAGTAACAACGAAAAAGTAAATAAGCGAAGAACAATATGTGAAAAGCTCGTAGGCATTGGATTGGTGATGGATAATTATGTCGGATGCGATTCCTCAAGCAATAGTTATGACATAGGGTGACACAGAACTAGCTCCAGTTCATCAATGAAATGTAGGCATGTATTCCGAATATAGTCATACATGCTTATGGAAAAGAACTTGCATGACATCTTTTGTCCTACCCTCCCGTGGCAGCGGGGTCCTATTGGAAACTAAGGGATATTAAGGCCTCCTTTTAATAGATTACCGGACCAAAGCATTAACACTTAGTGAATACATGAACTCCTCAAACTATGGTCATCACCGGTAAGTATCCCGATTATTGTCACTTCGGGGTTAACGGATCATAACACATAATAGGTGACTATAGACTTGCAAGATAGGATCAAGAACTCTCATATATTCATGAAAACATAATAGGTTCAGATCTGAAATCATGGCACTCGGGCCCAGTGACAAGCATTAAGCATAGCAAAGTCATAGCAACATCAATCTCAGAACATAATGGATACTAGGGATCAAACCCTAACAAAACTAACTTGATTACATGATAAATCTAATCCAACCAATCACCGTCTAGCAAGCCTACGATGGAATTACTCACGCACGGCAGTGAGCATCATGAAATTGGTGATGGAAGAAGGTTGATGATGACGATGGCGATGAATCTCCCTCTCCGGAGCCCCGAGCGGACTCCAGATCAGCCCTCCCAAGAGAGATTAGGGCTTGGCGGCGGCTCCGTATCGTAAAACACGATGAATCCTTCTCTCCGGTTTTTTCTCCCCGAACGTGAATATATGGAGTTGGAGTTAAGATCGGTGGAGCATCTGGGGGCCCACAAGGCAGGGGAGGCGCGCCCCCACCCTCGTGGACAGGGTGTAGGCCCCTGACGTTGATTATTTCGCCAGTATTTTTATATATTCCAAAAATATTCTCCATTGATTTTCAGGTCATTCCAAGAACTTTTATTTCTGCACAAAAATAACACCATGGCAATTCTACTGAAAACAGCGTCAGTCCGGGTTAGTTCCATTCAAATCATGCAAGTTAGAGTCCAAAACAAGGGCAAAAGTGTTTGGAAAAGTAGATACGTGTTGGGGAACATAGTAATTTCAAAATTTTCCTACGCACACGCAAGATCATGGTGATGCATAGCAACGAGAGGGGAGAGTGTTGTCTACGTACCCTCGTAGACTGGCAACGGAAGTGTTGACACAACGTAGAGGAAGTAGTTGTACGTCTTCCCGATTCGACCGATCCATGTACCGAACGCACGACACCTCCGAGTTCAGCACATGTTCCGCTCGATGACGTTCCGCCAACTCCGATCCAGCAGAGCTTCACGGGAGAGTTCTGTCAGCACAACGGCGTGATGACGGTGATGATGTTGCTACCGATGCAGGGCTTCGCCTAAGCACCGCTACAATATGACCGAGGTGGAATATGGTGGAGGGGGGCACCGCACACGGCTGGGAGAGATCAACAGATCAACTTGTGTGTCTATGGGTTGCCCCCTGGCCACGTATATAAAGGAGTGGAGGAGGGGGAGGGCCGGCCCTCTCTATGGCGCGCCCTAGGGGATTCCTACTCCCACTGGGAGTAGGATTCCCCCTTTCCTAGTAGAACTAGGAGCCCTTCCAAGTAGTAGGAGTAGGAGGGAAAGAAAGGGAAGGGAAAAGGAGAAGGAAGGAAGGGGGCGCCGCCCTCCCTAGTCCAATTCGGACCAGCCCATGGGGAGGGGTGCGGCCACCCTTTGAGGCCTTTCTCTCCTTTCCCGTATGGCCCATTAAGGCCCAATACGAATTCCCGTAACTCCCCGGTACTCCCAAAAATACCCAAATCACTCGGAACCTTTCCGATATCCGAATATAGTCATCCAATATATCGATATTTACGTCTCGACCATTTCGAGACTCCTCTTCATGTCCCCGATCTCATCCGGGACTCCGAACTACCTTCGGCACATCAAATCACATAAACTCATAATACAATCGTCACCGAAACTTTAAACGTGCGGACCCTACGGGTTCGAGAACTATGTAGACATGACCGAGACACGTCTCTGGCCAATAACCAATAGCGGAACCTGGATGCTCATATTGGCTCCCACATATTCTACGAAGATCTTTATCGGTCAAACCGCATAACAATATACGTTGTTCCCTTTGTCATCGGTATGTTACTTGCCCGAGATTCGATCGTCGGTATCTCAATACCTAGTTCAATCTCGTTACCGGCAAGTCTCTTTACTCATTTCATAATACATCATTCTGCAACTAACTTATTAGTTGCAATGCTTGCAAGGCTTTAAGTGATGTGCACTACCGAGAGGGCCCAGAGATACCTCTCCGACAATCGGAGTGACAAATCCTAATCTCGAAATACGCCAACCCAACAAGTACCTTTGGAGACACCTGTAGAGCACCTTTATAATCACTCAGTTACGTTGTGACGTTTGGTAGCACACAAAGTGTTCCTCCGGTAAACGGGAGTTGCATAATCTCATAGTCATAGGAACATGTATAAGTCATGAAGAAAGCAATAGCAATAAACTAAACGATCAAGTGCTATGCTGACGGAATGGGTCAAGTCAATCACATCATTCTCCTAATGATGTGATCCCGTTAATCAAATGACAACTCTTTGTCTATGGCTAGGAAACATAACCATCTTTGATCAATGAGCTAGTCAAGTAGAGGCATACTAGTGACACTCTATTTGTCTATGTATTCACACATGTATCATGTTTCTGGTTAATACAATTCTAGCATGAATAATAAACATTTATCATGATATAAGGAAGTAAATAATAACTTTATTATTGCCTCTAGGGCATATTTCCTTCAGTCTCCCACTTGCACTAGAGTTAATAATCCATGTGATTTAACACCAATAGTTCACATCACCATGTGATTAACACCCATAGTTCACATCGTCATGTGACCAACACCCAAAGGCTTTACTAGAGTCAATAATCTAGTTCACATCGCCATGTGATTAAGAATCAGAGAGTACTAAGGTGTGATCATGTTTTGCTTGTGAGAGAAGTTTAGTCAACGGGTCTGCCACATTCAGATCCGTAAGTATTTTGCAAATTTCTATGTCAACAATGCTTTGCACGGAGCTATTCTAGCTAATTGCTCCCACTTTCAATATGTATCCAGATTGAGATTTAGAGTCATCTGGACCAGTGTCAAAATTTGCATCGACGTAACCCTTTACGACGAACCTTTTTGTCACCTCCATAATCGAGAAACATATCCTTATTCCACTAAGGATAATTTGACTGCTGTCCAGTGATCTACTCCTAGATCACCATTGTACTCCCTTGCCAAAAACAGTGTAGGGTATACAATAGATCTGGTACAGAGCATGGCATATTTTATAGAACCTATGGCCAAGGCATAGGGAATGACTTTCATTCTCTCTCTATCTTCTGCCGTGGTCGGGTTTTGAGTCTTACTCAACTTCACACCTTGTAACACAGGCAAGAACTCTTTCTTTGACTGTTCCATTTTGAACTACTTCAAAATCTTGTCAAGGTATGTACTCATTGAAAAACTTATCAAGCGTCTTGATCTATCTCTATAGATCTTGTTGATCAATATGTAAGCAGCTTCACCGAGGTCTTTCTTTGAAAAACTCCTTTCAAACACTCCTTTATCCTTTGCAGAATAATTCTACATTATCTCCGATCAACAATATGTCATTCACATATACTTATCAGAAATGTTGTAGTGCTCCCACTCACTTTCTTGTAAATAAAGGCTTCACTACAAGTCTGTATAAAACTATATGATGATCAACTTATCAAAGTGTATATTCCAACTCCGAGATGCTTGCACCAGTTCGTAGATGGATCGCTAGAGCTTGCATATTTTGTTAGCACCTTTAGGACTGACAAAACTTTCTTATTGCATCATATACAACTCTTCTTTAATAAATCCATTAAGGAATGTAGTTTTGTTTATCCATTTGCCAGATTTCATAAAATGTGGCAATTGCTAACATGATTCAGTCAGACTTAAGCATAGATACGAGTGAGAAACTCTCATCGTAGTCAACACCTTGAACTTGTCGAAAACCTTTTGCGACAATTCTAGCTTTGTAGATAGTAAAACTTGTTGGAAATATGCCCTAGAGGCAATAATAAATTAGTTATTATTATATTTCCTTGTTCATGATAATCGTTTATTATCCATGCTAGAATTGTATTGATATGAAACTCAGATACATGTGTGGATACATAGACAACACCATGTCCCTAGTAAGCCTCTAGTTGACTAGCTCGTTGATCAATAGATGGTTACAGTTTCCTGACCATGGACATTGGATATCGTTGATAACGGGATCACATCATTAGGAGAATGATGTGATGGACAAGACCCAATCCTAAGCCTAGCACAAGATCGTGTAGTTCGTATGCTAAAAGCTTTTCTAATGTCAAGTATCATTTCCTTAGACCATGAGATTGTGCAACTCCCGGGTACCATAGGAATGCTTCGGGTGTACCAAACGTCACAACGTAACCGGGTGGCTAGAAAGGTGCGCTACGGGTATCTCCGAAAGTGTCTGTTGGGTTGGCACGAATCGAGACTGGGATTTATCACTCCGTGTAAACGGAGAGGTATCTCTGGGCCCACTCGGTAGGACATCATCATAATGTGCACAATGTGACCAAGGAGTTGATCACGGGATGATGTATTAGAGAACGAGTAAAGAGACTTGCCGGTAACGAGATTGAACGAGGTATCGGGATACCTACGATCGAATCTCGGGCAAGTATCGTATCGATAGATAAAGGGAATTGAATACGGGATTGATTGAATCCTCGACATCGTGGTTCATCTGACGAGATCATTGTGGAGCATGTGGGAGCCAACATGGGTATCCAGATCCCGATGTTGGTTATTGACCAGAGAGTTGTCTCGGTCATGTCTACATGTCTCCCGAACCCGTAGGGTCTACACACTTAAGGTTCAGTGACGCTAGGGTTGTAGAGATATTAGTATGCGGTAACCCGAAAGTTGTTCGGAGTCCCAGATGAGATCTCGGACGTCACGAGGAGTTCTGGAATGGTCCGGAGGTGAAGATTTATATATAGGAAGTCCAGTTTCGGCCATCGGGAAAGTTTCGGGGGTAATCGGTATTGTACCGGGACCACCGGAAGGGTCCCGGTGGTCCACCGGGTGGGACCACCTATCCCGGAGGGCCCCATGGGCTGAAGTGGGAGGGTAACCAGCCCCTGGTGGGCTGGTGCACCCCCATGGGCCTTCCCCTGCGCCTAGGGTTGGAAACCCTAGGGGTGGGGGGCGCCCCACCTGACTTGGGGGGCAAGTCGCCCCCCTTGGAGATTGGATCTCCTAGGGCCAGCTCCCCCCTAGGGGTCCTATATATAGTGGGGGGAGGGAGGGCAGCCACACCCAAGTCCCTGACGCCTCCCTCTCCCTCTGTGACACCTCTCCCTCTCGTTGGTGCTTGGCGAAGCCCTGCCGAGATCCCGCTACTTCCACCGCCACGCCATCGTGTTGCTAGATCTCCATCAACCTCTCCTCTCCCCTTGCTGGATCAAGAAGGAGGAGACGTTTCTCCGTTCCGTACGTGTGTTGAACGCGGAGGTGCCGTCCGTTCGGCGCTAGGATCATCAGTGATTTGGATCATGACGAGTACGACTCCATCAACCCCATTCTCTTGAACACTTCCGCTTAGCAATCTTCAAGGGTATGAAGATGCACTCCCTCTCCCTCATTGCTAGATGACTACATAGATTGATCTTGGTGATGCGTAGAAAATTTTAAAATTCTGCTACGTTCCCCAATAGTGGTATCAGAGCTAGGTCTATGCATAGTTTCTATGCATGAGTAGAACACAAGTTGTTGTGGGCGTTGATTTTGTCAATTTACTTGCCGTTACTAGTCTTTTCTTGATTCAGCGGCATTGTGGGATGAAGCGGCCTGGACCGACCTTACACGTACGCTTACGTGAGACTGGTTCCACCGACTGACATGCACTAGTTGCATAAGGTGGCTAGCGGGTGTCTGTCTCTCCCACTTTAGTCGGATCGGATTCGATGAAAAGGGTCCTGATGAAGGGTAAATAGAAATTGGCATATCACGTTGTGGTTTTGGCGTATGTAAGAAACGTTCTTGGTACAAACCTATAGCAGCCACGTAAAAAACTTGCAACAACAATTAGAGGACGCCTAACTTGTTTTTGCAGCATATGCCGTGTGATGTGATATGGCCAAAAGGATGTGATGAATGATATATGTGATGTATGAGATTGATCATGTTCTTGTAATAGGAATCACGACTTGCATGTCGATGAGTATGACAACCGGAAGGAGCCATAGGAGTTGTCTTAATTTATTTATGACCTGCGTGTCAATGAAATACCATGTAATTACTTTACTTTATTGCTAACCGTTAGTCATAGTAGTAGAAGTAATAGTTGGCGAGGCAAATTCATGAAGACACGATGATGGAGATCATGATGATGGAGATCATGGTGTCATGCCGGTGACGATGGTGTTCATGCCGCGCCTCGAAGATGGAGATGAAAGGCGCAAGATGATATTGGCCATATCATGTCACTTTATGATTTGCATGTGATGTTTGTCATGTTTACATCTTATTTGCTTAGAACGACGGTAGCATAAATAAGATGATGTAACGCCCCGAGACCGATGTGCTAGGTGTCTTCCAGTTATTCGCTATTGTTGCGTTGTCATTGCTTGCGTGTCATGCATTGCATATCATGTCATCATGTGCATTTCATTTGCATACATGTTCGTCTCATGCATCCGAGCATTTTCCCCGTTGTCTGTTTTGCATCCGGCGTTCTTATGTCACCCGATGCCCCTTTCTACCTCTTTTCGTGTGCGGGTGTTAAACGTTTTTGGATTGGACCGAGACTTGTCATGCGGCCTTGGTTTACTACCGGTAGACCGCCTGTCAAGTTTCGTGCCATTTGGACTTTGTTTGATACTCCAACGGTTAACCGAGGGACCGAAAGGGCCTCGTGTGTGTTGCAGCCCAACACCTCTCCAAAGTGGCCAAAACCCACCTAAACCTCCTCCATCATCTTGGTCGTTCGATCACGATCGCGTGGCCGAAAACCGCACCTCATTTGGACTCTCCTAGCTCCCTCTACCTCTATAAATAGATCCCTCCATTTCATTTTCGGGTCTTTTCCCTCAAAACCCTAGCCTCCCTCTTCCTCGCGCCCGGACGTGTCCGACCTGGCTGCGCCGCCGCCCAAATCCAATGACGCGCTGCCATGTGTCCCGCCGGGACCTCTCCCCGCCGCCGGCCCGGGAGG
>NC_041390.1:563245621-563256246 GCF_002162155.2 Triticum dicoccoides | reverse complement strand
GCCTGCCTCGCCCGCCGGCCGCCGACACCGACCTCGCCGCGGTGCGCCGCCCCGCGCCCGATCCGTGCTCCGGCGACCTCCCCGCGACGCCGAGACCCTCCTCCGGCGAACCCCGACGAGCTACTCCGGCCGGATTCATCAACCACGATGAGCTGCTACAGTAACTCCAGCGATCTCCTCGGTCCGCGTGCTGGATCTGGATCTGGAATTCGGAGGTTGACTTTTGCCTCCCTAACACTAATTTTTATGCCATCTTCATCATGCTATAACTCCACATTCGTAGCTCCGATTTGTGCGTGTGGCATATCAAAATGTTCGCCTCGACGAGTACATCATTTCATCTCATTGCATCATTTTCATTTGAGCTCATCTTGATGCCCGAAATGCTGTTGGAAGAGGGCTATGTGGTGAATTTGTCAGATCTGTTTCAGCAAATGGCATTTTGTCATTTTTGCCATGATTAATGTGTGCATGATATGATGTTGAGCTCTACATGTGTTTTGTTATATGCCATGCCATCTTTACAGAGGTGCTTGCCATGTATTTTTGTGGTGTTTGTGGTGATTAGCACAAGCTTGCAAATTGGCGTAATCAGTAATGCTGATTTCAGGGACTTGGAATTTCACCAAGTCCTTGTCCTGATTTGGTTGTTATGCCATATGTTCATGTTGTTTCCTAGTGATCCGTGCCTCTTTTGAGGATGATCAGTAAGGATGTTTTGTTAACATTGTGGTGCTCGATCCATCCATGTCTTTGTTTTCATTTATGGAGCACACTAGCTTGAGTCAATCGAGCTCTACTTTTGCTATATCGTGAATCCTGGCAGATTGTTGACTTGTTAGCAATTTTGCCGAGGATGTTGCTATTGATCCGTGCATGCTATGTTGTTGTTCTTGCCATGTCTAGCTTCTATGCCATGTATTCTTGATGGGCGTATGCTTAGTTTGTCATGCCATGCTCCGTAGTGAGTGCATCGAGCTCGTAAACATGCCTACTCGTTAACTGATTTGCATGCTCCAGTTTTTCACTAAGTCTGAGATCTGTTTATGTTTTTGCTATGTTCACATGCTTGCAATTGTATTTTCTGATCCCTTTTGGCTCAAGGTCACTAAGGGACTTTTGTTAAGTGCTTTGAGTAGCTTCCTTCCATGCCTTGCTTTGCCATGTTAAGTTCCTATAGCTTATAGTTTTCATGTTCCAAAGTATGCTTCCTGATGATATATTCCAGACTTGTGTTAATTTCACTAAGTCTGAAACTTGTTATCGTTTGCACTTTTGCCATGCTTGTTTGAACCTGTTATTGGATGAATTAGCCGTAGCTCAGTGTTTATATTTTGTCAAGCATCTTGAGTGGATCCCTGCCATGTATTTTGTTGTCATGTTTGAGTTTTGTAGCATATTTATCTTGATGCATTTAGATGGCTACTTGTTGTTTATCACAGACCGGTGACATTTGTTTTGCTTGCCATTTCCAAACAGTGCATCCGATTCCGGTGATCTTTATATCGATTTCAACCGAAATCATCTCACCTTTCCAGTGGTACTCTTGGATTTCCAAGTTGAGGGCAGGTGCAACCATTCATTTGCAAATCATGCATATGCATCGCATACCGCATCCCGCATATCATACCATGTTCATGTGTGGTTTGATTACTATGTTGTGTGCTTCTTTCCGGTGTTGCTTCTTCGGGTTGGTTTCGGTAACATCGTGTTTGTGAGGACCCATTCGTCTACGTCCGTTTGTCTTCTTCATGTACTCGTTCTTCTTCCTTGCGGGATTTCAGGCAAGATGACCATACCCTCGAAATCACTTCTATCTTTGCTTGCTAGTTGCTCGCTCTTTTGCTATGCCTATGCTGCGATACCTACCACTTGCTTATCATGCCTCCCATATTGTTAAGCCAAGCCTATAATCCACCTTGTCCTAGCAAATTGTTGTTTGGCTATGTTACCGCTTCGCTCAGCCCCTCTTATAGCGTTGTTAGTTGCAGGTGAAGATTGGAGTATGTTCCTAGTTGAAACATGGATATTTGGTTGGGATATCACAATATCTCTTATTTAATTAATGCATCTATATACTTGGTAAAGGGTGGAAGGCTCGGCCTTATGCCTGGTGTCGGTGTCAAAACCGGCGGATCTCGGGTAGGGGGTCCCGAACTGTGCGTCTAGGCCGGATGGTAACAGGAGGCAAGGGACACGAAGTTTTACCCAGGTTCGGGCCCTCTCGATGGAGGTAAAACCCTATGTCCTACTTGATTAATATTGATGATATGGGTAGTACAAGAGTAGATCTACCACGAGATTGGAGAGGCTAAACCCTAGAAGCTAGCCTATGGTATGATTGTTGTTGTGTATGTTGTCCTACGGACTAAAACCCTCCGGTTTATATAGACACTGGAGAGGGTTAGGGTTACACAAAGTTGGTTACAATGGTAGGAGATCTGCATATCCGTATCGCCAAGCTTGCCTTCCACGCCAAGGAAAGTCCCTTCCGGACACGGGACGAAGTCTTCAATCTTGTATCTTCATAGTCCAGGAGTCCGGCTGAAGGTATAGTCCGGCCATCCGGACACCCCCTAATCCAGGACTCCCTCAGTAGCCCCTAAACCAGGCTTCAATGACGACGAGTCCGGCGCGCAGATTGTCTTCGGCATTGCAAGGCGGGTTCCTCCTCCAAGTACTTCATAGAAGATTTTGAACACAAAGATAGTGTTCGGCTCTGCAAAACAAGTTTCCACATATTGCCATAGAGAGAATAACATTTACACAAATCTAATCTGCTGTCATATTCCGTGGTGTGACACACCACGGCCAAGCCTTTATTCGAGTCGTTTCATTATCCCACCTCAGCGCGTCATGCGAGGCGGTTTCCTTGGCACGCCTTGTTAAAGCAGAGATCGTGTCCCCTTATTCCAGGATTCTCATCAATACGGGCGTGGGTAACCCAACCGCGCCATTGATTACGATGCTTGGAGATAAGCGAGTTTTACCAGGCTGGTGGGGACACGTAGTTGCGTCCACCCATATAAGGGGATAAGGATCCACCTTTTCACCTACGCCTTCTTCCTCCCTTGCTTATCCATTCTCACGCACTCGAGCTCCAGCACCCAAGTCCGCACTCCCCACCTCAACCTTCTCCAGCCATGTCCGGAGCGGGAGGCAAGTGGATGGTCTCCTCCATCACGTAGGGACACATCAAAAAACTGAGGAAGGCCAGATACTTATCTAACGACATTGCATACCGGCTTCCTGAAAAGGGGCAGCTCATCCCCACACCTAGGCCCCATGAGAGGGTGGTGTTCCTCCCCCATTTCCTCCGCGGACTGGGCTTCCCTCTTCCCCCATTTGTCCGGGGGCTCATGTTCTACTATGGCCTGGATTTCCACGATCTGGCCCCGAACTTCGTCCTCAACATCTCAGCGTTTATCGTCGTGTGCGAGGCTTTCCTCCGCATCCGCCCCCATTTCGGCCTATGGCTCAAGACTTTCAATGTCAAGCCAAACATGGTGCACGGCAACCAGGCGGAGTGCGGAGGCGCCATGGTGGGCAAGATGGCCAACGTCTTATGGCTCAAGGGCTCCTTTGTGGAGACCCTGAAGGGGTGGCAATCGGGGTGGTTTTACATCACCGAGCCGCGCGACCCCGAATGGGTTGCACCCCCCGAGTTTCGATCCAGACCCCCTACGCGGATCACCTCCTGGAAGGAGACGGGCCTGTCATGGGGTAAAAAACGAGAGTTGACCGGACTCCAAACATGCATCCAAACCCTAGTGGACAAGAAGCTCAAACTTGTCAACGTAGTCCAAGTTATGCTCATCCGCCTGATCCTCCCGTGTCAACAACGGGTTTTCAACCCGTGGGAGTTCGACCCGGCGCGGCACCAAACTCTGAGCAGGCTCTTCGACATGATGTACGAAGATGCCTGGAAGGTGCTTTTCAAGGACGTCGAGGCCCCCGCATCCGCTACCGAGGATCGCGGATTCAGTACGCAGCGTCATGCTCATGCGGTAAGCTGTTTTTTCCTTTTATAGGGTATTAGTTTTTCATAGTTTGACTCCATGCGGGATCTAAGCTCCCTTACCTTTGACAGGATTGGCAGGTGACGTCTGGACAGATCAACTGTCCGGCTCCTTTGCCCAAAGGCCCAGCGGACGCTCGCTTGGCGAAGCTGCTGGTTCTGGCACCCTATGTGGTGCCGGAGAAGAAGGCCGCGAAAAAGGCCATGGGGACTCAAAAGAGTGCCCGGCGCCAGGAGGTGTCGGATCCATCATCTGACAGTTCCGAGGCGCATTCCTCCCGTGAAGACGAGGAGGAAGAAGAAGAGACCTCTCCCCCTCCAGCGGGAGGAGAGAAGAAAAGGAAGGCCACCCTCTCTGGGGAGGCCGGAGGGTCCAAGAAGGGGAAAACCCTTCCTCCGGACTACTCCACCGACGCCGACGACGGGGGAGAGGAGTGGCCGCCCAGGGCCAAGCCCCTGGCAAAATCGTAAGTATCTGGATACCAGAGTGATTCATAGTATTCGTTTATTGCACAGCTTTCCCTTATGTCGAATATGTTTATGCAGCCCATCCAAAGACCGGCTCGACGCGTCGTCGAGCGGCTCACTGGACTCGTCGGATGTGAACTTGCTTCCAACGGCTTCCTCCCCCCGCCCTACGGACGACACCGAAGTGTTATCCCAACAGGTTCCAAGCCGGGAGGAGGTGGTCCTGGAGGCGCCACAAGGCGACCTCCCAGACTCCAGGAGTAAAGGGGATGAAACCCCCCAGGGCTCCAAGTCCGGCTCAAGGCCGGACACCACTCCGGAACCTTCAAAGGTTCTAGAGTCCGGCGAGGGACCTCCTTCCAAGAGGAGCAAGCCCACCGTGCTGGTGACCCCCGTCCAACCGGAGGCGCCAGACAATCTGTTGGAGACGCTCCAAGGCGCCTCCACCTGGTGTTTTGTTCCACTCTTCCCGCCCTAGTTTCCGTCATATCTGTGTTATGTTCCCGGATTTTGTGTTCCTTACGCGGTTGGGTTATAATGGGAACCCCTTGACAGTTCGCCTTGAATAAAACTCGTCCAGCAATGCCCAACATTGGTTTTACCATTCGCCACCTAGCCTTTTCTTTTCCCTTGGGAGTCGCGCTCCTGAGGGTCATCATTATTTTACCCCCCCCCCGGGCCAGTGCTCCTCTGAGTGTTGGTCCAAACTAGGGTCCTGTGCAGCGCCCCCTCGGGGAAACTCGAGATTTGGTTTTAGTTGTATGGAGCGCTCATCTGAGTGTGACCTGAGAACGAGATATGTGCAGCTCCTATCGGGATTTGTTGGCACATTCAAGCGGTGTTGCTGGTCTTGTTTTACCATTGTCAAAATGTCTTGTAACCGGGATTCCGAGTCTGATCGGGTCTTCCCGCTAGAAGGAATATCCTTCGTTGACCGTGAGAGCTTGTGATGGGCTAAGTTGGGACACCCCTGCAGGGATTTGAACTTTCGAAAGCCGTGCCCGCGGTTATGGGCAGATGGGAATTTGTTAATGTCCGGTTGTAGAAAACCTGAAGTTGACCTTAATTAAAATACATCAACCGCATGTGTTACCGTGATGGTCTCTTTCCGGCGGAGTCCGGGAAGTGAACACAGTGTTGGAGTAATGTTTGACGTAGGTTGTTCTAGGATCACTTCTTGATCATAGTTGCTCGACCGTGCTTTTGTTTTCTCTTCTCGCTCTCCTTTGCGAATATGTTAGCCACCATATATGCTAGTCGCTTGCCGCAGCTCCACCATCATACCTTTACCCTACCTATAAGCTTAAATAGTCTTGATCGTGAGGGTGTGAGATTGCTGAGTCCCCGTGACTCACAGATACTTCCAAAACCAGCTTCCAGGTGCCGATGAGTTCGTGCAGATGATGCAACCAAGCTCAGGAGGAGCTCGATGAAGATCTTGTCCTTTGTGTTATTTCGTTCTAGTTGATCAGTAGTGGAGCCCAGTTGGGGTCGATCGGGGATCTGTGTAGCATTTGGGGTAGTCTTCTTTTATTTTGGTTCCATAGTCGGACCTTGATTGTATCTGGTTGATGTAATGCTTTACTCATGTATTTGTGTGAAGTGGCGATTGTAAGCCAACTATGTATCTTTTCCCTTATGTATTACATGGGTTGTGTGAAGATTACCTCACTTGCGACATTTCTTTCAATGCGGTTATGCCTCTAAGTCATGCTTCGACACGTGGGAGATATAGCCGCATCGAGGGCGTTACAAGTTGGTAATCATAGCCTTTCCCGACCTTAGGAGCCCCCTGCTTGATCGAACCGCTGGCGTTAGTGAGTCTAGAAATGTTTTGAGTCATTTGGGATTATATATATCGGAGAGTTAGGATTTCTTTTTACTCCTCAGTCCCTTCGTCGCTTTGGTGAGGCATCCTGACGTAGAGTTTTGACTCTTCTCTTCTCAAATTTCACTAAAGTTTTTAGAATCACGCGGGTATCTTGGAATCGTTCCGATCGATTTGTGACGAGAACATTGTTCTTGCTACGTCCTGTCATTTACGGGTTGTGGCAGTGTCCCGGGGAGTTGAGCTCCGAGGTGTTGTCGTCACAATTTTATCGTTGCAGTTCTAGAATACCTGAGTTTAGTTTCGCCGACATTGAAAATCTCTTTTATGCAGTTGTTGGTGAGATAACCTCGACGCCACCCAGTACTGGGGCGGGAGTTCGGGAGTATTGCCATAACTCGTATAACGGATGCTTTTCAAAGGTTGAGGTAGACGATTTCTGAAGGTCTCTTGGTTATGTGTTGAAGGATGGGTACAGCTGGATGTAGGATTTGCTAGTTTTGGGTGAGATATTATGCTTCCCCTGTATCCCCAACACCTGATTGCATAACCGGAAAATTTCGGGAGTTCATAAGTGGGAATTCAAGTAGCTCTTAGGATATCTTTCCGGCAGATGTATGATTTGATATTGGGATTCGACGTCTAGTGGTCCGCCTATCCACGGTTGGTTTTACAGTGGTCTCACTGGGTCTTAAAGAGTCCTTGGATATGCCTACTCGGGGAAGCTTCGTATGTCATGTGCACTGCCTTGTACATGATGGTGCTATATGATCGAGCCCGTGTAGGCCCCACCACGAAAACTTCGGATGAAATCTCTATCATATGTTTGTTCTGGCTTATTCCGCAAGCCAATCCTTTGTTTTGTTTTGAGTTGTGGTATTCGAGTTCCTTCGAAGTCAAATGTTGATTCCATACCTTCTCTAATGATGTTCTCATACTCCGATGCGAATACTAATCCTTCAGGATAATCGAGATTGTCATGACAACCTTACCGGTGTGCTTCTCTTCAAGTGGATCCGATCATTTCAACATCCGCAAGATCAATTCTAAGTTTCTCAACGGTGTTTGTTTCATCCATTCCAAATTGTCTTTGTTTTTCCCACCCTCGCTCCCTTTGTTTTTCTCCAAGGATTCAGATTACTTAATCGAGTATCCATCTTATTGATGCGAGGCCTCTTCATTCCTTTTTCGTCAATGTTCTTATCCGGCGATTCTCATGAAGATTCTATTGGAGCTTCAAGCTCATAATTCTTGGTTTTCTTTCTTCTCCGGTGGATTCAATTCAAGCTTTTGGTGTTGATCATATCCCTTTTCCTCGTTTCAAATGTTTTCTCATGCCGTTCCACCTCATAATCATCCACCTCTCGCTATTCATTTGTTCCGGAGTGCTGAAGATATTTCGAAGATTTGTGTTTTCAATTTGCATCCGTTCAAGCTATTTCGAGGTCCTATCTTATTCAAGTCATTTAATTCAACCGGTGCAATCTCTCCTTCAAATCATTCTACAGTGTATCTTTTGAGTGGGCCCTAACCCACAGGTCTTTTCCCAGGATCTTACCTGACTCTTCTTATTTTCCTGGAGCTATCCTAAATTCTTATCAAAGTTTGACGTAAGTATGAATTTTCATCAGTCAAATGCCTTTCTCCAAGATCTTTCAAATTCTTTTCATCGTTGGATCAACCTTTCTATTCTTCATTCCGGAGTGACTCTACAATTTGTGTTGGTGTTTCTCGTCGTCATTCTCAGGTTTTGAAGACCGAAGAAGACTTTTCCTCCATATCTATCCGTTCTCTCAGAGATTTGTGATTCTAGTTCAAGCCTATCCTCTCAAAACTGTTTTCAATTGTGACAAATCTTTTCACCTATCCGGAGCAATTCAAGAGTCTTCTCAGTTTGATTATCCGGAGTCCATCATTTCAGGTTTATTCATTCTCAGCTTTCAGCTATCATTCTCCAAATCTTACCGGTGCATCATTAAAGTATTCTCTTATCAGTTTGTGATCTATTCATTCTCATATATCAAATTCCCTGAAGTATCTTCATTCATTCTCTAACTCTTCCGGTGTTTCTTTATTTTTCCTTCATTCATTTTCAATTATTATGGTGGTTCATTCAAGTTTCTCTTCTTTCGTTTATCATATCAATTTATTTGTTATTTCTATCCTACCGATAGTTCGTTGAAGACCTTCTCAAGTTGGCGCCATATCTATCCCAATCCTTTCTTTGAGAATAAGTTGTATGCAATCCATTTGCTCGTCATCAATTTAATTGGTGAAGGAGGAGCATAACATAATTCTTATTCTTGATTCACCCAACTGATTAATTCTTTATTCCGTAGGCTCATCAAATTCTCGGTTCGAGATGCTTTATCTATTGTTTTCCCGGAGTTCCAAGTTCTCTCAATTATTTCATCGCGAAGATCCATCTAATCATTGCAAGGATTCACCTTGTGTTTTCAACTTCTCCTTCCTTTCGTTTGATCATTCTTTTATTACCGGAGTTCTTCATGAAGATTCTACATGTTGGTTCATAAAGGATTTAATTCCGTCTAGCAGTTTTTCATTGAGATTCTTTTCTGAGGAGCTCATGCTTTCTTCATCCTGTAATCCGGAGTGCAATTGTTTCTCCCTTATCTTTTGAGGTGGTAATATATCATTCTTCATTCACAAGACTGAGATATTTAAATCCATCAATCTCTTCATTGGAATTACCTTGGGTTATATTTCACCTAAAGCCTTCCGTGAGGATGTTGCTATTTGTGGTGTTTATCAATGATCCAAGTTCTTCATTTATCCTCCCGGTGAAATAGCTTTCTCATCTCCTTATTCTTATCAATCCAATTCTTCTTCCCATGAGTGGCAGGTTGTCACCTCATAATTTGAGATGTATTCCATTAGACCATATCAAGATTATCCTTTTCGTTGTTGGTTTTCCAACAACTCTGTCTGACCCTTCTCCTGAGGATGCCTTCTCAAGCTCAATTGTGGCACAAGTTGGCATTTTCTTCCCCATTCTTTTATTTCAATTATCTATCTTCTATTGTTTTGTTTTGGAGCCATTGTGATGTTGCTCTTTTCTCTCATCATCTGGGATCATGTTTCTTTTCCTTGCTTATCCCGTTTAACCGGAGTGTGTGCCCGCTGCTCAAATTCTTTTCGCCTTATCAAGCCTTGCATATCTTTCCAACCGGAGTGCTGTTCGAATTTGTTCTTCCGTGTCCCTCTTTTGTAACGGAGTGTTTTCAACTTCGTTCATCTCCGTTGTATTTTTTTCTCGAAATGGTTTAACCTCTCAAGATTCTGTGGTTTCACTCGTTTGTCAAATAAGCAACTTAGTTTTACCTCTTCTTTACCTCTTCCGTTGTCCCTCCGGTACCATTCTAGATATCAGGACGAGATCCTCTCGTAGTGGTGGAGTGTTGTAACGCCCCGAGACCGATGTGCCAGGTGTCTTCCAGTTATTCGCTGTTGTTGCGTTGTCATTGCTTGCGTGTCATGCATTGCATATCATGTCATCATGTGCATTTCATTTGCATACATGTTCGTCTCATGCATCTGAGCATTTTCCCCGTTGTCCCTTTTGCATCCGGCGTTCCTATGTCACCCGGTGCCCCTTTCTACCTCTTTTCATGTGCGGGTGTTAAACATTTTCGGATTGGACCGAGACTTGTCATGCGGCCTTGGTTTACTACCGGTAGACCACCTGTCAAGTTTCGTGCCATTTGGACTTCGTTTGATACTCCAACGGTTAACCGAGGGACCGAAAGGGCCTCGTGTGTGTTGCAGCCAAACACCTCTCCAAAGTGGCCAAAACCCACCTAAACCTAGACTGCCTGTCAAGTTTCGTGCCATTTGGACTTCGTTTGATGCTCCAACGGTTAACCGAGGGACCGAAAGGGCCTCGTGTGTGTTGCAGCGCAACACCTCTCCGAAGTGGCCAAAACCCACCTAAGCCTCCTCCATCATCTCGGTCGTTCGATCACGATCGCGTGGCCGAAAACCGCACCTCATTTGGACTCTCCTAGCTCCCTCTACCTCTATAAATAGATCCCTCCATTTCATTTTCGGGTCTTTTCCCTCGAAACCCTAGCCTCCCTCTTCCTCGCGCCCGGACGAAACCTCCACCGCGCCCGGACATGTCCGACCTGGCCGCGCCGCCGCCCAGCGCCAATGACGTGCTGCCACGTGTCCCACCGGGACCTCTCCCCGCCACCGGCCCGGGAGGCCCGAACCGGGCCCCCGAGGCCCATCGCGCGCCCCGCCGCCTCGGAACCTACCGCGCCCGCGCCGCCCATCCCGCGCGACGACCGC
>NC_041390.1:563137296-563244727 GCF_002162155.2 Triticum dicoccoides | reverse complement strand
CGCCGGCCGCCGACGCCGACCTCGCCGCGGTGCGCCGCCCCGCGCCCGATCCGTGCTCCGGTGACCTCCCCGCGACGCCGAGACCCTCCTCCGGCGAACCCTGACGAGCTACTCCGGCCGGATCCATCAACCACGACGAGCTGCTACAGTAACTTCGGTGATTTCCTCGGTCCGTGTGCTAGATCTGGATCTGGAAGTCGGAGGTTGACTTTTGCCTCCCTAACCCTAATTTTTATGCCACCTTCATCATGTTATAACTCCGCATCCGTAGCTCCGATTTGTGCGTGTGGCATATCAAAATGTTCGCCTCGACGAGTACATTATTTCATCTCATTGCATCATTTTCATTTGAGCTCATATTGATGCCCGAAATGCTGTTGGAAGAGGGCTATGTGGTGAATTTGTCAGATCTGTTTCAGCAAATGGCATTTTGTCATTTTTGCCATGATTAATGTGTGCATGATATGATGTTGAGCTCTACATGTTTTTTGTTATATGCCATGTATTTTTGTGGTGTTTGTGGTGACTAGCACAAGCTTGCAAATCGGCGTAATCAGTAATGCTGATTTCAGGGACTTAGAATTTCACCAAGTCCTTGTCCTAATTTTGTTGTTATGCCAAAGTGGCCAAAACCCACCTAAACCTCCTCCATCATCTCGGTCGTTCGATCACGATCGCGTGGCCGAAAACCGCACCTCATTTGGACTCTCCTAGCTCCCTCTACCTCTATAAATAGATCCCTCCATTTCATTTTCGGGTCTTTTCCCTCGAAACCCTAGCCTCCCTCTTACTCGCGCCCGGACGAAACCTCCACCACGCCCGGACGTGTCCGACCTGGCCGCGCCGCCGCCCAAATCCAATGACGCGCTGCCACGTGTCCCGCCGGGATCTCTCCCCGCCGCCGGCCCGGGAGGCCCGAACGGGGCCCCTGAGGCCCATTGCGCGCCCCGCCGCCTCGGAACCTACCGCGCTCGCGCCGCCCATCCCGCCCGCCGGCCGCCTCCGAGCGTCGCCGCCGCGCCGCCAGCTCACGCCTTGCCGCCTGCCTCGCCCGCCGGCCGCCGACACCGACCTCGCCGCGGTGCGCTGCCCCGCGCCCGATCCGTGCTCCGGCGACCTCCCCGCGACACCGAGACCCTCCTCCGGCGAACCCCGACAAGCTACTCCGGCCGGATCCATCAACCAGGACGAGCTGCTACAGTAACTCCGGCGATCTCCTCGGTCCGCGTGCTGGATCTGGATCTAGAATTCGGAGGTTGACTTTTGCCTCCCTAACCCTAATTTTTATGCCATCTTCATCATGCTATAACTCCGCATTCGTAGCTCCGATTTGTGCCTGTGGCATATCAAAATGTTCGTCTCGACAAGTACATCATTTCATCTCATTGCATCATTTTCATTTGAGCTCATCTTGATGCCCGAAATGCTGTTGGAAGAGGGCTATGTGGTGAATTTGTCAGATCTGTTTCAGCAAATGGCATTTTGTCATTTTTGCCATGATTAATGTGTGCATGATATGATGTTGAGCTCTACATGTGTTTTGTTATATGCCATGCCATCTTTACAGAGGTGCTTGCCATGTATTTTTGTGGTGTTTGTGGTGACTAGCACAAGCTTGCAAATTGGCGTAATCAGTAATGCTGATTTCAGGGACTTAGAATTTCACCAAGTCCTTGTCCTGATTTGGTTGTTATGCCATATGTTCATGTTGTTTCCTAGTGATCCGTGCCTCTTTTAAGGATGATCAGTAAGGATGTTTTGTTAACATTGTGGTGCTCGATCCATCCATGTCTTTGTTTTCATTTATGGAGCACACTAGCTTGAGTGAATCGAGCTCTACTTTTGCTATATCGTGAATCCTGGCAGATTGTTGACTTGTTAGCGATTTTGCCGAGGATGTTGCTATTGATCCGTGCATGCTATGTTGTTGTTCTTGCCATGTCTAGCTTATATGCCATGTATTCTTGATGGGCGTATGCTTAGTTTGTCATGACATGCTCCATAGTGAGTGCAACGAGCTCGTAAACATGCCTACTCGTTAACTGATTTGCATGCTCCAGTTTTTCACTAAGTCTGAGATCTGTTTATGTTTTTGCTATGTTCACATGCTTGCAATTGTATTTTCTGATCCCTTTTGGCTCAAGGTCACTAAGGGACTTTTGTTAAGTGCTTTGAGTAGCTTCCTTCCATGCCTTGCTTTGCCATGTTAAGTTCCTATAGCTTATAGTTTTCATGTTCCAAAGTATGCTTCCTGATGATATATTCCAGACTTGTGTTAATTTCACTAAGTCTGAAACTTGTTATCGTTTGCACTTTTGCCAGGCTTGTTTGAACCTGTTATTGGATGAATTAGCCGTAGCTCAGTGTTTATATTTTGTCAAGCATCTTGAGTGGATCCCTGCCATGTATTTTGTTGTCATGTTTGAGTTCTGTAGCATATTTATCTTGATGCATTTAGATGGCTACTTGCTGTTTATCACAGACCGGTGACATATTTGTTTTGCTTGCCATTTCCAAACCGTGCATCCGATTCCGGTGATCTTTATATCGATTTCAACCGAAATCATCTCACCTTTCCAGTGGTACTCTTGGATTTCCAAGTTGAGGGCAGGTGCAACCATTCATTTGCAAATCATGCATATGCATCGCATACCGCATCCCGCATATCATACCATGTTCATGTGTGGTTTGATTACTATGTTGTGTGCTTCTTTCCGGTGTTGCTTCTTCGGGTTGGTTTTGGTAACATCGTGTTTGTGAGGACCCATTCGTCTACATCCGTTTGTCTTATTCATGTACTCGTTCTTCTTCCTTGCGGGATTTCAGGCAAGATGACCATACCCTCGAAATCACTTCTATCTTTGCTTGCTAGTTGCTCGCTCTTTTGCTATGCCTATGCTGCGATACCTACCACTTGCTTATCATGCCTCCCATATTGTTAAGCCAAGCCTATAACCCACCTTGTCCTAGCAAACCGTTGTTTGGCTATGTTACCGCTTTGCTCAGCCCCTCTTATAGCGTTGTTAGTTGCAGGTGAAGATTGGAGTATGTTCCTTGTTGGAACATGGATATTTGGTTGGGATATCACAATATCTCTTATTTAATTAATGCATCTATATACTTGGTAAAGGGTGGAAGGCTCGGCCTTATGCCTGGTGTTTTGTTTCACTCTTGCTGCCCTAGTTTCCATCATATCGGTGTTATGTTCCCGGATTTTGCGTTCCTTACGCAGTTGGATTATAATGGGAACCCCTTGACAGTTCGCCTTGAATAAAACTCCTCCAGCAATGCCCAACATTGGTTTTACCATTCGCCACCTAGCCTTTTCTTTTCCCTTGGGAGTCGCGCTCCTGAGGGTCATCATTATTTTACCCCCCCGGGCCAGTGCTCCTCTGAGTGTTGGTCCAAACTAGAGTCCTGTGCAGTGCCCCCTCGGGGAAACTCGAGGTTTGGTTTTAGCTGTATGGAGCGCTCATCTGAGTGTGCCCTGAGAACGAGATATGTGCAGCTCCTATCAGAATTTGTCGGCACATTCGAGCGGTGTTGCTAGTCTTGTTTTACCATTGTCGAAATGTCTTGTAACCGGGATTCCGAGTCTGATCGGGTCTTCCCGCTAGAAGGAATATCCTTCGTTGACCGTGAGAGCTTGTGATGGGCTAAGTTGGGACACCCCTGCAGGGATTTGAACTTTCGAAAGCCGTGCCCGCGGTTATGGGCAGGTGGGAATTTGTTAATGTCCGATTGTAGAAAACTTGAAGTTGACCTTAATTAAAATACATCAACCGCGTGTGTTACCGTGATGGTCTCTTTCCGGCGGAGTCCGGGAAGTGAACACAGTGTTGGAGTAATGTTTGACGTAGGTTGTTCTAGGATCACTTCTTGATCGTAGTTGCTCGACCATGCTTTTTTTTTCTCTTCTCGCTCTCCTTTGTGAATATGTTAGCCACCATATATGCTAGTCGCTTGCTGCAGCTCCACCATCATACCTGTACCCTACCTATAAGCTTAAATAGTCTTGATCACGAGGGTGTGAGATTGCTGAGTCCCCGTGACTCACAGATACTTCCAAAACCAGCTTGCAGGTGCCGATGAGTTCGTGTAGATGACGCAACCAAGCTCAGGAGGAGCTCGATGAAGATCTTGTCCTTTGTGTTGTTTCGTTCTAGTTGATCAGTAGTGGAGCCCAGTTGGGGTCGATCGGGGATCTGTGTAGCATTTGGGGTAGTCTTCTTTTATTTTGGTTCCGTAATCGGACCTTGATTGTATCGGGTTGATGTAATGCTTTATTCATGTATTTGTGTGAAGTGACGATTGTAAGCCAACTATGTATCTTTTCCCTTATGTATTACATGGGTTGTGTGAAGATTACCTCACTTGCAACATTGCTTTCAATGCGGTTATGCCTCTAAGTCGTGCTTCGACACGTGGGAGATATAGCCGCATCGAGGGCGTTACAGATGATCCCTCTTTAAAATTTCAAGAAAGTGTCCCCCCTAACTGGGCACCGTTGCGAAGGTTCGTTGTTTCGAAGCACCATGTGATGATCGGGTGTGATAGATTCTAACGTTCGCATACAACGGGTGTAAGCCAGATTTACACATGTGAAACACTTAGGTTGACTTGATGAGCCTAGCATGTAGAGACATGGCCTCGGAACATGGAAGGCCGAAAGGTCGAACATGAGTCGTATAGTGGATACGATCAACATGAAGATGTTCACCGATGATGACTAGTCCATCTCACGTGATGACTAGAGGGATGTCTATCTAAGTGGGAGTTCATTGAATAATTTTATTAGATGAACTTAATTATCATGAACATAGTCAAAAGGTCTTTGCAAATTATGTCGTAGCTCACGCTTTGGTTCTATTGTTTTAGATATGTTCCTAGAGAAAATTTAGTTAAGAGTTGACAGTAGCAATTATGCGGACTGGGTCCGTGAACTGGGGATTGTCCTCATTGCTGCACAGAAGGGCTATGTCCTTAATGCACCGCTCAGTGTGTTGAACCTCGAGCATCGTCTGTAGATGTCGGGAAACATCTGACATACACGTTTTGATGACTACGTGATAGTTCAGTACATAATACTAATGGTTTAGAATTGTGGCACCAAAGACGTTTTTGAAACATCGCAGAACATATGAGATGTTCCAAACACTGAAATTGGGATTTCAGACTAGTGCCCACGTCAAGAGGTATGAGACCTCTGACAAGTTTCTTAAGCCTGCAAACTAAGGGAGAAAAGCTCAATCGTTGAGCATGTGCTCAGATTGTCTGAGTACTACAATCGCTTGAATCGAGTGGGAGTTAATCTTCCAGATGAAATAGTGATGATTCTCCATAGTCACTGCCACCAAGCTATTGGAGCTTCGTGATGAACTATAACATATTAGGGATAGACATGATGATCCTTGAGCAACTCGCGATGTTTGACACCGCGAAAGTAGAAATCAAGTAGGAGCATCAATTGTTGATGGTTAAACCACTAGTTTCAAGAAGGGCAATGGAAAGAATGGATACTTCATGAGACGGCAAATTAGTTGCTGCTCTAGTGAAGAAACCCAAGGTTGAACCAAACCCGAGACTAAGTGCTTCTGTAATAAGGGGAACGGTCACTGAAGCAGAACCACCCTAAATACTTGGTAGATGAGAAGGCTGGCAAGGTTGACAGAAGTATGTATTGGACATACATTATATTAAATGTGTACTTTACTAGTACTCCTAGTAGCAGCAGGGTATTAGATACCGGTTCGGTTGCTAAGTGTAAGTAACTCGAAATAAAAGGCTACGGAATAAACGGAGACTAGCTAAAGGTGAGATGATGATATGTGTTGGAAGTGTTTCCAAGGTTGATGTGATCAAACATCACACACTCCCTCTACCATCGAGATTGGTGTTAAACCGAAATAATTGTTATTTGGTGTTTGCGTTGAGCATAGACATGATTGGATTATGTTTATCGCCACACGGTTATTCATTTAAGGAGAATAATGGTTACTCTGTTTATTTGAATAATACCTTCAATGGTCTTGCACCTAAAATGAATGGTTTATTGAATCTCGATCGTAGTGATACACATGTTCATGCCAAAAGATATAAGATAGTAATGATAGTACCACGTACTTGTGGCACTGCCATTTGAGTCATGTTGGTATAAAACGCATGAAGAAGCTCCATGTTCATGGATCTTTGGTCTCACTCGTTTTGAAAAGATTGAGACATGCGGACCGTGTCTATTGGTAGATATGCATGAAAAAACTCCATGCAGATGGATCGTTTGGACTCACTTGATTTTGAATCACTTGAGACATGCAAATCATACCACATGGGCAAGATGACTAAAAGGCCTTGTTTTCAGTAAGATGGAACAAGAAAGCAACTTGTTGGAAGTAATACATTTTGATGTGTGCAGTCCAATTAGTGTTGAGGCATGCAGTGGATATCGTTATGTCCTTACTTCACAGATGATTCGAGTAGATGCTGAGTATATTTACTTGATGAAACACAAGTCTGAATTACTGAAAGGTTCAAGTAATTTTAGAGTGAAGTTGAAGATCGTCGTGACAAGAGGATAAAATGTCTATGATATGATCATAGAGATGAATATCTGAGTTACGAGTTTGGCACACAATTAAGACATTATGGAAATTGTTTCATGACTAATACCGCCTGGACCACCATAGTGTGATGGTGTGTCCGAACATCACAACTGCACCCTATTGGATATGGTGCATACCATGATGTCTCTTATCTAATTACCACTATTGTTTATGGGTTAGGTATTAGAGACAACCGCACTCACTATAAATAGGGCACCACACAATTCCATTGAGACGACACCGTATGAACTATGGTTTAGAGAAACCTAAGCTGTCGTTTCTTAAAAGTTTGGGGCTGCGATGCTTATGTGAAAAAGTTTTAGGCTGATAAGCTCGAACCCAAAGCGGATAAATGCATCTTCATAGAATACCCAAAAATAGTTGGGTATACCTCCTATTTCAGATCCGGAAGCAAAAGTGATTGTTTCTAGAAACGGGTCCTTTCTCGAGGAAAAGTTTCTCTCGAAAGAATTGAGTGGGAGGATGGTGGAGACTTGATGAGGTTATTGAACCGTCACTTTAACTAGTGTGTAGCAGGGCACAGGAAGTTGTTCCTGTGGCACCTACACCAATTGAAGTGGAAGCTTATGATAGTGATCATGAAACTTCGGATCAAGTAACTACCAAACCTCATAGGTCGACAAGGATGTGTACTACTTCAGAGTGGTATGTAATCCTGTCTCGGAAATCATGTTGCTAGACAACAATGAACCTACGAGCTATGGAGAAGCGATGGTGGGCCCGGATTCCGATGAATGGCTCGAGGCCATAAAATCCGAGAGAGGATCCATGTATAAAACAAAGTATAGACTTTGAAAGAACTACTTGATGGTCGTAAGGCTGTTGGGTGCATATGGATTTTAAAAGGAAGACAGACAATAATGGTAAGTGTCACCATTAAGAAAGCTCGACTTATCGTTAAGATGTTTCCCGACAAGTTCAAGGAGTTGACCACGATGAGACTTTCTCACTCGTCGCGATGCTAAGAGTCTGTTGGAATTATGTTAGTAGTTACTGCATTATTTATGAAATCCTGCAGATAGGATGTCAAAACATTGTTTCCTTGACATTTTTCTTGAGGAAAGGTTGTATGTGATACAACCAGAAGGTTTTGTCAATCCTGAAAGATTCTAACAAGTATGCAAAGCTCCAGCAATCCTTCTAAGGACTGGAGTAAGCATCTCGGAGTTGGAATGTACGCTTTGATGAGATGATCAAAGATTTTGGGTTTATACAAAGTTTATGAGAAACTTGTATTTCCAAAGAAGTGAGTGGGAGCACTATAGAATTTTTGATGAGTATATGTTGTTAACATATTGTTGATCAAAAATGATGTAGAATTTCTGGAAAGCATGCAGGGTTATTTGAAAAGTGTTTTTCAATGGAAAACCTGGATTAAACTACTTGAATGTTGAGCATCAAGATCAATAAGGATAGATCAAAAATGCTTAATAGTACTTTCAAATGAATACATACCGTGACAAGATTTTGAAGGAGTTCAAAATAGATCGGCAAAGAAGGAGTTCTTGGCTGTGTTATAAGGTATGAGTATTGAGTAAGACTCAAGATCTGACCACGGCAGAATAGAGAGAAAGGACGAAGGTCGTCCCCTATGCTTTAGGCATAGGCTCTACAATATGCTATGTTGTGTACCGCACCTGAAGTGTGCCAAGCCATGAGTCAGTCAAGGGGTACAAGTGTGATCTAGGAATGGATCACAGGACAACGGTTAAGGTTATTCTTAGTAACTAGTGGACTAAGGAATTTTCTCGATTATGGAGGTGGTAAAAGAGTTTGTCGTAAAGGGTTACGCCGATGCAATCTTTGACACTAATCTGGATAATTCTGAGTAGTAAACCGGATTCATATAGTAAAACAGTTATTTGGAATAGCTCCAAATGGAGCGTGGTAGCTGCATCTACAAGATGACATAGAGATTTGTAAAGCACACACGGATCTGAAAGGTTCAGACCCGTTGACTATAACATCTCTCACAAGCATAACATGATCAAACCCATAACTCATTGAGTGTTAATCACATGGTAATGTGAACTAGATTATTGACTCTAGTAAACTCTTTGGGTGTTAGTCACATGGGGATGTGACCTTGAGTGTTAATCACATAGCGACGTGAACTGGATTATTGACTCTAGTGCAAGTGGGAGACTATTGGAAATATGCCCTAGAGGCAATAATATTTAGTTATTATTATATTTCCTTGTTCATGATAATCTTTTATTATCCATGCTAGAATTGTATTGATAGGAAACTCAGATACATGTGTGGATACATAGACAACACCATGTCCCTAGTAAGCCTCTAGTTGACTAGCTCGTTGATCAATAGATGGTTACGGTTTCCTGACCATGGACATTGGATGTCGTTGATAACACGATCACATCATTAGGAGAATGATGTGATGGACAAGACCCAATCCTAAGCCTAGCACAAGATCGTGTAGTTCATATGCTAAAAGCTTTTCTGGTGTCAAGTATCATTTCCTTATACCATGAGATTGTGCAACTCCCGGATACCATAGAAATGCTTTGGGTGTACCAAACATCACAACGTAACTGGGTGGCTATAAAGGTGCACTACGAGTATCTTCGAAAGTGTCTGTTGGGTTGGCACGCATCGAGACTGGGATTTGTCACTCCATGTAAATGGAGAGGTATCTCTAGGCCCACTCGGTAGGACATCATCATAATGTGCACAATGTGACCAAGGAGTTGATCACCGGATGATGTGTTACGGAACGAGTAAAGAGACTTGCCGGTAACGAGATTGAACGAGGTATCGGGATACCGATGATCGAATCTCGGGCAAGTATCGTACCGATAGACAAAGGGAATTGAATACGGGATTGATTGAATCCTCGACATCGTGGTTCATCCAATGAGATCATCGTGGAGCATGTGGGAGCCAACATGGGTATCTAGATCCCGCTGTTGGTTATTGACCGGAGAGTTGTCTCGGTCATGTCTACATGTCTCCCGAACCCGTAGGGTCTACACACTTAAGGTTCGGTGACGCTAGGGTTGTAGAGATATTAGTATGCGGTAACCCGAAAGTTGTTCGGAGTCTCGGATGAGATCCTGGACATCATGAGGAGTTGCAGAATGGTCCGGAGGTGAAGATTTATATATAGGAAGTCCAGTTTCGGCCATCGGGAAAGTTTTGGGGGTAATCGGTATTGTGTCGGGACCACCGGAAGGGTCCCGAGGGTCCACCGGGTGGGGCCACCTATCCCGGAGGGCCCCATGGGCTAAAGTGGGAGGGGAACCAGCCCCTGGTGGGCTGGTGCGCCCCCCATGGGCCTCCCCCTGCGCCTAGGGTTGGAAACCCTAGGGGTGGGGGCGCCCCACCTGACTTGGGGGGCAAGTCCCCCCCTTGGCCACCGCCCCCCTTGGAAATTGGATCTCCTAGGGCCGGTGCCCCCCTAGGGGTCCTATATATAGTGGGGGGAGGGCAGCCACACCCAAGTCCTTGGCGCCTCCCTCTCCCTCCGTGACACCTCTCCCTCTCGTTGGTGCTTGGCGAAGCCCTGCCGAGATCCCGCTGCTTCCACCACCACGCCGTCGTGTTGCTGGATCTCCATCAACCTCTCCTCTCCCCTTGCTGGATCACGAAGGAGGAGACGTCTCTCCGTTCCGTATGTGTGTTGAACGCGGAGGTTCCGTCCGTTCGGTGCTAGGATCATCGGTGATTTGGATCACGACGAGTACGACTCCATCAACCCCGTTCTCTTGAACGCTTCCGCATAGCGATCTTCAAGGGTATGAAGATGCACTCCCTCTCCCTCATTGCTAGATGACTCCATAGATTGATCTTGGTGATGCGTAGAAAATTTTAAAATTCTGCTACATTCCCCAACAACACTACTATCAGCGTCCGTCTTCCTCTTGAAGATCCATTTAATTTCAATGGCTCGCCGATCTTTGGGAAAGTCTATCAAAGTCCATACTTTGTTCTTATACATGGATATCATCTCAGATTTCATGGCCTCAAGCCATTTCGTGGAATCTGGGCTCATCATCGCTTCCTCATAGTTCGTAGGTTCGTCATGGTCAAGTAACATGACCTCCAGAACAGGATTACCGTACCACTCTGGTGCGGATCTCACTTTGGTTTACCTACGAGGTTCGGTAGTAACTTGATCTGAAGTTACATGATCATCATCATTAGCTTCCTCACTATTTGGTGTAGTAGTCACAGGAATAGATTTCTGTGATGAACTACTTTCCAATAAGGGAGCAGGTACAGTTACCTCATCAAGTTCTACTTTCCTCCCACTCACTTCTTTCGAGAGAAACTCCTTCTCTAGAAAGGATCCATTCTCAGCAACGAATATCTTGCCTTCGGATCTGTGATAGAAGTTGTACCCAACAGTTTCTTTTGGGAATCCTATGAAGATTTACTTCTCCAATTTGGGTTCGAGCTTATCATGTTGAAACTTTTTCACATAAGCATCGCAGTCCCAAACTTTAAGAAACGACAGCTTAGGTTTCTCGCCAAACCACAGTTCATACATTGTCATCTCCACGGATTTAGATGGTGCCTTATTTAATGTGAATGTCGCTATCTCTAATGCATAACCCCAAAACGATGGTGGTAGATCGGCAAGAGACATCATAGATCACACTATATCTAATAAAGTACGGTTATGACGTTCGGACACACCATTACACTGTGGTGTTCCAAGTGGCGTGAGTAGTGAAACTATTTCACATTGTTTTAACTGAAGGCCAAACTCGTAACTCAAATATTTTACTTCTGCGATCATATCCTATAAACTTTTATTTTTGTTACGATGATTCTCCACTTCACTCTGAAATTCTTTGAACTTTTCAAATATTTCAGACTTGTGTTTCATCAAGTAGATATACTCATATCTGCTCAAATCATCTGTGAAGATCAGAAAATAATGATACCTGCCGCGAGCCTCAATATTCATCGGAACACATACATCAGTATCTATGATTTCCAACAAATCTGTTGCTCGCTCCATTGTTCCGGAGAACGGAGTCTTAGTCATCTTGCCCATGAGGCATGGTGAGCAAGCATCAACTGATTCATAATTGAGTGATTCCAAAAGCCCATCAGCATGGAGTTTCTTCATGCACTTTACACCAATATGACCTAAACGGCAGTGCCACAAATAAGTTGCACTATCATTATTAACTTTGCATCTTTTGGCTTCAATATTATGAATATGTGTATCACTACGATCAAGATCCAATGAACCATTTTCATTGGGTGTATAACCATAGAAGGTTTTATTCATGTAAATAGAACAACAATTATTCTCTAACTTAAATGAATAACTGTATTGCAAAAAATGATCAAATCATATTAATGCTCAATGCAAACACCAAATAACATTTATTTAGGTTCAACACTAATCCCGAGAGTATAGGGAGTGTGCGATGATGATCATATCAATCTTGGAACCACTTCCAACACACATCGTCACTTCACCCTTGACTAGTCTCTGTTCATTCTGCAACTCCCATTTCGAGTTACTACTCTTAGCAACTGAACCAGTATCAAATACCGAGGGGTTGCTACGAACACTAGTTAAATACACATCAATAATCTGTATATCAAATATACCTTTGTTCACTTTGCCATCCTTCTTATCCGCCAAATACTTGGGGCAGTTCCGCTTGCAGTGACCAGTCCCTTTGCAGTAGAAGCACTTAGTCTCAGGCTTAGGTACAGACTTGGGTTTCTTCTCCCGAGCAGCAACTTGCTTGCTTTTCTTCTTGAAGTTCCCCTTCTTCCCTTTGCCCTTTTCTTGAAACTAGTGGTCTTGTCAACCATCAACACTTGATGCTTTTCTTGATTTCTACCTTCGTTGTTTTCAGCATCACGAAGAGCTTGGGAATTGTTTTCGTCATCCCTTGCATACTATAGTTCATCACGAAGTTCTACTAACTTGGTGATGGTGACTAGAGAATTCTGTCAATCACTATTGTATCTGGAAGATTAACTTCCACTTGATTCAAGCGATTGTAGTACCCAGACAATCTGAACACATGCTCACTGCTTGAGCTATTCTCCTCCATCTTTTAGCTATAGAACTTGTTGGAGACTTCATATCTCTCAACTCGGGTATTTGCTTGAAATGTTAACTTCAACTCCTAGAACATCTCATATGGTCCATGCCGTTCAAAACGTCTTTGAAGTCCCGATTCTAAGCCATTTAAGCATGGTGCACTAAACTATCAAGATGTCATCATATTGAGCTAGCCAAATGTTCATAACGTCTGTATCTGCTCTTGCAATAGGTCTGTCACCTAGCGGTGCATCAAGGACATAATTCTTCTATGCAGCAATGAGGATAAACCTCAGATCACGGATCCAATCTGCATCATTGCTACTAACATCTTTCAACTTAGTTTTCTCTAGGAACATATAAAAATTAAACGGGGAGCAACATCGCGAGCTATTGATCTACAACATAGATATGCTAATACTACCAATACTAAGTTCATGATAAATTAAAGTTCAATTAATCATATTACTTAAGAACTCCCACTTAGATAGACATCCCTCTAATCATCTAAGTGATCACGTGATCCAAATCAACTAAACCATAACCGATCATCACGTGAAATGGAGTAGCTTTCAATGGTGAACATCACTATGTTGATCATATCTACTATATGATTCACGCTCGACCTTTCGGTCTCAGTGTTCCGAGGCCATATCTGCATATGCTAGGCTCGTCAAGTTTAACCTGAGTATTCTGCGTGTGCAAAACTGGCTTGCACCCATTGTAGATGGACGTAGAGCTTATCACACCCGATCATCACGTGGTGTCTGGGCATGACGAACTTTGGCAACAATGCATACTCAGGGAGAACACTTTTTATCTTGAAATTTAGTGAGAGATCATCTTATAATGCTACCGTCAATCAAAGCAAAATAAGATGCATAAAAGATAAACATCACATGCAATCAAAATATGTGACATGATATGGCCATCATCATCTTGTGCCTTTGGTCTCCATCTCCAAAGCATCGTCATGATTTCCATCATCACCAGCATGACACCATGATCTCCATCATCTTGATCTATATGAATGTGTTGTCACATGGTCGTCTCGCCAACTATTGCTATCGCATAGCGATAAATTAAAGCAATTATTTGGCGCTTGCATCTTATGCAATCTTATGCAATAAAGAGACAACCATAAGGCTTCTGCCAGTTGCCGATAACTTCAACAAAACATGATCATCTTATACAACAACTTATATCTCATCACGTCTTGACCATATCACATCACAACATGCCTTGCAAAAACAAGTTAGATATCCTCCACTTTGTTGTTGCAAGTTTTACGTGGCTGCTACGGGCTTAGCAAGAACCGTTCTTACCTATGCATCAAAACCACAACGATAGTTTGTCAAGTTGGTGCTATTTTAACCTTCTCAAGGACCGGGCGTAGCCACACTCGGTTCAACTAAAGTTGGAGAAACTGACACCAGCTAGTCACCTGTGTGCATAGCACGGCGGTAAAACGAGTCTCGCGTAAGCGTACGCGTAATGTCGGTCCAGGCCGCTTCATCCAACAATACCGCCGAACCAAAGTGTGACATGCTGGTAAGTAGTATGACTTATATCGCCCACAACTCACTTGTGTTCTATTCGTGCATATTACATCAACACATAAAACCTGGCTCTGATGCCACTGTTGGGGAACGTAGTAATTTCAAAATTTTCCTACGCACACGCAAGATCATGGTGATGCATAGCAACAAGAGGGGAGAGTTTTGTCTATGTACCCTTGTAGACCGGCAACGGAAGCGTTGACACAACATAGAGGAAGTAGTCGTACGTCTTCCTGATCCGACCGATCCAAGTAACGAACGCACGGCACCTCCCGAGTTCAGCACACATTCAGCTCGATGACGTTTCGCGAACTCCAATCCAAAAGAGCCTCACGGGAGAGTTCTGTCAGCACAACGGCGTGATGACGGTGATGATGTTGCTACCGACGCAGGGCTTCGCCTAAGCACCGCTACGATATGATCGAGGTGGAATATGGTGGAGGGGGGCACCGCACACGGCTGGGAGAGATCAACAGATCAACTTGTGTGTCTATGGGGTGCCCCCTGGCCACGTATATAAAGGAGTGGAGGAGGGGGAGGGCCGGCCCTCTCTATGGCGCTCCCTAGGGGAGTCCTACTCCCACCGGGAGTAGGATTCCCCCTTTCCTAGTAGAACTAGGAGCCCTTCCAAGTAGTAGGAGTAGGAGGGAAGGAAAGGGAAGGGAAAAGGAGAAGGAAGGAAGGGGGCGCCCCCCTCCCTAGTCCAATTCGGACCAGCCCATGGGGAGGGGTGCGGCCACCCTTTGAGGCCTTTCTCTCCTTTCCTGTATGGCCCATTAAGGCCCAATACGAATTCCCGTAACTCCCCGGTACTCCTGAAAATACCCGAATCACTCGGAACCTTTCCGATGTCCGAATATAGTCGTCCAACATATCAATCTTTGCGTCTCGACCATTTCGAGACTCCTCGTCATGTCCCCGATCTCATCCGGGACTCCGAACTACCTTCGGTACATCAAATCACATAAACTCATAATACAATCATCACCGAAACTTTAAGCGTGCGGACCCTACGGGTTCGAGAACTATGTAGACATGACCGAGACACGTGTCCGGACAATAACCAATAGCGGAACCTGGATGCTTATATTGGATCCCACATATTCTACGAAGATCTTTATTGGTCAAACCGCATAACAACATACGTTGTTCCCTTTGTCATCGGTATGTTACTTTCCCGAGATTCGATCGTCGGTATCTCAATACCTAGTTCAATCTCATTACCGGCAAGTCTCTTTGCTCGTTCTGTAATACATCATCCCGCAACTAACTTATTAGTTGCAATGCTTGCAAGGCTTTAAGTGATGTGCATTACCGAGAGGGCCCAGAGATACCTCTCCAACAATCGGAGTGATAAATCCTAATCTCGAAATACGCCAACCCAACAAGTACCTTTGGAGACACCTGTAGAGCACCTTTATAATCACCCAATTACGTTGTGACGTTTGGTAGCACACAAAGTGTTCCTCCGGTAAACGGGAGTTGCATAATCTCATAGTCATAGGAACATGTATAAGTCATGAAGAAAGCAATAGCAACAAACTAAACGATCAAGTGCTATGCTAACGGAATGGGTCAAGTCAATCACATCATTCTCCTAATGATGTGATCCCGTTAATCAAATGACAACTCTTTGTCTATGGCTAGGAAACATAACCATTTTGATCAACGAGCTAGTCAAGTAGAGACATACTAGTGACACTCTGTTTGTCTATGTATTCACACATGTATCATGTTTCCGGTTAATACAATTCTAGCATGAATAATAAACATTTATCATGATATAAGGAAATAAATAATAAATTTATTATTGCCTCTAGGGCATATTTCCTTCAATAAGTTGGAGACGTATCACATGTCTTGAATGACTCAAAGTCAGACAAAGTTAGGAGCCAATCATCATGGAGCTTCTTCATGCGTTTCGGACTAATGTGTGCAAGCCGGCAATGCTAGAAGTATGTCGGATTTATCTCATTAGGCTTATGCCTCTTGACACTCACGGTATAGACCTGTTCCTGTTCTAGATTTAATACAAATAGCCCATCAACAATGGGTGCATAGCCGTGGAACATACCATTCAAATACAATGAACAACCATTGTCCTTTAAATTGAATTCATAACCCTGACTCATCAAGCATGAGGCAGAAATAATGTTCCGACTAAGTGCAGGAATGTAATAACAATTATTCAATTCCAAAATAAATCCAGAAGGAAGCTGGAGCTGCATCGTGCCGACCTCCAACACGGCAACTCTTGCTTTGTTGCCGACCCTGATGTCAATCTCCCCTTGTGCCACACGCCTAGTTCTTACCAGCCCCTGCATCGAGTTGCAAACATGAACAACCGATCCGGTATCAAATACCCAAGAGCTGCTAGGTATGTCAACAAGGTAAATGTCTATAACATATGCAACAAGTGTACCTTTGCCCGAAGAAGCATTTCTGTCCTTATTACCATGCTCTACAAGCCACTTGCTACAGTTCCTGTTCCAGTGACCGGTCTCCTTGCAATGATAGCAAATGGTCTTCTAGTTCGGTGCAGACTTCGGCACAGCGGTGGAGGTTATCGTCTCCGTGCCCTTTGCCTTAGCCTTTTTCTTGGACCAACTCTTCTTGAACTTAGCCAATTTCTGCACCATCAACACTTTATGTGTGCCTTTCTTAACATCCTGCTCTGCCACTTTGAGCATCCCATGCAATTTAGTGAGCTTCTTATCCATGCCATGCATATGATAGTTCGAGATGAACGTCCCATAGCTGGGCGAAAGAGAACCCAGAACTGCATCAGTAGCCAGCTCATCCAAGAGCAGGAAGCCAAAACGATCCAAAGCTTGCACATATCTGATCATCTTGATCACATATGGGATCAGTGGATCACCTTCCTTCAGCTTGCAATCCATCAAGGATCGCCAGACGTTGAACCTTTCAGTCCTAGCATGTGTCTGGAACATGCTCTTAAGACTCTCGATCATATCGTAAGTCTCAACATTTTCGAAATGCTGTTGCAAATCGGGCTCCATACAAGCCAGCATCAGAAAGTTGATCTCCATTGATTCATCAATGAGTTTATGATAGGCATTCTTAGCTATGGCACTAGCATTATCGACAGTTTCCTCTAGAAGTGGGTCCTCTAGAACTTGTTCCTTTTTATCATGCTTGAGAACAATTCTCAGATTTCTATACCAGGTGGTAAAGTTTGTTCCATTCAGCTCATCCTTTTCTAAAATTGATTTCAATGCAAAATTGAGTTGAGCAGGTGGTGCCATTGATCTACAATAGAAAATATGCAGTCACTAAGCAATATGTTTATGTAGAGTAATTCAAGCCTAAACAGAAATACTCCCACTGAAGTCGGCATCCCTCCGCAAACTCTCAGTGATTCAGGATCCGACTAGCACATGCGACTGAAGGAAATATGCCCTAGAGGCAATAATAAAGTTGTTATTTATATTTCCTTACATCATGATAAATGTTTATTATTCATGCTAGAATTGTATTAACCGGAAACTTAGTACATGTGTGAATACATAGACAAACAGAATGTTACTAGTATGCCTCTACTAGACTAGCTCGTTGAATCAATGATGGTTATGTTTCCTAACCATAGACATGAGTTGTCATTTGATTAACAGGATCACATCATTAGAGAATGATGTGATTGACTTGACCCATCCGTTAGCTTAGCACGATGATCGTTTAGTTTATTGCTATCGCTTTCTCCATAACTTATACATGTTCCTATGACTACGAGATCATGCAACTCATGAATACCGGTGGAACACTAAGTGTGCTATCAAATGTCACAACGTAACTGGGTGACTATAAAGATGCTCTACAGGTGTCTTCGATGGTGTTTGTTGAGTTGGCATAGATCGAGATTAGGATTTGTCACTCCGAGTATCGGAGAGGTATCTCTGGGCCCTCTCGGTAATGCACATCACTATAAGCCTTGCAAGCAATGTGACTAATGAGTTAGCTACGGGATGATGCATTACGGAATGAGTAAAGAGACTTGCCGGTAACGAGATTGAACTAGGTATTAAGATACCAACGATCGAATCTCGGGCAAGTAACATACCGATGACAAAGGGAACAACATATGTTGTTGTTCGGTTTGACCGATGAAGATGTTCGTAGAATATGTAGGAACCAATATGAGCATTCAGGTTCCACTATTGGTTATTGACCGGAGATGAGTCTCGGTCATGTCTACATAGTTCTCGAACCCATAGGGTCCACACGCTTAACGTTTGGTATTATACATTTATGTGTTTTGATGTACCGAAGGTAGTTCAGAGTCCCGAATATGATCACGGACATGACGAGGAGTCTCGAAATGTTCAAGTCATAAAGATTGATATATTGGACGGCTATATTCGGACACCGGAAGTGTTCCGGGTGATTTCGGAGAAAACCGGAGTGCCGGAGGGTTACCGGAACCCCCCCCCCCACCGGGGGAACTAATGGGCCACATGGGCCTTAGTGGAGAGATAGAGGGCCGGCCAAGGCAGGGCCGCGTGCCCCCTCCCCCTCTAGTCTGAATTGGACTAGGGAAGGGGGGCGGCGCCCCCTTTCCTTCTCCCTTCTCCTCCTTCCTTTCCCCTTCCTCCTCCTAGTTGGACTAGGAAAGGGGGAGTCCTACTCCTACTAGGAGGAGGACTCCTCCCCTCCTTGGCGCGTGATAACCCACAAGTATAGGGGATCACAACAGTTTTCAAGGGTAGAGTATTCAACCCAAATTTATTGATTCAACACAAGGGAGCCAAAGAATATTCTCAAGTATTAGCAGCTCAGTTATCAATTCAACCACACCTGGAAACTTAATATCTGCAACAAAGTGTTTAGTAGCAAAGTAATATGATAGTAGTGGTAACAGTAGCAAAAGTGATATTTTTGGTTTTATAGTGATTGTAACAGTAGCAACGGAAAAGTAAATAAGCCAAGAACAATATAAGAAAAGCTCCTAGGCATTGGATCGGTGATGGAGAATTATGTCGGATGCGATCAATCATGCAACAGTTATAACATAGGGTGACATAGAACTAGCTCCAGTTCATCAATGTAATGTAGGCATGTATTCCGAATATAGTCATACGTGCTTATGGAAAAGAACTTGCATGACATCTTTTATCCTACCCTCCCGTGGCAGTTGGAAACTAGGGGATATTAAGGCCTCCTTTTAATAGAGTACCGGACCAAAGCATTAACACTTAGTGAATACATGAACTCCTCAATCTATGGTCATCACCGGTAAGTATCCCGATTATTGTCACTTCGGGGTTAATGGATCATAACACATAATAGGTGACTATAGACTTGCAAGATAGGATCAAGAACTCTCATATATTCATGAAAACATAATAGGTTCAGATCTGAAATCATGGCACTCGGGCCCTTGTGACAAGCATTAAGCATAGCAAAGTCATAGCAACATCAATCTCAGAACATAATGGATACTAGGGATCCAACCCTAACAAAACTAACTCGATTACATGATAAATCTCATCCAACCCATCATCGTCCAGCAAGCCTACGATGGAATTACTCACGCATGGCAGTGAGCATCATGAAATTGGTGATGGAGGAAGGTTGATGATGACGATGGCGACGGATTCCCCTCTCTGGAGCCCCGAGCGGACTCTAGATCAGCCCACCCGAGAGAGATTAGGGCTTGGCGGTGGCTCCGTATCGTAAAACACGATGAATCCTTCTCTCCGTTTTTTTCTCCCCGAACGTGAATATATGGAGTTGGAGTTGAGGTCGGTGGAGCGTCAGGGGGCCCATGAGGCAGGGGCGCGCCCCCACCCTCGTGGACAGGGTGTGGGCCCCCCTGAAGTGTATCTTTTCGCCAGTATTTTTTATATATTCCAAAAATAATCTCCATTGATTTTCAGGTCATTCCGAGAACTTTTATTTCTTTACAAAAATGACACCATGGCAATTCTGCTGAAAACAGCGTCATTCCGGGTTAGTTCCATTCAAATCATGCTAGTTAGAGTCCAAAACAAGGGCTAAAGTGTTTGGAAAAGTAGATACGACAGAGACGTATCAGCGCGCCCCAAGGGCATGCCGGCCTCCCCCTTGCTCCTTTATATACGGGGGCAGGGGGCACCCTAGAACACACAAGTTGATCATTGATCCCTTAGCCGTGTGCGGTGCTCCCCCCACCATAATCCACCTCGATCATATCGTCGTAGTGCTTAGGCGAAACCCTGCGCCGATAGCTTCATCATCACCGTCATCACGTCGTTGTGCTGACGAAGCTCTCCCTCGACACTCAGCTGGATCAAGAGTTCGTGGGACGTCACCGAGCTGAACGTGTGCATATCCTGGAGGTGTCGTACTTTCGGTACTAGGATCGGTCGGATCATGAAGACGTATGACTACATCAACCGCGTTGTCATAACGCTTCCGCTTATGGTCTACGAGGGTACGTGGAGAACACTCTTTCCTCTCGTTGCTATGCATCACCATGATAGATCTTGCATGTGCGTAGGATTTTTTGAAATTACTGCGTTTCCCAATAGTGGCATCCGAGCCAAGTCTATGCGTAGATGTTATATGCACGAGTAGAACACAAAGGAGTTGTGGGCGTGGGTATATACATATTTCTTGTTGTCACTAGTTGATTCTTGATTCGGTGATATTGTTGGATGAAGCAACCCAGACCAACATTACGCGTATGCTTAGCGAGACTGGTTCTACCGACATTCTTCGCACACAGGTGGTTGGTGGGTGCAGTTTCTCCAACTTTAGTTGAATCAGATTCAATGAACAGGGTTCTTTCTGAAGATCAAAAAGCAATAACTATACCGCATTGTGGTTTTTGATGCGTAGGTAAGAACGGTTCTTGCTCAGCCCGTAGCAGCCACGTAAAACTTGCAACAACAAAGTAGAGGACGTCTAACTTGTTTTTGCAAGGCATGTTGTGATGTGATATGGTCAAGACATGATGCTAAATTTTTATTGTATGAGATGATCATGTTTTGTGACACAGTTATCGGCAATTTGCAGGAGCCATATGGTTGTCGCTTTATTGTATGAAATGCAATCGCCATGTAATTGCTTTACTTTATCACTAAGCGGTAGCGATAGTCGTAGAAGTAATAGTTGGCGAGACGACAATGATGCTTCGATGGAGATCAAGGTGTCAAGCTGGTGACAATGGTGATCATGACGGTGCTTTGGAGATGGAGATCAAAGTCACAAGATGATGATGGCCATATCATATCACTTATATTAATTGCATCTGATGCATCTTATTTTTCTTAGTTCGGCGGTAGCATTATAAGATGATCTCTCACTAAATTTCAAGGTACAAGTGTTCTCCCTAAGTATGCACCGTTGCTACAGTTCGTCATGCCGAGACACCACGTGATGATCGGGTGTGATAAGCTCTACGTTCACATACAACGGGTGCAAGCCAGTTTTGCACACGCAGAATACTCAGGTTAAACTTGACGAGCCTGGCATATGCAGATATGGCCTCGGAACACTGAGACTGAAAGGTCGAGCATGAATCATATAGTAGATATGATTAGCATAGTGATGCTCACCATTAAAAACTACTCCATCTCACATGATGATCGTACATGGTTTAGTTGATATGGGTCACGTGATCACTTAGATAATTAGAGGGATGTCTATCTAAGTGGGAGTTCTTAAGTAATTTGATTAATTGAAATTTAATTTATCATGAACTTTCTACCTGATAGTATTTTGCATGTCTATGTTGTTGTAGATAGATGGCCCATGCTGTTGTTCCGTTGAATTTTAATGCGTTCCTAGAGAAAGCTAAGTTGAAAGATGATGGTAGCAATTACATGGACTGGGTCCGTAACTTGAGGATTATCCTCATTGCTGCACAGAAGAATTACGTCCTGGAAGCACCACTAGGTGCCAAACCCGCTGCAAGAGCAACACCAGATGTTGTGAACACCTGGCGGGGCAAAGCTGATGACTACTCGATAGTTCAGTGTGCCATGCTTTATGGCTTAGAACCGGGACTTCAACGATGTTGTCATGGTGCATATGAGATGTTTCAGGAGTTGAAGTTAATATTTCAAGCAAATGCCTGGATTGAGAGATATGAAGTCTCTAATAAGTTCTACAACTGCAAAATGGAGGAGAATAGTTCTGTTAGTGAACATATACTCAGAATGTTTGGGTACCACAACCACTTGACTCAGCTGGTAGTTAATATTCCTGATGATAGTGTCATTGACAGAGTTCTTCAATCACTGCCACCAAGCTACAAGAGCTTCGTGATGAACTATAATATGCAAGGGATGGATAAGACAATTCCCGAGCTCTTCGCAATGCTAAAAGTTGTTGGGGTAGAAATCAAGAAGGAGCATCAAGTGTTGATGGTCAACAAGACCACCAGTTTCAAGAAAAATGGTAAAGGGAAGAAGGGGAACTTCAAGAAGAACAACAAGCCAGTTGCTGCTCAAGTGAAGAAACCCAAGTCTAGACCTAAGCCTGAGACTGAGTGCTTCTACTGCAAAGGAACTGGTCACTGGAAGCGGAACTGCCCCAAGTATCTGGCGGAGAAGAAGGATGGCAAAGTGAAATGGATATTTGATATACATGTTATTGATGTTTACCTTACTAATGCTCATAGTAGCGCCTGGGTATTTGATATTGGTTCTGTTGGTAATATTTGTAACTCGAAATAGGGGCTACGGATTAAGCGTAGATTGGCTAAGGACGAGGTGATGGTGCGCGTGGGAAATGGTTCCAAAGTCGATGTGATCGCCGTCGGCACGCTACCTCTACATCTACCTTCGAGATTAGTTTTAGACCTAAATAATTGTTATTTGGTGCCAGTATTGAGAATGAACATTATATCTGGATCTTGTTTGATGCGAGACGGTTATTCATTTAAATCAGAGAATAATAGATGTTCTATTTATATGAGTAATATCTTTTATGGTCATGCACCATTGATGAGTGGTCTACTTTTACTAAATCTTGATAGTAGTGATACACATGTTCATAGTATTGAAGCCAAAAGATGCAGAGTTGATAATGATAGTGCAACTTATTTGTGGCACTGCCGTTTGGGTCATATTGGTGTAAAGTGCATGAAGAAACTCCATTCTGATGGACTTCTGGAATCACTTGATTATGAATCACTTGGTACTTGCGAACCATGCCTCATGGGCAAGATGACTAAAACTCAGTTCTCTGGAACAATGGAGCGAGCAACAGAGTTATTGGAAATCATACATACTGATGTATGTGGTCCAATGAACATTGAGGCTCATGGCGGATATCGTTATTTTCTCACCTTCACAAATGATTTGAGCAGATATGGGTATATCTACTTAATGAAACGTAAGTCTGAAACATTTGAAAAGTTCAAAGAATTTCAGAGTGAAGTGGAAAATCATCGTAACAAGAAAATAAAGTTTCTACGATCTGCTCGTGGACGAGAATATTTGAGTTACGAGTTTGGTCTTCATTTGAAACAATGCAGAATAGTTTCACAACTCACGCCACCCGGAACACCACAGTGTAATGGTGTGTCCGAACGTCATAATCGTACTTTACTAGATATGGTGCGATCTATGATGTCTCTTACTGATTTACCGCTATCGTTTTGGGGTTATGCTTTAGAGACAGCTGCATTCACATTAAATAGGGCACCATCTAAATCTGTTGAGACGACACCTTATGAACTGTGGTTTGGCAAGAAACCCAAGTTGTTGTTTCTTAAAGTTTGGGGCTCCGATGCTTATGTGAAAAAGCTTCAACCTGATAAGCTCGAACCCAAATCGAAGAAATTGTTTTCATAGGATACGCAAAGGAGACTGTTGGGTACACCTTCTATCACAGATCTGAAGGCAAGATATTCGTTGCTAAGAATGGATCCTTTCTAGAGAAGGAGTTTCTCTTGAAAGAAGTGAGTGGGAAGAAAGTAGAACTTGATGAGGTAATTGTACCTGCTCCCTTATTGGAAAGTAGTTCATCACTCAAATCAGTTCCGGTGATTCCTACACCAGTAAGTGAGGAAGCTAATGATGATGATCATGAAACTTCTGATCAAGTTACTACCAAACCTCGTAGGTCAACCAGAGTAAGATCCGCACCGGAGTGGTATGGTAATCCTGTTCTGGAGGTCATGTTACTCGACCATGACGAACCTACGAACTATGAGGAAGCGATGATGAGCCCAGATTCCGCAAAATGGCTTGAGGCCATGAAATCTGAGATGGGATCCATGTATGAGAATAAAGTATGGACTTTGGTTGACTTGCCCGATGATAGGCAGGCCATAGAGAATAAATGGATCTTCAAGAAGAAGACTAACGCTGACGGTAATGTTACTGTCTACAAAGCTCGACTTGTTGCAAAAGGTTTTCGACAAGTTCAAGGAGTTGACTATGATGAGACCTTCTCACCCGTAGTGATGCTTAAGTTCGTCCGAATCATGTTAGCAATTGCCGCATTTTATGATTATGAAATTTGGCAAATGGATGTAAAAAATGCATTCCTTAATGGATATCTTAAAGAAGAGTTGTATATGATGCAACCAGAAGGTTTTGTCGATCCGAAAGGTGCTAACAAAGTGTGTAAGCTCCAGCGATCCATTTATGGACTGGTGCAAGTATCTCGGAGTTGGAATATATGCTTTGATAGTGTGATCAAAGCATATGGTTATATACAGACTTTTGGAGAAGCTTGTATCATGTATGCAATGCTGTGTACCAGACCTGATGTGTGCCTTGCTATTAGTTTAGCAGGGAGGTACCAAAGTAATCCAGGAGTGGATCACTGGACTGTTGGGGATCATTGGAGAAATTAAAAAAAATTCTACGCATCACCAAGATCAATCTATGGAGAAACTGGCAAAGAGGGAGAGTGGAGTGCATCCTCATACCCTTGAAGATAGCGACACGGAAGCGTTACAAGAACGCGGATGAGGGAGTCGTACTCGTGGCGATTCAGATCGTGGTTGATACCGATCCAAGCGCCGAACAACGGCGCCTCCGCGTTCAACACACGTGCAACCCGATGATGTCTCCCACGCCTTGATCCAGAAAGGAGAGAGGGATAGGGTGGGGAAGACAACTCCAGCAGCAGCACGACGGCGTGGTGGTGTTGGAGCAGTGTGGTACTCCGGCAGGGCTTCGCCAAGCGTCGCGGAAGGAGGAGGAGGTGTTGGGGAGGGGGAGGGTTGCGCCTTGGATGTGGTATGGCTGACCTCCCACCTCCCATCTATTTATAGGGGCAAGGGAGAGGTGGGTGGGCCCCCTCCAGATGGATCTAGAGGGGAGGCGGCGGCCAAGGGGGGAATGCTTGCCCCCCAAGCCAAGGGGGCGCCCCCTTTAGAGTTCCCCCAAACCCTAGGCGCATGGGCCCTAGGGGGTTTGGAGCCCAGCCCACCTAGGGGCTGGTTCCCCCTCCATATTCAGCCCATATGGCCCTCCGGGGTAGGTGGACCCTCCCGGTGGACCCCCGGAACCCTTTCGGTGGTCCCGATACAATACCGATAAACCCCCGAACACTTCCAGCGACCGAATAAGGACTTTCCATATATAAATCTTTGTCTTTGGACCATTCCGGAACTCCTCGTTACGTCCGGGATCTCATCCAGGACTCTGAACAACATTCGGTAACCACGTACAAACTTTCCCTATAACCCTAGCGTCATCGAACCTTAAGTGTGTAGACCCTACGGGTTCGGGAATCATGCAGACATGACCGAGACATCTCTCCAGCCAATAACCAACAGCGGGATCTGGATACCCATGTTGGCTCCCACATGTTCCACGATGATCTCATCGAATGAACCACCATGTCGAGGATTCAATCAATCCCGTATACAATTCCCTTTGTCAATCGGTATGTTACTTGCCCGAGATTCGATCATTGGTATCCCAATACCTCGTTCAATCTCGTTACCGGCAAGTCACTTTACTCATTCCGTAACACATCATCCCGTGACCAACCCCTTAGTCACATTGAGCTCATTACGATGATGTCTTACCGAGTGGGCCCAGAGATACCTCTCCGTCATACGGATTGACAAATCCCAGTCTCGATTCGTGCCAACCCAACAGATACTTCCGGAGATACCCATAGTGCACCTTTATAGCCACCCAGTTACGTTGTGACGTTTGGCACACCCAAAGCATTCCTACGGTATCTGGGAGTTACACAATCTCATGGTCTAAGGAAAAGATACTTGACATTAGAAAAGCTTTAGAAGACGAACTACACGATCTTGCGCTATGCTTAGGATTTGGTCTTGTCCATCACATCATTCTCCTAATGATGTGATCTCGTTATCAATGACATCCAATGCCCATGGTCAGGAAACCGTAACCATCTATTGATCAACGAGCTAGTCAACTAGAGGCTTACAAGGGACATGTTGTGGTCTATGTATTCACACATGTATTACGATTTCCGGATAACATAACTATAGCATGAACAATAGACAATTATCATGTACAAGGAAATATAATAATAACCATTTTATTATTGCCTCTAGGGCATATTTCTAACAGTCTCCCACTTGCACTAGAGTCAATAATCTAGTTACATTGTGATGAATTGAACACCCATAGAGTTCTGGTGTTAATCATGTTTTGCTCGTGGAAGAGGTTTAGTCAACGGATCTGCGACATTCAGGTCCGTATGCACTTTAGAAATATCTATGTCTCCATTTTGAACATTTTCATGAATGGAGTTGAAGCGACGCTTGATATGCCTGGTCTTCTTGTGAAACCTGGGCTCCTTGGCAAGGGCAATGGCTCTAGTGTTGTCACAGAAGAGAGTCATCGGGCCCGACGCATTGGGGATAACTCCTAGGTCGGTAATGAACTCCTTCATCCATATTGCTTCATGTGCTGCCTCCGAGGCTGCCATGTACTTCGCTTCACATGTAGATCCCGCCACGACGCTTTGCTTGCAACTGCACCAGCTGACTGCCCCACCATTCAAAATATACACGTATCCGGTTTGTGACTTGGAGCCATCCAGATCTGTGTTGAAGCTAGCATCGACGTAACCCTTTATGACGAGCTCTTCGTCACCTCCATAAACGAGAAACATATCCTTAGTCCTTTTCAGGTACTTCAGGATATTCTTGACCGCTGTCCAGTGTTCCATGCCGGGATTACTTTGGTACCTTCCTACCAAACTTACGGCAAGGTTTACATCAGGTCTGGTACACAGCATGGCATACATACTAGACCCTATGGCCGAGGCATAGGGGATGACACTCATCTTTTCTCTATTTTCTACCGTGGTTGGGCATTGAGCCGTGCTCAATATCACACCTTGCAATACAGGCAAGAACCCCTTCTTGGCCTGATCCATATTGAACTTCTTCAATATCTTGTCAAGGTACGTGCTTTGTGAAAGACCAATAAGGCGCCTCGATCTATCTCTATAAATCTTGATGCCTAATATATAAGCAGCTTCTCCAAGGTCCTTCATTGAAAAACACTTATTCAAGTAGGCCTTTATGCTTTCCAAGAATTCTATATCATTTCCCATCAATAGTATGTCATCCACATGTAATACGAGAAATGCTACAGAGCTCCCACTCACTTTCTTGTAAACACAGGCTTCTCCATAAGTCTGTGTAAACCCAAACGCTTTGATCATCTCATCAAATCGAATGTTCCAACTCCGAGATGCTTGCACCAGCTCATAGATTGAGCGTTGGAGCTTGCACACCTTGTCAGCATTCTTAGGATCGACAAAACCTTTTGGCTGCATCATATACAATTCTTCCTTAAGGAAACCATTAAGGAATGTCGTTTTGACATCCATTTGCCATATATCATAATCATAGAATGTGGCAATTGCTAACATGATTCGGACGGACTTCAGCTTTGCTACGGGTGAGGAAGTCTCATCGTAGTCAACCCCTTGAACTTGTCGATAACCCTTAGCGACAAGCCGAGCCTTATAGATGGTCACATTACCATCCGCGTCTGTCTTCTTCTTAAAGATCCATTTATTTTCTATGGCTCACCGATCATCTGGAAAGTCAGTCAAAGTCCATACTTTGTTTTCAGACATGGATCCTATCTTAGATTTCATGGCTTCCAGCCATTTGTCGGAATCCGGGCCCGCCATCGCTTCTTCATAGTTCAAAGGTTCAACGTTGTCTAACAACATGATTTCTAGGAAAGGGTTGCCATACCACTCTAGTGCGGAACGTGTCCTTGTGGACCTATGAAGTTCGGTAGCAACTTGATCCGAAGTTTCATGATCATCATCATTAACTTCCTCACTAGTCGGTGCATGCACCACAGAAACATTTTCTTGAGCTACGCCACTTTCCGGTTCAAGAGGCAGTACCTCATCAAGTTCTACTTTCCTCCCACTTACTTCTTTTGAGAGAAACTCTTTCTCTAGAAAGGATCCATTCTTGGCAACAAAGATCTTGCCTTCGGATCTAAGGTAGAAGGTATACCCAATAGTTTCCTTAGGGTATCCTATGAAGAGACGCATTTTTCCGACTTGGGTTCGAGCTTTTTAGGTTGAAGTTTCTTGACATAAGCATCGCATCCCCAAACTTTTAGAAACGACAGCTTAGGTTTCTTCCCAAACCATAATTCATACGGTGTCATCTCAACGGATTTCGATGGAGCCCTATTTAAAGTGAATGCAGCAGTCTCTAAAGCATAACCCCAAAATGATAGCGGTAGGTCGGTAAGAGACACCATAGATCGCACCATATCCAATAGAGTGCGGTTGCGACATTTGGACACACCATTACACTGAGGTGTTCCAGGCGGCGTGAGTTGTGAAACAATTCCACATTTCCTTAAGTGCGTGCCAAATTCGTGACTCAAATATTCTCCCCCACGACCTGATCGTAAGAACTTTATTTTTCTGTCATGTTGATTCTCAACCTCACCCTGAAATTCCTTGAATTTTTCAAAGGTCTCAGACTTGTGTTTCATTAAATAGACATACCCATATCTACTTAAGTCATCAGTGAGGGTGAGAACATAACGATAACCACCGCGAGCCTCAATGCTAATTGGACTGCACACATCAGTATGTATGATTTCCAATAAGTTGGTTGCTCGCTCCATTGTTTCGGAGAACGGAGTCTTGGTCATTTTGCCCATGAGGCATGGTTCGCACGTGATTCATAATCAAGAGGCTCCAAAAGTCCATCTGCATGGAGTTTCTTCATGCGTTTGACACCAATGTGACCAAGGCGGCAGTGCCACAAGTATGCGGGACTATCATTATCAACCTTACATTTTTTTGGCATTCACACTATGAATATGTGTACCATCACGTTCGAGATTAAATACGAATAAACCATTGACCAGCGGGCATGACCATAAAACATATCTATCATATTTAAATGAGTAGCCATCTCGCATTAACCGAGATCCAGATACAATGTTCATGCTCAAATATGGCACTAAATAACAATTATTGAGGTTTAAAACTAATCCCGTAGGTAAATGTAGAGGTAGCGTGCCGACGGCGATCACATCGACCTTGGAACCATTCCTGACGCGCATCGTCACCTCGTCCTTCGCCAGTCTCCGCTTATTCCGCAGCTCTTGTTTTGAGTTACAAATATGAGCAACCGCACCGATATCAAATACCCAAGAGCTACTACAAGCGCTGGTTAGGTACACATCAATAACATGTATATCACATATACCTTTGGTATTGCCGGCCTTCTTATCCGCTAAGTACTTGGGGCAGTTCCGCTTCCAGTGACCGTTTCCCTTGCAATAAAAGCACTCAGTCTCAGGCTTGGGTCCATTTTTTGGCTTCTTCCCGGCAGCTTGCTTACCGGGCGCGGCAACTCCCTTGCCGTCCTTCTTGAAGTCCTTTTTACCCTTGCCTTTCTTGAACTTAGTGGTTTTATTCACCATCAACACTTGATGTTCCTTTTTGATCTCCACCTCGCTGATTTCAGCATTGAATATACCTCAGGAATGGTATTTTCTATCCCTTGCATATTGAAGTTCATCACAAAGCTCTTGTAGCTAGGTGGAAGCGACTAAAGGATTCTGTCAATGATCGCGTCATCCGGGAGATTGACTCTGAGCTGAGACAAGCGGTTGTGCAACCCAGACATTTTGAGTATGTGCTCACTGACAGAACTGTTCTCCTCCATCTTACAACTATAGAACTTGTCGGAGACTTCATATCTCTCGACTCGGGCATGAGCTTGGAAAACCATTTTCAGCTCTTGGAAAATCTCATATGCTCCGTGTTGCTCAAAACACTTTTGGAGCCCCGGTTCTAAGCTGTAAAGCATGCCGCACTGAACCAGGGAGTAATCATCACTACGCGACTGCCAGGGGTTTATAACGTCTTGAGTTGCTGGGAAAACAGGTGCGTCACCTAGTGGTGCTTCAAGGACATATGCTTTCTTGGCAGCTATGAGGATAATCCTCAGGTTACGGACCCAGTCCGTGTAGTTGCTGCCATCGTCTTTCAGCTTGGTTTTCTTTAGGAATGCGTTGAAGTTGAGGGCAACATTAGCATGGGCCATTTGATCTACAAGACATATTGCAAAGTTATAGACTATGTTCATGATAATTAAGTTCATCTAATCAAATTATTTAATGAACTCCCACTCAGATTGACATCCCTCTAGTCATCTAAGTGATACATGATTCGAGTCAACTAGGCCGTGTCCGATCATCACGTGAGACGGACTAGTCATCATCGATGAACATCTTCATGTTGATCGTATCTTCTATACGACTCATGTTTGACCTTTCGGTCTTCCGTGTTCCGAGGCCATGTATGTACATGCTAGGCTCGTCAAGTCAACCTAAGTGTATTGCGTGTGTAAATCTGGCTTACACCCGTTGTATGTGAACATTAGAACCTATCACACCCGATCATCACATGGTGCTTCGGAACAACGGACCTTAGCAACGGTGCACAGTTAGGGGGAACACTTTCTTGAAATTATTGCGAGGGATCATCTTATTTATGGTACCGTCGTTCTAAGCAAATAAGATTTAAAACATGATAAACATCACATGCAATCAAATAGTGACATGATATGGCCAATATCATTTTGCTCTTGTTGATCTCCATCTTTGGGGCGCCATGATCATCACCGTCACCGGCATGACACCATGATCTCCATCATCGTGTCTTCATGAAGTTGTCTCGCCAACTATTACTCCTACTACTATGGCTAACGGTTAGCAATAAAGTAAAGTAATTACAAGGCGTTTTCAGTGACACGCAGGTCATAAATAATTTAGACAACTCCTATGGCTCCTGCCGGTTGTCTGTCAGGACCCCGATTCCATATCACATCGATCTAGCCGGTAACACCTCATATCACTTTGCGGCCTCACGCACGGTATTCCCACGGGTGTCGCCTTACCATGGCCCGGGACCGTTTGCGCCTTTTGGCTCACGTATATGATAGTGTCGCTAGCATCCATATGGCAGAGAACCCGGGCCGACATGGCTAGTCATGAACCCAAAGCGGCACCAACCTATGGGGACAGGCATACATGAATCACATCGAGCATGTCGGTCAGCAGCGTGTGAATCCGGGCTGTAGCGCTGGGCTAACAGGACTCCGGATGTCACCACGTGACATTTCCCCGAATTGACAGACATAGGAACGAAGTGAAACACATGTCGGCTAGTCAAGTGTCCTGAGCAGTAGTGCTGGGCTAGCAGGACTCCGGTGAACCAGGCTGTAGCGGACTACTATGGCTCATGGAAGCACTAGACTACATTTCCCCATAAGAGAGGCTGCCAAGGATAAACAACTAGATTGTCGGATCCCACACATACCAAGCATTTCAATCATACACACAATATGCTCGATATGTGTAAATACAACATGGCATCACAACATAACTCTACGACTCAAATATTTAATCATTAGGCTCCGAGGAGCGAGATATTTCAAACATGGGTCTCATGACCCAACAATCATAGCATACAAATCAAAGCACATGCGGAAGCTTAACATGTCTGAGTACAGACATCTACAAATGAAAAGGCTAAGAAGCCTGACTATCTACCAGATCCTGCCGAGGGCACAAGATCGTAGCTGAGGTATCAAGCTAAACGTCGAAGTCCACGCGAAACTACTAGCGAGACTGAAGTCTCTCTGCAAAACATAAATTAAGCAAACGTGAGTACAAAAGTACTCAGCAAGACTTACATCAGAACTATCTACATATGCATCGGTATCAATAAAGGGGGGGAGTGGAGTTTAACTGCAGCAAGCCAGCTTTGACTCAGTGGCTAACCTAAACTATGACTGCAAGCAACTCTTTTGAGGTGGCGCACACGAGTCCACATATTCACCATTCAATACACCACTATGGATCCGCTCCCGTCTCCCTACGAGAAGGCCATCCATAGCACTCACACTTATCTTGCGCATTTTAGAGTATCCTCTTTCACTTGTCTATGAACTGTTATAGGCAACCCAGAAGTCCTTTACCGCGGACACGGCTATTTGAATAGATCATTTATAACCCTGTAGGGGTGTACTTCTTCACACACGCTCTCGCCACTTACCACCATGTACACGTCATGTATCTCGGCAACCTTCAAGTGGAAGCCTGGCGAGGGAGTCGGCCACGACCTGACTAACCACACAAGTCTCTAGTCCAGGTTTATCCCCTATTCGGGTTCCATCCGCGAGGAGATCCGGCCGGAGTTTCGCTCACAGCCCCAAACGATGTGTGCAGGGTTCCCGAGACACCAAACGGGCACCCGGTACACCATGCCACGGTGTATCTACCGCATCATAGCCCTCCCCTAGGGTTAGCGCTACGCACGGCCGCCAACACATATCCTAAAAACACCAGAAACTAGTTGCAACTCCTGGACAGAGGACAAGGGTAGTTAATAAGTCGAGAGGGTCCATTGGTTTCGAGCCCAATGCGTGGTAGTAGCTGTTCATGGATCACAAACACAGAACTCAGGTCCTAAGAACGGTTTCAATGAGACAACCCACCATGTACTCCTACATGGCCTCTCACCGCTACCTTTACCAAATCATGTTCACACACTTAGCTCACACACAGTAGGACATGTTCAACACTGTTCCAATTCATCCCCGATGAATCAGACCTGACTCAACTCTAAGCAGTAGCAGGCTTGACAAACAAGCATGAATGAGTAGGCACATCAGGGCTCAAACAACTCCTACTCATGCTAGTGGGTTTCATCTATTTACTGTGGCAATCACAGGTCATGCAGAGGATAAGGGGTTCAACTACCGCAGCAAGTAACAGATGAATCGTGTCGGTGTACTAGAGTAGGGGTACCCTAGTATCCCAAACTTGTGCACGAGCAGTTGCAGCATCCCGCGGCAAGGCTTGCCGGGTGACCTCCAAGGTCCTCCGTGGTTCCTTTGGAGCCATTCAAGAACAAAGTATCCAACCAAGACACCACAAGACCCCGGCAAGAGGAGCTTGCCGGGAAGGCCAACCAAGGCAAGGCGCTTAAGGAGACAAGACCCCGGCAAGAGGAGCTTGCCGGGAAGGCCACCCAAGGCATCTCAAGGAACTTGCCGCGGCGCGCCTCACGTCCCGGCAAGGCCCGGTGAGCGACAAGCTCCCGGACGCAACAAGACAACGACTGCGTCAAGGCGCTTGCCACGGCAAGCCACCACTCTGTGCCCGCGCTCCAGCACATCCACCAAACATGTCGCTCTGGGACCCTTCCAGGCGTGCGTGGCGGGAGGCTGTGCAGCTAGCGGTGCGCAGTAGCGAGCGGCGCTGACAATATTGCCATCATGGCGAGCGGTGGCGTCCCTGACGGCCCCTTTTGCACTGTTTAGGCGACACAGACGGGCATTTAATGCCCTTGTCCCCTACCGTCAGGGTTAGGTATGATACACTGTAGCAGGTAGTTGTACCTACCGCAGCACCTTTCCATTTTTACCCTTTGTCTCCGTTGCCACCTGTCGGTGACCCCTTGAGCATATAAAAGGAGGCCCATGTGCAACGTAGAGGGGGGCAGGAGAAAACAAAACACTCACGCTCGGTCTCGTTAGCTGCTGGTGTGTACTGTAGCACTCCACGCTCCCGAGCAAGAACTCAATACAAACCACAAAGCAGGAGTAGGGTTTTACGCATCCGTGCGGCCCGAACCTGGGTAAACTGCTCGTGTGTTTCGCCTCGATCTGCTCTTCGTGCGACCTCCGCCCCCGCCGAACCGAAAGGGACTCGGTCCGCCGGTCCCATAGGTGTTCGTGGATCAGTCCCCCGACATCTTTGGCGCGCCAGGTAGGGGGCGTCGAGGTTGTGTGAACCAGATCCGGCATTCACGCGAGCTAGATCTTCGTCACCTTCATCAACATGCCGCCGAAGAAGAAGGCTTCGGAGGCGGCTGCTCCGTCCGCGCCTTACCCACCACCGCCGGAGCAAACGGCTGATGGCGCAGACGCCGGCGGAAGAACGGGTGTCAACGAGGGAGCTCACGGTGCTGCCAGGTCCAAGTACAAGGCTGCGCTGCCCATCGGCGGCGTAGCCGGCTCCCACAACGACCGGGCGCACTCCAAGACCTCGGCGTCAGTACATGCACCGCACCCATCTCAGGAGGCGCGGGACCGGCAGCGTCATGGTACTCACAGTACCATGCGTTTGCTGGACCAAGATCAAGCTGGCGGATCCCGGAGTGCTCAAGACCAGCATGCACGCCAACATGCTGGCACGAGCGAGGCACGATCGCCTGGACGGGATACTGCTCCTTCTAACATAGTTAGAAGTCCGAGCATATCCCGCTCCTCGCACCGTTCGCCACCGCCACCCGCCACTGCAGCAGAAGCTTTAGCACGAGCTCAAGTGCTCCTGGACTACCCTCCAACGGCGGACAAGATCGATGACTGGAGGGCCACCATTCAGAGTCTCATCGGCTTCACCAACGGCGACACTCAACAGCAGCCAGGCACGTCGCAACCGCGGCAAGCCAGCTAGGCACGAGCCAGTGGCGACAAGACCGATGGGGGTGCAACCACTATGCACTCTCCGCCCCGAAGGCCAAGATCACCGACTCGCCGGATCCATATCGACAGTGACTCCACCGTGTCATCAGATCCACGAGCTCGTCGCGATCAACGCCAAGTTCTTCATGAACGGCAGCAAGAAGAGGAAGTTGATTTCTGGTGACTATTTCCGGCAGAGCTTCCCGAAGCCGCCGCCAAGAAGGTCCCCAAAATCAAAGCCAAGAGCGCTGAGGAGCAGTCTGCTCCGGCAAGCCCTAGGGTTTGTTCCGTTGAAGCAGAAGCTCCCGGCAAGTTTTGCTCCGGCAAGCTTGCCGGGGAACGTCAAGCTCCGGAAAAGCCGCAGGTTCTCGCCGTAGAAGCGGAAGTTCCCGCAGCAACAGATTTGCCTTGCGCTGAGGAGCAATCTGCTCCGGCAAACCCTAGGGTTTGTTCCATTGAAGCAGAAGCTCCCGGCAAGTTTTGCTCTGGCAAGCTTGCCGGGGAACGTCAAGCTCCGGCAGAGCCGCAGGTTCTCGCCGTAGAAGTGGACGTTCCCGCAGCAACAGATTTGCCTTGCGCTGAGGAGCAATCTGCTCCGGCAAACCCTAGGGTTTGTTCCGTCGAAGCAGAAGCTCCCGACAAGTTTTGCTCCGGCAAGCTTGCCGGGGAACGTCAAGCTCTGGCGGAGCCGCAGGTTCTTGCCGTAGAAGCGGACGTTCCCGCAGCAACAGATTTGCCTTGCGCTGAGGAGCAATCTGCTTCGGAAACCCTAGGGTTTGTTCCGTCGAAGCAGAAGCTCCCGACAAGTTTTGCTCCGGCAAACTTGCCGGGGAACGTCAAGCTCCGGCGGAGCCGCAGGTTCTCGCCGTGGAAGCGAATGTTCCCGCAGCAGCAGATTTGCCTTTAGTCCTTGTTGTCGAGCCACAAGCTCCAGTATGGGCACAGCAGATTGTCCGTTTCCTTCAGACAGGAGAACTTCCCGAAGAGCAAGAAGAAGCGGAAAGAGTAGCCCGGCAGTCAAGTATGTACCAGTTTGTCGACAAGACACTATACAGAAGAAGACTCAACGGTGTGAAATTGAAGTGTATTCACCGGGAAGACGGACAAAAGCTGTTGGCAGAGATACATGGAGGCATATGTGGTCACCACATTGGCGCAAGAGCACTTGTCGGCAAAGCATTCCGGCAAGGTTTCTTTTGGCCGACAGCCCTCCAGGATGCAACTGCACAAGTAACCAAGTGTGAAGCGTGCCAGTTCCATTCCAAGCAGGTACACCAACCATCTCAAGCTCTCCAGACGATCCCTTTATCCTGGCCATTTTCGGTCTGGGGGCTCGACATCCTCGGCCCCTTTCCCCGAGCAGTCGGGGGCTTTGAGTACTTGTACGTTGCAATCGACAAGTTCACAAAGTGGCCGGAAGTGGAACCAGTGAGGAAGGTGACAGCACAGTCAGCAGTCAAGTTCTTTAGGTCGATTGTTTGCCGCTTCGGGATCCCTAACAGGATAATCACCGACAACGGTACGCAATTCACGAGCCGCACCTTCATGCAGTACGTCCAAGATCTTGGCGCCAAGGTCTGCTTCGCTTCTGTTGCTCACCCGAGAAGCAACGGTCAAGCGGAGAGGGCAAATGCTGAAGTGCTGCGCGGGCTCAAGACCAGGACTTTCGACAGGCTGCACAAGTGCGGAAAAAACTGGATCGAGGAGCTGCCGGTGGTTCTTTGGTCGATCAGGACGACGCCAAATCGAGCCACTGGCCAGACACCTTTCGCTCTAGTCTATGGAGCAGAGGCAGTTATCCCCACGGAACTCGTATATGGGTCACCTCGAGTGCTTGCTTATGATGAGATCGAGCAAGAGCAGCTGCGACAAGATGACACGCTGCTCCTTGAGGAAGACCGTCTTCAGGCTACTGTGCGAGCTGCTCGCTACCAGCAAGCTTTGCGCCGCTACCATAGCCACAAAGTTAACGCCAGAAGTCTCGAGGAAGGTGACCTTGTTCTTCGGCGCGTTCAGTCCGCCAAGAATTCCAACAAGTTGATGCCGAAGTGGGAAGGCCCTTACCGGGTGAAACGAGTCACTAGGCCTGGCGCTGTCCGCCTTGAGACCGAAGATGGCATTCCGGTGAGCAACTCCTGGAACATTGAGCATCTTCATAAGTTTTACCCGTAAGGCGCGGTTGCCGGGACCTGTTCCGGCAACCACCTTTTGTACAAGTCTTGCCGTTGTTGCATGTAATCCTTTGTACAAAGCCGGGTGCAGACCCCGTGCATAAGTAAAGCTCATGTGCTCCGCACATTTTGTCAATTTCATGCTCTCTATTTTTTGGCATATATGATCTGACACTTTGTGCAGCACCTACTCCACGGTAAGCAATAACGAGCCGTAAGGCTCCGTATCTTTATTTTCTCTTCTTTCTTTTTTCTCAAGGAAAGGAAGGTTCCCTCGCCCACAAGTTTGCCGGGGAGGAAAGGAGAAGATAATGGTATGGACCAGGCGTCGTTCAAGAAAATTTCGCCTTACCGGGAAGCAAACAACAGAAAAGCTAAGTTGCCAAAGTTTGAGCAATCAGATTTTTTAAATTTTAAGTTATCTCCCTTGAACGACCGCACTTTGTATGGAAAACCTGTGCACGGAGGAACCAACTCGTAGCTAGTTGCGCCCTTATTTTGTTTCGAGTCCGCTCAACAACTTAAGTGAGCTCCAACTAGTTGCGACAAGGTTTCTTGCCGGTAGCAGCACCGCCAGCAGGCTGCTGACGTTCCGCACTCAGCGCTCGCGGCTCAGGTGCCTGCACCGGCAAGTTCCCTAAAAGCGTAGGGCAAAAACATACAAAGGGAGGAATCAATTAAAGGGAATAACATTGCAATCATTGCCCAAAATAGAGTTATATTACAAAGATAGCTTGTCGCAGCTCTAACAGATTGTTTTCATAACATGACAAACAGCGACAAGAAAAGAAGAAATGGGCGGCCTAATCTACGCGGTCGCCTTCAATCCTCTTGATCCCGCTCACCTTGTCCACAATGGGTGCGACAAGGGTCTTGAGCGCCTCCAGATCAGCATCCGGCGGCAAGGTCTTGAGGACGTTGGTGAGGTTGAGGCCCGGATTGCGGAAGGCCACCTTCACCAACACTTTCTGAAGGGCTCCCCCACAGATTTTGCGCGACTCGTCGGCCAGCTGCTTAGGAATCTTCTCCCGGAGCCGCTAAAGGGCCGTCCCACGCCCTTGAAGAACAAGACGAGCTTGGCGCTGGGTTGGAGGTTCTCGTCGGAGGGATACCCGAGATCCTCCATCCCCAGCTGCGCCAACTCCCTGTCAATGTCTGTGGCAGCGTTCACAAGACTCTCCGTCCAGTGTTCCACAGTTTCCCTGAAGGCATTTTGGGTGGCGGCAACACTCTCTAGCAGCGCCTTGTCGGCCTTGATCTCCTCCCTCAAGGCCGCCTCCTGCTTCTTGGCGATGTCCAATGTCTTGGTCAAAGTGGTCAGCTTCAACTCAAGACCCGTGTTGGAGTCCTTGGCGGCGCTGAGCTCTTTGCTCTTCTCGGCGAGAGCGGCCTCCAGCTGCGCCACCTTCGTCTCCAACCCCTTCTTGGCGGCCTCGGCAGCGGCGGCAGCATCCTCTGCTTGCTTGAGGGCTCCGCCGAGTTTTTCCTCGCGCACGGCGAGCTCCTCCTCGTGGGCGTCAAGATTAACCTTCCGCTGCGCCAGCTCGCCCTCCTCCGCGGATAGCTTCACGGCGGCAAGCCACTGATGCTCTTCGATTTCAGCTTTTTCGAGGAGGAAGGCCTTCTGCGCTTCGTCGAGTTGCTCCTGCTCCTCTGCCAAGGACCGACGAGCTTCCTGGTGGAAGCCCCGGAGCTCCTCCGCGCGCTTCTCGATGTCTGCTCCCGCCTTCGCGACAAGCGCCTCGCGGCACTCCAGCTTGGCTTGTCGCGCGCGGTAGAGCGACACCAGCTTCCGCAGCAGCCGCTCCTTCTCAGGCTCGTTGCTGCTGCTTGGCGCGTCAACCACCATCAACCCAGCGGAGGCGAGCACCTCCCCGTCGAAGGTCTCTCCCTCGACCGGCGCCCTGGAGCTTGACGCCCAGGGGAGGTTGATGAAGACGTCATCGCCGGCCTTCAAGTAGACGCCCGGCTGGGGCTCCTCGGAGCTTGGCGCTGCGGCTTCGGCGGACGGGTCGGCGGTCGGCGTAGCGCCTGGTGCTCCTGCGGCCTCTGGGCCGTCAGTACGATCACTAGACCCCTCGCCAGTTGCTGCGGCGGCAGCCTTGGCGGCCTCGGCGCCGGTGGGATCGTCAGCGCCGGCTGCTTCTTCGGCGGCGACCTCGGTCTCCATCTGCTCCGCAGCAGATGGGTCTGACAGTCGGCAAGGGGAGAAGAGTCAAGCAAAATCCAGCAAAAACCCAGGAAGATCAAGAGAAGAAGGACCCAAGGGAAGTTTTGCAGCAAAAGGATTACCTATGCCAGTTTCTGCAGTCAGGTTCTCCGCCGTCGGAGGGCCGCTGGCACTGTCCCTTGCCGGAGAACCCTCCCTTGCCGGAGACTTCTCCCTTACCGGAAAGCCCTCCCTCGCCGGAGGACTCTCCCTTGGCTCCTGGTGGGGCTGCTCGGCTCCTACACAAATCAACAAGCAGATATCAGCAAAGACAAGTACCCATGCGCGTCTCGCAGCGGAAAGTAAATCATACACTTACGCTGGGGGCTGCTCTGGAGAAAAGTCGCCGGGTCCGGCAAGGTTGTCTCGGGAGCGCCACCTGCTGTCGCAGAGGGCTCGTCCTCGATGACGATCACCGGGACCTTAGCTCTCTTTGCCGCTCTCTGGGCCAGAGTCCTGAAGAGGAACAAGTTCAGAGTCAAGCAAATGAGATACAAGAAAAACAGCAAGAATTGAAGAACTACAAGTACAGCAAGAGAAGCTTACTCTTCTTCTTCTTCCTCGTCGGAGCTGAACACGGAGAAGTCGAAGTCCGGCGCGCGCCCGGCGCGAGGAGGCGGAGGAGAAGCTTCCCTTGGCCGCTTGGCGGGAGCAGTGGCGGTGGTCTGAGACGACCCCGCTCCAGCTGCTGGCGCGGCGTGAGCAGCGGCAGGAACTGAAGCGGTGGTCCGGCTAGATCCCGCTCCAGTTGCCGTTGCAGCATGAGGCGCTCCCGTGGCAATGGTGTTTGCCGCGGTGGAGCGTGTCACACGGCGCGGCGACTGTTGACCCGCTTGCCGCTCCGCTACATCACCGGCCTTGCGGAGAGACCTTCTTGGTGGGGATGAAGGTTCTGCTTGCGGCGAGCTGCCCGAAGATGAGGAGGAAGAGGAGTTGATTTCCAGCGAGCCGCTCGTGTCCTTGGCGGGCTCGCTCGGCTCGGCGTCACGCCCGGCAAGCTCCTTCTTGCCGGCGGGCTCCCCTCGCTTGGCACAGCTTGCCGCTTCTGCTGCATCTGCCTCCTCCACGGTGAATCCAAATTCGCCCGCGGCTGCGGCTGCCGCTGCCTCTTCCAGCCTAGTGGCAATGAGCGCCATCTCTACATCGGTGGTGTCGCGGGTGAGGCTGTCCTTCTCGTCGGAGCGGATCGGCACTTCCACCAAGTCATCGAAGAACTGCTACACGACGTCGTTCGCAGGCTCCTGCCAAGTTGGCACAATTCCATGCGAGTCGCATAGCAGCATCATTGCACGGATGCGGTCGAGCGAGGAGTTGTTGCACAGCGGAACGACACCCTCCGGCAACCTGAACACCTCGGGATGTTGGGGTCATACTTGAACAGCTCCTGCAGCATCGCGTTGAGCTCCAGGACAGTGAAGTTGAAATTGAGGCCCGGCCGCAACCTCATGATATCTGCCGCATTCTTGAACTCCCAGGCAGGTCTTCCTCGTTCCTGCAGGGGGGCGATGCGGCGGCGAAGAAAGTCTGCGCCAACAGCGCCTACAGTAAGCCCGGTAAGCCTGAGGCATAGGATCCTGGTGACGGCAATCTTCAGCCTGTCGTCTTCCGGGGCCACGTCACTCCAATCGCTGCTGCGTGCTACTGGGGTTTGGCGCCGGGTGGTGAATGGCTGCGGGTTCTCCTCGTCAATCCAGCACCAATCTGCTCTCCACTCCTCCCACTTGCCGCGGAACTCTCCCTCCAAATAGGTTTCTTTCTTGCCGGCCCTCGAGATCCAAACGATTCCGCCGGATAATGGCTCCCCTCTCTCTACTCGGGGTATGAAGAAATGGCGGAAGAGGGCTACACTGGGGTGGACTCCGACAAAGTTTTCGCAGAGATGTGCGAAAACTGCCATGGTCAGAACGGCATTGGGGGTGAAGTCAAGGAGGTGGAATCCGTAGGTATTCATGATGTCGCAGAAGAATTCAGAGAAAGGCGGGCAGAGCCCGCAATAGAAGAACAATGCGAAGAAAGGGTATCCGTTTGGGGCCTTCTTCCAAGCGGCGGCGGGAAGTACCTTCGTGCGCGGATGCGCGCGCGTCTCCCTCGACCAGAAGAGGTAGTAGTTCTCCCTCAGCTCCTTCGTTGCAAGCTTGGGGGGGAAGACGGCCCGCTCCTTCCGCAGCGCCGCAAGCCGCTGCGCCTCGGTCGACTTCACGACCTTTCCCTTGTCGGCTTTTGGAGCCATGGCGAAAGTGGTGGAGGAGGTCGACGGCGTTGGTGGTGCTGGTGGCGATGGGGGACGGAGCGCTGCTCTCTCTCTCTCTCAGCTTTGGGAAGGCGAGGGAGCGGCGGAGATTTCTGAGATTGGAAGCAGCAACCAGCGAATGGGCGAACTACCCCTGTTTCCCCTGCTTATAAAGAGGGAGGGGGCGGACGTTCCGCATTTCTGAATAAAGAAACCACCCACGATCTCTCCCACGACGCCGCATTCAACGCGTGCCGTTCGGGGAGGGCGCGGCAGATATGGAGAGAGATACAGCGTAACCTAGGCCGCGCGTGCCCTGTTTTGGGCCTGGCCCAACAACGCTCAGCACCGTGTATGGCCCAGCCCGGGGGCTCCTGTCGGTGTACTAGAGTAGGGGTACCCTAGTATCCCGAACTTGTGCACGGGCAGTCGCAGCATCCCGCGGCAAGGCTTGCCGGGTGACCGCCAAGGTCCTCCGTGGTTCCTTTGGAGCCATTCAAGAACAAAGTATCCAACCAAGACACCACAAGACCCCGGCAAGAGGAGCTTGCCGGGAAGGCCAACCAAGGCAAGGCACTTAAGGAGACAAGACCTCGGCAAGAGGAGCTTGCCGGCAAGGCCATCCAAGGAATCTTAAGGAACTTGCCGCGGGGTGCCTCGCGTCCCGGCAAGGCCCGGTGAGCGACAAGCTCCCGGACGCAACAAGACAACGACCGCGGCAAGGCGCTTGCCGCGGCAAGCCACCACTCTGTGCCCGCGCTCCAGCACATCCACCAAACGTGTCGCTCTGGGACCCTTCCAGGCGTGCATGGCGGGAGGCTGTGCAGCCAGCGGTGCGCAGTAGCGAGCGACACTGACAAGATTGCCATCGTGGCGAGCGGTGGCGTCCCTGACGGCCCCTTTTGCACTGTTTAGGCGACACAGATGGGCATTTAATGCCCTTGTCCCCTGCCGTCAGGGTTATGTATGATACACTGTAGCAGGTAGCTTTACCTACCACAGCACCTTTCCATTTTTACCCTTTGTCTCCGTTGCCACCTGTCCGTGACCCCTTGAGCATATAAAAGGAGGCCCATGTGCAACGTAGAGGGGGGCAGGAGAAAACAGAACACTCACGCTCGGTCTCGTTAGCTGCTGGTGTGTACTGTAGCACTCCACGCTCCCGAGCAAGAACTCAATACAAACCACAAAGCAGGAGTAGGGTTTTACGCATCCATGCGGCCCGAACCTGGGTAAACTGCTCGTGTGTTTCACCTTGATCTGCTCTTCGTGCGACCTCCGTCCCCGCCGAACCGAAAGGGACTCGGTCCGCCGGTCCCATAGGTGTTCGTGGATCAGTCCCCCGACAAATCATTGTTGTCCTAATGCAGTAAAAGAGAGCAGGAGCGAGAGAGTAGGATTGTATCAGAATGAACAAGGGGGTTTTGCTTGCCTGGCACTTCTGAAGATAATATAGCTCTTCATCGGTGTCATCGAACTCATCATCGAAACCAAAGTCTATCGAGAGGGGACAACTTCCGGCAATAAAGAAGGAAACACAATCAATGCAATGCAACAATATGATGCATGCTCATGACATGGCAATATGCTGTTGGTTGAACTAATGGAACTAGCAACCATATTAAATGAAGTTGGTTTGAACCCTAGGTTCAAATTCAAACCCCATATGTGCTTTCTTAAATGCCATTAATTGAATTATCCTAAACAGAGGATATAAGTTGCTCTAACATGCATGCAAATGCCATCAACAGATTCTTCATATTTTTCTGATAAGTTTACATATATAGATTATTTCACTTGGAGTTACGGTTGAATTTCTATGATTTTCTAGAAGTTTAGGCAATTTTCTGGAATTCCTGGATTATTTTAAAATCCAGAAAATCACTTACTGCGTCAGCATGTCGACAGCACGATGTCAGCAAGGTCAACAGGGTCAAAACTGACCCGTGGGGTCCATTGGCCAGTGAGTCAGACACTAATCCCGCGTTGACTTGGGATTTGGCCCGCTGCGGGGCCCGTTGTCAGCGTCTAAAAGTGGTTTAGCTGGTGGTGATTAGCACTAATTACGCGGCCACGTCAGCACGCTGGAGTTTGGCTGGCGGCGACCTCAAGCCGCGGTGGAGTCCGCTCGGTATTGAGCTACGGGCGACAGTTTTGGGCGAGGTTTGCGGCTATGGGTTGTTGGCACACGTGCGCATCCAGTGGTGGCCATGGGAGGGAGCGGAGTGGACTATAGCGGCGATGGCGACGACGAGTGCGGTGGCCGGAGTTCGGCTAACAATGGTTTGGGCAATGCGGGGCACGAAAGGAGCCGTGGATGGTCGTGTTCGACTCGAGGGAGTGCGGTGAGTGCACCCGTGAGCTCGGACGCGAGCTTGTGCGGCCGTAGCCACGGTGGTGACATGGCCGGCGGCGGGGAGATCTCGACCTCAACGGTGGCCTAGTTAGGGTGTTCTATCGAAGAAGGGGACATGGGGGAAGCGATCATGGGCTCACTGGGGGCGAAGGAGAAGGCCAGCAGGCTTGGGGACGCGTCAGAGCGGAAGCACGGTCGCCGACGATCTCGGTGACCCGAGGAGGAACAAGACGTCGAGGCGGCGCTCCGAGGCTCTTCTCGTCACGTGGCTCGATGGAGACGGTGTATCGGTCAACGGCGGAGCTCGAGGTCACGTCGGACAGGCACGGGGAAGGCTGTGGTCGCGGTGGTGCTCGTTGGCGGTCTCGGCGCCCACGAACAGAGAGAAGGGAGGAAGCAGAAGAGGGGATGAGGGCGAGGGAGAGTGAGAGGAGGTCGGGGGAGCTGCATGGCGTCGTCCAGAAGCATCCGGGCGAGCAGGCAGAGAGGAGGTGGCGCTCGGAGGGCGCGCGTGCGGCGAGCACACGCTCTGCGTCCTACTGGCGCAAGGTTGAAGACAACCTTGCCCCTGGTGGGCTGGGCTGGCTTTGCCCAGCTGGGCTGCTACAGAGGTGGGCCAGGTATGTGGGCCACCAGGTGGGCTGCGCAGGTAACCTCAGGTGGGTTTTCTCTCTCTCTTTTTCTAATTCTGTTTCTGTTTTTCTATTCTTTCCTCTGTTTTGATTTAGTAATAAAATACCAAACCATTTTGTAAAATGCTAAAAATATTTGTGGGCACTTTTGAAATTATTTCCAACAGCCCTCAACTAGTTTCACCATTATTATAACATTTAAACTATTTATAGAATTTAAATGGCCCAATTCAAATACAATAAAGATTAATTCAAAAATCCAGAATGTCCTAGAAATATGTGCACCATTTTTGGAAGAGGTTTTTTGCCAATTCAAAAATGATGAACTTTTCTGCAGGGCATTTTGGGTTCATTGAAAATATTTTTATTTGAACCTAGTTGAATTTATTTGGTGCTAGGGTTTGTCATCCCCATTTTCAAATTTCAAACAAATATAGACATGATGCATGGATGCTTATGAAACTAATTGCAATCAAATTCTAGGGCTGTGACAACTCACCCCCACTAAACAAGAATCTCATCCCGAGATTCAAGACGTGGGGTAAGAAGACAGAGGGGACGCAAATCTAATGCAGTCTTCACGATCCAGGTTGCACTTCATAAGAACGTTGATTCGATCACGATCTTTGTCTTGATGTCATGCTCTGAGAAGTCCAACTATCAGGACAATGAGAGGAAAGGGAAAACTATAGAAGGATCGATCTTCTCGAAGATCGAACAATCGACGATCAACTCACGGGATGAGACATTGAACATTTCTTGAGCTGAGACATGAAACATACATCTAGAGGGATGGAGTGTAACAGATGACGAAGGTTCACTACGTAGACACAATTCCACACTTAAGAAGGTGGTGAACGGTAGTCAACGTAGCGAAGAGTTGAGTTGCTATGATTGTTGGGGAACGTAGTAATTTCAAAAAATTCCTACATACACGCAAGATCATGGTGATGCATAGCAACGAGAGGGGAGAGTGTGATCTATGTACCCTCGTAGACCAACAGCGGAAGCGTTATGACAACGGGTTGATGTAGTCGTACGTCTTCACGGCCCGATCGATCAAGCACCAAAACTACGGCACCTCCGAGTTCTGGCACACATTCAGCTCGATGATGATCCCCAGACTCTGATCCAGCAAAGTGTCGGGGAAGAGTTCCGTCAGCATGACGGCGTGGTGACGATCATGATGTTGTACTGTCGCAGGGCTTCGCCTAAGCACTATACAATATTATCGAGGTCTATGGTGGAAGGGGGCACCACACACGGCTACGAGAATGATCTTGAAGATCAACTTGTGTGTCTAGGGGTGCCCCCTGCCCCCGTATATAAAGGAGCCAAGGTGGGTGCGGTCGGCCCTAGGAGGAGGCGCGCCGGAGGAGTCCTACTCCCACCGGGAGTAGGACTCCCACCCTTTCCCTAGTTGGATTAGGACTTGGGGGAAGGAGGAGAGGGAAGAAAGGAAAGGGGGGCGCCGCCCCCCCTCCTTGTCCAATTCGAACTTGGGGGGAGGGGCGCGCGGCAGCCCCTAGGCCTCCTCTCCTCTTCCTCCACTAGGCCCATTAAGGCCCATTAGGTTACCGGGGGGTTCCGGTAACCTCTCGGTACTCCGGTAAAATGCCGATTTCACCCGGAACACTTCCGATGTCCAAACATAGGCTTCCAATATATCAATCTTTATGTCTCGACCATTTCGAGACTCCTCGTCATGTCTGTGATCACATCCGGGACTCTGAACTAACTTCAGTACATCAAAATATATAAACTCATAATGAAACTGTCATCATAACATTAAGCGTGCAGACCCTACGGGTTCGAGAACAATGTAGACATGACCGAGACATGTCTCCGGTCAATAACCAATAGCGTAACCTGGATGCTCATATTGGCTCCCACATATTCTACGAAGATCTTTTATCGGTCATACCACATAACAACATACTTTGTTCCCTTTGTCATCGGTATGTTACTTGCCCGAGATTCGATCGTCGGTATGTCAATACCTAGTTCAATCTCGTTACCGGCAAGTCTCTTTACTCGTTTCGTAATACATCATCTCACAACTAACTCATTAGTTGCAATGCTTGCAAGGCTTATGTGATGTGCATTACCGAGAGGGCCCAGAGATACCTCTTCGACAATCGGAGTGACAAATCCTAATCTCGAAATACGCCAACCCAACATGTACCTTTGGAGACACATGTAGAGCTCCTTTATAACCACCCAGTTATGTTGTGACGTTTGGTAGCACACAAAGTGTTCCTCCGGCAAACGGGAGTTGCATAATCTCATAGTCATAGGAACATGTATAAGTCATGAAGAAAGCAATAGCAACATACTAAACGATTGGGTGCTAAGCTAATGGAATGGGTCATGTCAATCACATCATTCTCCTAATGATGTGATCCTGTTAGTAAAATGACAACACATGTCTATTGTTAGGAAACATAACCATCTTTGATTAACGAGCTAGTCAAGTAGAGGCACACTAGTGACGTTTTAGTTTGTCTATGTATTCACACAAGTATTATGTTTCCGGATAATACAATTCTAGCATGAATAATAAACATTTATCATGATATAAGGAAATAAAATAATAACATTATTATTGCCTCTAGGGCATATTTCCTTCAATGATACCATAATGAGACATCTTAAGGAAAGTGACTCGTAGAAATATTCCCTTAAGTGGCAAAAAGAATTACTTTTGATTCGGAGATCATTGAAATTCTTTATACTAGCCTAAGGCAATCACAAACGATCGTGTGAACGAATTCGAAAGAATGGCATACTCATACCAGAATGGATGATGTGGATTACCTTGTTGAAGACAACATAATGGATGATTTGCTTGTCACCAGAGATGGATGGGACCCATGGTAAGTCCACTTTTGAAGATGATCCTAGACAACAACTACTGAGGTGCAAGCTGGGAACAAAATGCAAATGCTGGGAATGATTCTGGTGACTGGGGAAAAACTCAACAGTCGAGAGTGTTTCCAACGTTTCAATGGTTATAGAATCATCGAAGAAACTGAGAGCACAAGGATCTCTAAGGAACAACTTCTATAATAAGTCGCACGAAATCCTCATGGAAAGATGGTCAAAGATACTACAATGACAGATCTTCCGGCTAGGTGCGTTAGCCAGAACATCAACCTTGTCGGGACCTACATCATAGATCTTGGAAAAGTTCCAACCATCATATCTGCCTGAGATTCAGATCTGGTTGGTAACAGAATATTTCAGACAACCTGTCTGGAAAAAGAAAGTTTGTAACACAAATCGACGAGATGACATTGCGAGATTCTCGGGAAATGAACTACGATGGCAAGCTCCAAAACATGAGCTGGTTCTGCTACACACATGGGAACACATTGTCCAAGACAAGCATGACCACGTAGAAGTCTTACAAGAAAACACTACTGAGTTCTGGTTGGGGACCATCAACGAGGGTATCGAAGTCCTTGCATAAGGCATGCTCTTAAGAAGGAACTTCTTCTCCTTGAACAAGTCAATCAGTGGCTTGGTGTGCTAGGAACACATATGGAGTGGAGGTAATTAATCTACCAAACCATAGAATACTTCGCACGAATGCATGACTGACTTGGGATGATTCCAGAGGAAACAAAACAAACTTTCTCGGATTCACGGCGGCAACTTTCACCAAATGCACGTGAATCAGAGGTAGTCGCTTCTCTCATCCAAACATATGCTTCATGAACGAAACACAAAGAAATGCTTACACAAGTTTCCAACATTGGCTTGATGTCCAACAGAATCATGGAGAAGATAAAGATGTTGTCGATGGGCTCAACAACAATTTATCGAGATTTCCATAAAATGGAATTCCACAACTATGTGAACAAGGTGTTAGCATTGGCCACACCCAAAGATATAATGGTGTATGCTCGAGGAAACAACCACGAGTAAGACAACATTACGAGCATTATTGGTTCTGATTTGATTTGATGATAGCCCATACTCAAATCAAGGTTTGGACAAGACGATAGATTCAACAACCAATCACGAGGAACAATTGATGAAGATATCATCTCTCTTCAACACACACACAACACAAAGATATCCCTTCAGAAAGAACCAAATTCGGCAAAGCCTTTTATCTTCCAACTCTCCGAGTTGTTGTCTAGCTCAGCCAACTAGCTCAGGGATATCCAACACAGATTTTTGGAGAAAGAGTGGTTTATTAGAAAACCAACTTGATCACGAACTCAACATATCGGTCAGGTGACAACCTGGTAACACTTCCGAGAAGATTTTCAGAAAATCACGAACCACCGATATGTCTCTAAGCTCGAGAACAATCTTGCTTTTCAAGGCAATAAGACATGATCAGAAGAGTAAGGGATTCAATCCTAACTCAAAGATCAAAGAGTGCACCAGAAATAAGGACAAGATAGCACGATCAATCCTAGAATAGTGATTCAATAACCAACACGCTAAGAATGATATTAATGTCCACTAACTACCAAGCAACTAGTTGCTAGGAGTATTGACTTCACACATCATGGTTCACTTGTCGGTACTCTGGTTGCAACAACACGGAACCGAGGAGAGAATGATGATGACGAGAAGTATCACTGCGTCAAGAGTGCATAAGATATGGTGCAAGTCTCATGACAATCCTGACATAAAGGGGGTAATAGTCCAGGATAGAACAGAGCAAAAGCTGGATTGGCATTTGATCTGCAGAACAGAACACAACTACTTTGACCCAATCCTGGATATGGATGAGGTACTGGAGTTTGTTTCTCCTAGTCATTCCGGAATAGAATGGCTTGACGGGCCACAAGAATAAAAGGGCATTGATGAACACAAATGCACACATACTCTTGGCTATCAACTCATAGAGGATGGTCGGAATACAACTGAAGAGGAACAACTCAAGGAACATATTCTGAGTTGTGGATGCATAGATTAGTATGTCGAGCAAAGCTCAACATTTCTTCCGGAGAACCCATGCAGAACGATAGGACTGGCAGAATCACAATATAGAATGGGGAACTCATCGAGAGCACTCTTGTTGTGATCTTTTGATCCAACAAACTTCTGCCATAAGTGGTTCATAGTATTTGGAAGAAGGAAATACCACGGACCTCGAGGACTAATGCAAAGGTTACTAACATCCTAAAGGTACGAGCAACACTATCAACAGGATGTAAGTAGAATGAATCTTGGGTTTAAGGACCCAGAAATAAAATACCTACTAACTAAATGGCATTACGGGATGCTTTCGAGAATGGTGGCCAGATTCATCACACTGGGAACACAAAACATGGCTAGATTACTAGATGGTTTCCTAAGACACCTAGGGTCATAATAGTAGCTCCAACATATACGTCGAGGCAATGGAGTACCTCACAGACCGTGTAGTGTGCTTAATCTGGCCCAAAAGGACATCGGGAACAGAAAGAAAGGATTTGCAATTGCATCAGACTATGTAGAGACCTGGGATGACTCGGACAGCATAACGGCTGTAAATGCTCAAAAAGATTTGGGACATCATGTGAAATGGTGGCACAACCACTTATCAACACAATATCAAGGTTCCGAGACCAACTATGAACACACGGAAGTAGTAGAAACTTAACTAGGGCTTAAATCCATCAATCCTATAAGTCTCTATCATAGTAACTCGTTGTCCCGATAGATAGATGAGAAGGCCTAGTTCTTAATCCCCGTAGAAGAGAAGAGGTTGACTCAGATCAGAAGGCCATGAGGTATGAGGAGTAAAAAGGGCCTTACGTTCCCTTCCACAATCAATTCCCTTATAAAACTAAAGCATTTCTAGACTCAACTTCGACCAGTTTGGCTAGGTAATCCTACAGGCAGTCAGGCTCTGATACCAACGCTGTCAGGACCCCGATTCCATATCACATTGATCTAGCCGGTAACACCTCATATCACTTTGCGACCTCACGCACGGTATTCCCACGGGTGTCGCCTTACCATGGCCCGGGACCGTTTGCGCCTTTTGGCTCACGTATATGATAGTGTCGCTAGCATCCATATGGCAGAGAACCTGGGCCGACATGACTAGTCGTGAACCCAAAGCGGCACCAACCTATGTGGACAGGCATACATGAATCACATCAAGCATGTCGGTCAGCAGCGTGTGAATCCGGGCTATAGCCCTGGGCTAACAGGACTCCGGATGTCACCACGTGACATTTCCCCGAAGGGACAGACATAGGAACGAAGTGAAACACATGCCGGCCAGTCAAGTGTCCTGAGCAGTAGTGCTGGGCTAGCAGGACTCCGGTGAACCGGGCTATAGCGGACTACTATGGCTCATGGAAGCACTAGACTACATTTCCCCATAAGAGAGGCTGCCAAGGATAAACAACTAGATTGTCGGATCCCACACATACCAAGCATTTCAATCATACACACAATATGCTCGATATGTGTAAGTACAACATGGCATCACAACATAACTCTACGACTCAAATATTTAATCATTAGGCTCCGAGGAGCGAGATATTTCAAACATGGGTCTCATGACCCAACAATCATAGCATACAAATCAAAGCACATGCGGAAGCTTAACATGTCTGAGTACAGACATCTACAAATGAAAAGGCTAAGAAGCCTGACTATCTACCAGATCCTGCCGAGGGCACAAGATCGTAGCTGAGGTATCAAGCTAAACGTCGAAGTCCACGCGAAACTACTAGCGAGACTAAAGTCTCTCTGTAAAACATAAATTAAGCAAACGTGAGTACAAAAGTACTCAGCAAGACTTACATCAGAACTATCTACATATGCATCGGTATTAATAAAGGGGGGAGTGGAGTTTAACTGCAACAAGCCAGCTTTGACTCAGTGGCTAACCTGAACTACGACTGCAAACAACTCTTTTGAGGTGGCGCACACGAGTCCACATATTCACCATTCAATACACCACTATGGATCCGCTCCCGTCTCCCTACGAGAAGGCCATCCATAGCACTCACACTTATCTTGCGCATTTTAGAGTATCCTCTTTCACTTGTCTATGAACTGTTATAGGCAACCCAGAAGTCCTTTACCACGGACACGGCTATTCGAATAGATCATTTATAACCCTGCAGGGGTGTACTTCTTCACACACGCTCTCGCCACTTACCACCATGTACACGTCGTGTATCTCGGCAACCTTTAAGCGGAAGCCTGGCGAGGGAGTCGGCCATGACCTAACTAACCACACAAGTCTCTAGTCCAGGTTTATCACCTATTCGGGTTCCATCCGCGAGGAGATCCGGCCGGAGTTTCGCTCACAGCCCCAAACGATGTGTGCAGGGTTCCCGAGACACCAAACAGGCGCCCGGTACACCGTGCCACGGTGTATCTACCGCATCATAGCCCACCCCTAGGGTCAGCGCTACGCACGACCACCAACACATATCCTACAAACACTAGAAACTAGTTGCAACTCCTGGACAGAGGACAAGGGCAGTTAATAAGTCGAGAGGGTCCATTGGTTTCGGGCCCAATGCGTGGTAGTAGCTGTTCATGGATCACAAACACAGAACTCAGTTCCTAAGAATGGTTTCAATGAGACAACCCACCATGTACTCCTACATGGCCTCTCACCGCTACCTTTACCAAATCGTGTTCACACACTTAGCTCACACGCAGTAGGACATGTTCAACACTGTTCCAATTCATCTCCGATGAATCAGACCTGACTCAACTCTAAGTAGTAGCAGGCATGACAAACAAGCATGAATGAGTAGGCACATCAGGGCTCAAACAACTCCTACTCATGCTAGTGGGTTTCATCTATTTACTGTGGCAATGACAGGTCATGCAAAGGATAAGGGGTTCAACTACCGCAGCAAGTAACAGATGAATCATTGTTGTCCTAATGTAGTAAAAGAGAGCAGGAGCGAGAGAGTGGGATTGTATCAGAATGAACAAGGGGTTTTTGCTTGCCTGGCACTTCTGAAGATAATATAGCTCTTCATCGGTGTCATCGAACTCATCGTCGAAACCAAGTCTATCGAGAGGGGACAACTTCCGGCAATAAAGAAGGAAACACAATCAATGCAATGCAACAATATGATGCATGCTCTTGACATGGCAATATGATGTTGGTTGAACTAATGCAACTAGCAACCATATTAAATGAAGTTGGTTTGAACCCTAGGTTCAAATTCAAACCCCATATGTGCTTTCTTAAATGCCATTTAATTGAATTGTCCTAAACAGAGGATATAAGTTGCTCTAACATGCATGCAAATGCCATCAACAGATTCTTCATATTTTTTTGATGATTTTACATATATAAATTATTTCATTTGGAGTTACGGTTGAATTTATATGATTTTTAGAAGTTTAGGCAATTTTTTGGAATTCCTGGATTATTTTAAAATCCAGAAAATCACTTACTGCATCAGCATGATGACAGCATGATGTCAGCAAGGTCAACAGGGTCAAAACTGACCCGTGGGGTCCATTGGCCAGTGAGTCAGACACTAATCCCGCGTTGACTTGGGCTTTGACCCACTGCAGGGCCCGTTGTCAGCGTCTAAAAGTGGTTTAGCTGGCGGTGATTAGCACTAATTACGCAGCCACGTCAGCACGCTGGAGTTTGGCCGGTGGTGACCTCAAGCCACGGCGGAGTCCGCTCGGGATTGAGCTACGGGCGACGGTTTCAGGCGAGGTTTGCGGCTATGGGTTGCTGGCACACGCGCGCATCCAGTGGTGGCCACGGGAGGGAGCGGAGTGGACTGTAGCGGTGGTGGCGACGACGAGTGCGGTGGTAGGAGTTCGGCTAACACTGGTTTGGGCGATGCGGGGCACAAAAGGAGCCGTGGATGGTCGTGTTCGACTCGAGGGAGTGCGGTGAGTGCAGCTGTGAGCTCGGACGCGAGCTTGCGAGTAGCCACGATGGTGACATGGCCGGTGGCGGGGAGATCTTGACCTCAACGGTGGCCTAGTTAGGGCATGCTATCGAAGAAGGGGACATGGGGGAAGTGATCATGGGCTCACTGGGGGCGGAGGAGAAGGCCAGCAGGCTCGGGGACACGTTAGAGCGGAAGCACGGTCGCCGGCGATCTCGGTGACCTGAGGAGGAAGAAGATGTCGGGGCGGCGCTCCGAGGCTCTTCTCGTCACGTGGCTCGATGGAGACGGCGTATGGGTCAACGACGGAGCTTGAGGTCACGTCGGAGAGGCACGGGGAAGGCTGTGGTCGCGGTGGTGCTCGTCGGCAGTCTCGGCATCCACAAACAGAGAGAAGGGAGGAAGCAGAAGAGGGGATGAGGGCGAGGGAGAGTGAGTGGAGGTCGGGGGAGCTGCATGGTGTCGTCCAGAAGCATCCGGGCGAGCAGGCAGAGAGGAGGTGGCGCTCGGAGGGCGTGCGTGCGGCGAGCACACGCTCTGCATCCTACTGGCGCAAGGTTGAAGACGATGAGGAAGAAGAAGATGCTCCCCCTTCAGTTGGGGGAGAGAAGAAAAGGAAGGCCACCCCAACCGGGGGGCCCAAGGGTCCAAGAAGGGAAGGACTCTCCTTCCGGACAGTTCCACCACTGCCGCTGAAGGCGAAGACGAGTGGCTGCTCAGGGCCAAGCCCCTGGCGAAGTAGTAAGTATTCGGATACCAGAGTGACTCATAGCATTCCTTTGTTGCACTGCTTCCCCTAACGCCGAATATGATTATGCAGGCCGCCACGAGCCCGTATCGATGTATCGTCAGACGGTTCCCTGGGCTCGTCGGATATGGATAGCGATCCACTTCCGACTGCCACCTCCCCTTGCCCTATGGATGACACCGAGGTATTGTCTCAAGAGGCACCGGGTTGAGGGGAGACAATCCCGGAGGCGCCTCAAGGCAACCCTCCGGACTCCGGCAGCAGAGGGAACAAGGCCCCTGAAGACTCTGAGTTCGGCCCTCAGCCGAACACCGTGCCGGAACCTCCAGTGGTTCGGACTCAGGTAGGTGGCCTCCTTCCAAGTGGGGCAATACGCCTGTGCCAGTGACCTCTGTCCATCCAGAGGCACCGGACAATCTACTGGGAGCGCTTTGCAGCGCTTCCATCAACGAGGAGCACCGTACTATTATGAGTGCGGTGGTCCAGAAGGTTCAGTCCGCCAAGAGTGGATTGACTGAAGCCTGTGCCAGCCTTCTAACAGGCTTTGAGGTAAGTGTTTTGGAATATAGGAAAAATATTACCGCATAGACAGTAGCCCCTGATGCTCTGTTCGGTGTTGGAAAAGAAAAGCCGAATAGAGGATCAAATAATACCGCAGGAGTCTAACATAAGTATGTCTATATGCGTATGCAGGCTTCGCTGCTGGCCTCGGCCGCACTGACTGCAGAGGTCACCACACTAAAGCAGGACCTTGAGGGGTCCAAGAAAGAGCTCGGCCTTTCCAAGAGGCAGCTCGAGGAGAACAAGGGTAAGTAATGCCCTGTCTATAGATATGTATATATAAAAGAAGACGTGATTGCAAAATGGCAGGATCATCTTATATTTGCCAGGGGCCAGGACCGAGGTGGCATCCCTGAAGCAAGCGATGTCCGCGGCCGAAGATAAAGCGGCCAAGGAGCACGCCGAGCGGGAAAGGCAAGAGGCCCGGGTGGGCGTGGTGCAGCAAGAGCTCCAGGCTCTCGTGACGAAGGACGAGGCGTTGGAGCTTGACTCGAAGACGCGAGAGTCTGAGCTTGTCGCGGCCCTCAAGAGTGCAAAGAGTGCCAAGGTCGAAGCCCAAAAGGCCCTCCAAGAGATTGACGCGATGAAGAAAATAGCGGCGGGTAAGGCATTCTATATGCAGAGCAAGCATGTGAAAGTAAATTACCTATTACTTACCCGAATCCGGAGCTCTCTAGGAGCATTCGCAGATTTGCCCCGCAGCGTGTCGGATGCCGCATAGTTTTACCAGGCCGAGGAGGGAAGCTCAACGGAGAAGTTGTTATGGTCTCAGTATACTGGGACCGGACACCTGGTGCCTATGAGCGACCAGCTAAAGCAGCTGGTCGAGCTACACAATGCGGCCGAACAGGCCATGAAGGGCTTTATAGTCCGGCTATGGCCTGGCGACGCCCTTTCGAACAGCTACTTCGGCCTAGTGAGGCGGCTGGTGGATGCCTGCCCACGGCTAGAAGTCGTCAAGAGGTCCCTCTGCATCGAAGGTGCATGCCGGGCTTTCGCCCGTGTGAAGGTGCAATGGGCCAAGCTAGACGCCGTGAAGCTGATCAAGGAAGGACCGCCGCAGGGCAACGAGCATCGCACCCCCGAAATTTATTATGAGGGTGTCCTAAAGGGTGCCCGTCCTGTAGCGGACGCAAAGGATGTAATATTTGAGTAAACTTACTCATGTGATCCTGTATGATGAAAACTTGTTTCATATGCGCTATGCAATGCTTGTTTGAATTTAAAATATTACCTTATGTTTGGCTGTTTATCCAATCTGAGAGATGGCTAGTCCTCGGCTTCTGCCCCCATGCCGCGAGTGTTGGGGTGTTCGGGATAAACCTGAGCACTCTTGTTCCCATTTTTGGGTCCTTCGAGGGAGGTGCTCAGCACAGCGAACAAGGCAACCGGACTAATAATGCTTTATCACTCTCACTTAGCCATAGAATTCTATAATTTGAAATTTCGGCGAAGCCCCTGGTATTCGAAAGGCCGAATTCGGGGCGCGATACACGCCTTTAAGCCAGACAGGACCGGCTCCTCGCTCTAAGCGGCATAAGTCTTTAGGGACTCGAAACCTCACCGAACAGCGACCAGTCTCTCGCCTTATCATGACAGTCAGTTTTAGCTTTCTCTACTGAGGTGCTTAGCCCAGCAGAACTGGGGCACAATCGCAGTAGTTCTCCTAGCGCTACCTTAGCCGATAGAGCGGAACGTAAGGTACCAAAACATAGGAGCCGGGCAAACCCAACATTTGACCAAAGACATGATTCGGAGTTGATGCATATAATGTTATAGGTTCGGGGTGCTGCACTTGTGAAAGTGTTCGGACTTCTCACACCGTATTGTGGGGTACTTAAGCCCCTGGTGTATTGGCCGTACCAAAGTGTACGGTTGCAAGGCGTCATTAATGAACACATATATATATATATATAAAAGGAAGAATGCAATAATAGTCTTAATGCTATGCATTGTTTATTCAAAGAGGTGCGTTAAAGCAGAATGATATAGATAGTGTGATAAGCAAAAAGTAGGACTATGTCCCTTCCAAGGGCAAGCTGAGGAATAGTATTAAAGAAAATATTTCACTTGTTATCGTAATCCACCTGGGAGTTCCGTGGTGTGACGTAGCTTTTTGCCTCCTTGGTTGCTGCATCATGTGTTCGGCAATCGTGTTGCCGGACAGGGTTTCCAGAGATTAAAGTCCCGAAAGAGAAAAATAACAAAGCGGGAAGCCCCTAGTGCGGTTTAAGCCGCGTATTGGGGCATGCCATAGTTGTGCCCCCCTCCGCGCCTGTGCCCATGGTATTTTTAATGCATAATTATGTACGCGTGGCACGAATTTCGCCGCTTGGCTGGGACTGGGGTGGGGGACGCATTGCTACGCGAGCTCAGATCGTGCCGGGCAGTCTAGTTCCCGATTACTCCGAGCGCGCTTGAAGGTGTCCGGGTCTTGAAACACCGAATTGGTGGATTGCCTTGAGAGGCTGCTTTGCGCTTCTGCTGCGAGGGCCGCAGTGTGCTCCTCCGTACAGAGAGAGCGCTCTGTGTTTCCATTAACTGTGATGACCCCCTGAGGTCCTGGCATCTTGAGCTTCAGGTATGCATAATGCGGTACCGCATTGAATCTTGCAAATGCGGTTTGCCCGAGCAGTGCATGATAGCCACTGCGGAATGGGACTATATTGAAGATTAATTCTTCGCTTCGGAAGTTATCCGGGGATCCGAAGACCACTTCCAGTGTAATTGAGCCTGTGCAATGGGCCTCTACACCTAGAATGACGCCTTTAAAGGTCATTTTCGTGGGTTTGATCCTTGAGGGGTCTATACCAATTTTGCGCATTATGTCCTGGTAAAGCAGGTTCAGGCTGCTGGCGCCATCCATAAGGACTTGAGTGAGGTGAAAATCGTCGATGATTGGGTCTAGGACTAGTGCGGCGAATCCGCCATGATGGATACTAGTGGGATGATCCCTGCGATCGAAGGTGATCGGACAGGAGGACCATGGGTTGAACTTTGGGGCGACTGGCTCCAACACGTATACGTCCCTGAGGGCACGCTTCCGCTCCCTCTTGGGGATGTGGGTTGCGTATATCATGTTCACTGTCCGCACTTGTGGGGGGAACCTCTTCTGTCCTCCGGTGTTCGGCTGCCGGGGCTCTTCCTCGTCATCGCTATCTGGCCCCTTATCTTTGTTTTTGGCAATTAACTTGCCGACCTGCTTGAATACCCAACAATCCCTATTGGTGTGGTTGGCTGGCTTGTCGAGGGTGCCGTGTATTTGACACGAGCGATCGAGTATGCGGTCCAAACTGGACGGGCCCGAAGTGCTTCTTTTAAATGGCTTTTTCCGTTGACCGGGTTTAGAGCCTTTGAATCCGGCATTGACTGCCGTATCTTCAGTATTATCGCTGTTAATGCGGCGCTTATGTTTGTTGCGACGTGGCCTGCTATTGCCGTCCTTGGTATCCGAAGTACCATGGTTCTTTGATATGTTATTACTGCGAGCCAGCCAGCTGTCTTCTCCCGCACAAAAGCGGGTCATGAGTGTCGTGAGGGCTGCCATAGATTTCGGCTTTTCCTGACCAAGGTGCCGGGCTAGCCACTCGTCGCGGATGTTGTGTTTGAGAGCTGCTAGGGCCTCTGCATCCTGACAGTCGACGATTTGATTTTTCTTTGTTAGGAACCGAGTCCAGAATTGCCTGGCCGATTCTTCTGGCTGCTGAATTATGTGGATCAAGTCATCGGCATCTGGTGGTCGCACATAAGTGCCCTGAAAGTTGTCGAGGAATGCGGCCTCCAGATCTTCCCAATAGCTAATGGACTCAGCTGGCCAGCTGTTAAGCCAATGCCGCGCTGGTCCTTTGAGCTTTAGTGGGAGGTATTTGATGGCGTGTAAGTCATCACCGTAGGCCATGTGGATGTGGAGGAGGAAATCCTTGATCCATACCGCAGGATCTGTTGTGCTGTCGTATGATTCAATATTTACGGGTTTGAAACCCTCTGGGATTTGATGATCCATTACTTCGTCTGTGAAGCATAGGGGGTGTGCGGCGCCTATGTACTGGGCTATGCCGTGACGCGGCTCGAATGATTTGTGTCCGCTGTGGACGGCCCGGCCGGACTTACTTTTAATGTGTCCGGCGTGACGTTTATCGTCTTGCATAGTGGCGCGCCCTCGTGATCCGTAGATCAATCTTGCATGTTTTGCTTTGTCCTCCAATACGTCTCGCAGGTCTGGCATATTTCCCCATGCCTCTTTATTTGAATGGTGTCGGGGTGCAGGCTGAGTTTTTGGCTGGAATGCCTCTCTATCGCGGCCACGAGGTGGCCGATCAGCCGCGTCATACGCTTCTTCCTCCAGTCGGGGTAGCAACCTGCATTTTGGGTAACTCTTGGAGGGGCGCTCGAGTTTATATTCCTTGGCTGCGAGGACTTCAGTCCATCTGTCAGCTAGCAGATCTTGATCAGCTTGAAGTTGTTGCTGCTTTTTCTTAAGGTTATTTGCCGTGGCTATAAGCCGGCGCTTGAAGTGCTCTTGTTCGACGGGGTCCTCTGGCACGACGAATTCGGCATCGTCGAGGCTTGCCTCATCTTTAGAGGGGGGCATGTAATTATCATCCTCCGCCTCTCCATCTGCCGCTCTCTCTGGAGGGCTGGCCTTTCCATCCTCCTGTCCTAGATCGTGTTGGAGGGGATTGTTGCCATCTTCAGAACTATCCAGAGTGTTATTATCTCCTGTGCCAGTATCACCACTTTTGCTTTGGCGGGACTTAGAACGAGGCCGCTGACGTCGGCGCTTGGGTTGCTTCTTGGAGGGGTCATCCTCTGCTGTCTCGTCGCCATTGCCTTCTTTGGTTGTGTCCACCATGTATATATCGTATGATGAGGTGGCTGTCCAGTGCCCTGTGGGCAGTGGTTCCTCTTCATCTCCCGCATCTTCATCCATACCGTCGATGTCTTCGGAGTCAAAGTCGAGCATGTCGGTTAAGTCATCGACAGTGGCTACTAAGTGGGTGGTGGGTGGGCCGCGAATTTCTTCGCCATCCGCATCCCAATCCTGCCGGACATAGTTTGGCCAGGATCCTCCTCACAAGGAGAGAGACCTTAATGAGTTCAGTATGTCGCCAAAGGGCGAGTGCTGAAAAATATCCGCGGAGGTAAATTCCATGATCGGCGCCCAATCGGATTCGCTAGGAACGGGCGCAGGCGGTTCGGAATCCATGGCCGGAGAAGGATCCGGCAGTCTGACAACACGGCTCTCATGTAGGGTAAGGTCGATGTTTGGCTCGATCGCCGATGAGGGTAAGGCCTCCATGGCGGGGTCCATCCACCCGTCCATGGAAGGCGCAACTGGCTCCGAATTGAGGGTCGGAGCGGCTGCCGGTGCGATCTCCTGAACATTGTCTGATGGTAGAGATAAATCGTACTCATCGTGACTGCGTGACGCACAAGGCAGAGGCTCGAATCCATCGAAGATCAAGTCTCCATGGATATCGGCCATGTAGTTTAAGCTTCCAAACCTGACCTGGTGGCCAGGGGCGTAACTTTCGATCTGCTCTAGATGGCCAAGCGAGTTGGCCCGCAGTGCGAAGCCGCCGAACACAAAGATCTGTCCGAGGAGAAAAGTCTCACCCTGGACTGCATCGCTATCGATGATTGTAGGAGGCAGCAAGCCTAATGGCGTCGACACAGAGGAACTCTCAACGAAAGCACCAATGTCGGTGTCAAAACCGGCGGATCTCGGGTAGGGGGTATCGAACTGTGCGTCTAAGGCGGATGGTAACAGGAGGCAGGGAACATGATGTTTTACCCAGGTTCGGGCCCTCTTGATGGAGGTAAAACCCTACATCCTGCTTGATTAATATTGATGATATGGGTAGTTCAAGAGTAGATCTACCACGAGATCAGAGAGGCTAAACCCTAGAAGCTAGCCTATGGTATGATTGTATGTTATTGTTGTGTCCTACGGACTAAAACCCTCCGGTTTATATAGACACCGGAGAGGGTTAGGGTTACACAAGGTCGGTTACAAAGGAGGAGATATCCATATCCGTACTGCCTAGCTTGCCTTCCACGCCAAGGAGAGTCCCATCCGGACATGAGACGAAGTCTTCAATCTTGTATCTTCATAGTCTAACAGTCCGGCCAAAGGATATAGTCTGGCTGTCCGGAGACCCCCTAATCCAGGACTCCCTCTGTCTGGACAAGCCCGAAGCCTACCTTTGTAACTACCCAGTCACGGAGTAGCATTTGGTTGGCCCAAAGAAAGTCTGTCACCATCCCAAGTACATGCGCCAGCTCAGGTCGTAGGACATAGAACATATGTTGTACTAGAGACTTACAGATGACATATCGCTGCGTCTCATAGTCGGGTCTGTCCGACTCGGACCTTATCTCAATTTGGATCCGACTATGTCGAATCCGACCAGATCCTTCCGAGTCCATATTATCCAGTTAGCATCGAATGCTCCATGGCTAGTGAGACCAAGCCATCGACCGTGTCATATGCTAGTCTAGTCGGCTGCGCGTCCACACAGCCCTTTCGACTAGGGGCCTTTTAGGACAGTCATCATACAATTTATAGTACCACAAACAAGCCACGTACTTGCTGATACACATCATTGATAATGTCCAAGGACTATCTTTATTCATAAACACATAGGAAATATCATCATACATGATTGCCTCTAGGGCATATCTCCAACAAATACACCCTCAATCCACTAGAAATTGAAGTGCGTACTAGGTTTCTCATGACCTCATCGACACATAAAATTTCCTTCAGTAGATAACAAGCATGTGTTGGGTTAGAATTTCTGTTGGTTGATAGCGGGTGCCAAATCTAGGGTTTTGTTTCATGGTGGGTCAGAACTGGCGGTGGACTGGAAATACTACCATAACGTAAACCACACAACCATTGCGTAACTAAAAGACACGACCACATTGTAACTAGCTCATCCCGACACCATCTCACATTTATCCGGTTTGGAAAGGCAACCAATCCCGTAACTTCTCAAAATGGAACCCCATGCTGCCCCTTGCTCCCGGCCGAATCAGGTGCATGCAGTAGGCGCCCACAGGCCATCCTTCTCGTGCAACTTGTCCTTCTCATGGTAGCAAACTAGAAAGACATCCCAACCATCGCTACAAAATCCCATCCATACCCCTGTTAAGAGCAAGCATTGCCGAATTCCTCCCTTGACCCCCAACTTGATCATTATTGTATCTTATACATGTAAGATTCATATGTGGCTCCTTATGGTATCACTAGAAATAAATGAAAAAATGACCCCCTTGGCCCTAAACTCCCGAAAACAATAACGTGTATATCATGTGAATGCGTAAAATTTAACGATCGTTGTTGTTTTCTAAACCATGTCTTAGTTTCCCTTTTGAATTACTTACATGAATGGGAAAAAAAGCCGAGTGTATAATTGATCATGTTTGTGTTCAGATTAACATCCTCCGAACATACATGCGGCATTGCGAACCAAATTCTAGGAAACACATAGAAATTGTTTTCCGACAAAGACCTATACCCGCCACAAAAAGATCCAACGAGAAATTGCAGTTGCTGCCTTCAGTGATGACTTGTTGTAACTCTGATGATACAGTTTCTTCACTTATCACCCCTGGAAATAGTTTACCACATGAAGATGGTTTGATGTTTTTGGATGTCGCGGCTACCTTTTTATGTAAATAAATGAAAACCAAGAACATCACAGAGCCATGCAAATTTAATGTGTTAGTGACTAAATTTTGCGTGATTAATATATCTTTGTTTGTGTTGTCGTTGCTTTGTATGTTATGGAATTCAATATAGCATATGGTGGATTGATCTTAACAGTCCACTAAAAGGTGATATCGTTGGTTTTGAAATGATGATAGAAGAAGTTGTATTTCCTACAATACATACACTAGATCAAATGTTTGAAATTGGTGCGGCACCACATAACACGTTGCTCCTTCTTCCTGTGAAAACAACATGAAATGGTGAATAGCAATAATGCGGTGACCTCTAGGTCTCGGCTAAGCACGTAACTGAATGGGATGTGTACCATACTCCTAAAGTAGTATGGTGTGGTATAAAATACCATCTGTACTGAACAAATATACACCTAGACCATGCACACATAATTGATAAGCTCGGGGTTTATGCCCATGTGTACAACGATGAGCCATGGCGTGCCAAGTTCTATTATGCCATCCATGAAAACATGGACGGAAATACTTGAAAAAACAGTAAACCAGTATGGAACCCTATTCTAGACCTTATGCAATGTAACTAAACTACACATGTGAGCACAAAACTACACATGGGCAAACCACTAAAATTACATGTGGGCAAACTACATCTATGCTAAAACTATCTCCACGCTAACTTTAAAACTACATATGGGCTACCACTGAACTGCACTTGAGTTTGGACTAATGAAACATATGTACTGCCACTAAACTACATCCAACACATGACATTGTATGTTTTTCACACATGTGACATCACTAAAACTACACTTCAACTAACATTGGAATGCATGCAACATGAAGACACATCAATCTCATCATCCCACATACATGAATGGCCTAGTAGAAGAAATCGTATCACTAGCTAGCCAACAAACAAATAGGAAGCACATCTATATGCTAATCTAAGGAGGAAGCAAATACGAGCACCGCAACAAAAGTTAACACCAGTGACTTTTGAGTATAACATTTCAGCCCCTCCTTGTGATGTAAAAAAGAATTAGGCACAAGATACTGACCCCGTACAGATTAAGCAACAATATCATGGGTGTGTAAGACATTAACTGTAGTCACTAACCTCATTTTCTATGATGAACATCATTCTGGAAAGTGGTGGAGCTTGATGGAGAATGCTGAGAGGGCCAAAACATAGTTGAGAGGCCAAGAGTGATATTTTATATTTAAGCTTGAAAATTAAGAAGATCCTTAATCATTTCTTGTGTAGGGGGGCCATGGCCCCCTTTGGCCCTAGGAAGCTTTGCCACTGATTTGGCAAACCCACCTTTTATCTTCTAAACTCAGTGAAGCAAGGACGTCTCGAGAAATTCGGGGCCCCGGTGCAAAATGCAAATTGTGGACCTAAAATTTCTAGAATATATGGTTTTTATAATAAAGAATTTCGGATAAATTCAAACACTGCATAAATGTTAGGCTTGTCAAGATAATACAACAAAAAAGACTAAACCTAATTTTAAACAAGCAACTATCTTGAAAATGTTGGTGTGTACAAGTTGATTAACTAACCAACTATGTATCTTCCCTAAAAATTTGATTGATGAATTGATGCATATGCACACAATATATATACTCACCAATATAATTACTCAACCGCACAAAATAGTCTAAATTAAATAGGGATTCAATTTAAGTGCTCCTGACAAACAGATCGGTGATGCCCTTACCTTGGTCTAGCTGCTGCTTCTACTTGTGCATTGGGATTTGCTGCAACTTGCTGAGCGTCCGGTGGCCAGTAGAATTGTGGGAGTCCTGGATTAGGGGGTCTCCGGACAGCCAGACTATCTCCATTGGCCGGACTGTTAGACTATGAAGATACAAGATTGAAGACTTCGTCTCGTGTGCGGATGGGACTCTACTTGGCGTGGAAGGCAAGCTAGGCAATACAGATATGGATATCTCCTCCTTTGTAACCGACCTTGTGTAACCCTAACCCTCTCCGGTGTCTATATAAACCGGAGGGTTTTAGTCCGTAGGACACAACAACTACAACATACAATCATACCATAGGCTAGCTTCTAGGGTTTAGCCTCTCTGATCTTTTGGTAGATCTACTCTTGTACTACCCATATCATCAATATTAATCAAGTAGGACATAGGGTTTTACCTCCATCAAGAGGGCCCGAACCTGGGTAAAACATCGTTTCCCCTGCCTCCTATTACCATCCGCCTTAGACGCACAGTTTGGGACCCCCTACCCGAGATCCGCCGGTTTTGACACCGACATTGGTGCTTTCATTGAGAGTTCCTCTGTGTCGTCGCCGTTAGGCTTGATGGCTCCTACTATCATCGATAGCGATGCAGTCCAGGGTGAGACTTTTCTCCCCTGACAGATCTTTGTCTTCGACGGCTTTGCACTGCGGGCCAATTCGCTTGGCCATCTGGAGCAGATTGAAAGTTACGCCCCTGGCCACCATGTCAGGTTTGGAAGCTTAAACTACACGGCCGATATCCGCGGAGACTTGATCTACGGATTCGAGCCTCTGCCTTGTGCATCACGCGGTCACGATGAGTACGATTTAGCTCTGCCATCGTATAGTGTCCAGGAGATCGCACAAGCAGCCGCTCCGACCCTCAATTCGGAGCCAGTTGTGCCATCCATGGATGGGTGGATGGACCCCGCCACGGAGGCCTTACCCTCAGTGGCGATCGAGCCAAACATTGACCTTACCTTGCACAAGAGCCGTGTTGTTAAACTGCCGGATCCTTCTCCGGCCACGGACTCCGAACCGCCCGCGCCCGTTCCCATCGAATCCGATTGGGCGCCGATCATGGAGTTTACCTCCGCGGATATTTTTCAGCACTCGCCCTTTGGCGACATACTGAACTCATTAAGGTCTCTCTCCTTGTGAGGAGGATCCTGGCTGAACTATGTCCGGCGGGACGGGGATGCGGACGACGAAGAAATTCGCGGCCCACCCACCACCCACTTAGTAGCCACTGTTGATGACTTAAGCGACATGCTCGACTTTGTCTCCGAAGACATCGACGGTATGGACGACGATGTAGGAGACGAAGAGGATCCACTGCCCACAGGGCACTGGACAGCCACCTCATCATACGATATATACATGGTGGATACACCCAAAGAAGGCAATGGCGACGAGATAGCGGAGGATGACCCCTCCAAGAAGCAACCCAAGCACCAGCGTCAACGGCGCCGCTCTAAGTCCCGCCAAAGCAATAGTGGTGATACCGGCACAGGAGATAATAACACTCCGGATAGTGCCGAAGACAACAACAATCCCCTCCCGCAAGATTTAGAGCAGGAGGATGGAGGAGCCAGCCCTCCTAAGAGAGCGGCAGATGGAGAGGAGGAGGATGATAATTACATGCCCCCCTCCAAAGACGAGGCAAGCCTCGGCGACGATGAATTCGTTGTGCCAAAGGATCCCGTCGAACAAGAGCGCTTCAAATGTCGGCTTATAGCCACGACAAATAGCCTTAAGAAAAAGCAGCAGCAGCTTCAAGCTGATCAGGATCTGCTAGCTGATAGATGGACTGAAGTCCTCGTGGCCGAGGAATATAAACTCGAGCGCCCCTCCAAGAGTTACCCAAAGTACATGTTGCTACCCCGACTCGAGGAAGAAGCGTATGATGCGGCTGATCGACCACCTCGTGGCCACGATAGAGAGGCATTCCAACCAAAAACTCAGCCTGCACCTGACGCCATTCAAATAAAAAGGCATGGGGAGATACGCCAGACCTGGGAGACATATTGGAGGACAAAGCAAAGCATGCAAGATCGATCTACGAATCACGAGGGCGCGCCACTATGCGAGACGATAAACGTCATGTCGGATACAGTAAAAGTAAATCCGGTCGGGCCGAACACAGCGGGCAAGACCCATTCGAGCTGCGTCGCGATATAGCTCAATACAGAGGCGCCGCACACCCCTTATGCTTCACAGATGAAGTAATGGATCATCAAATCCCAGAAGGTTTCAAACCTGTAAATATTGAATCATACGACGGCACAACAGATCCCGCAGTATGGATCAAGGATTTCCTCCTCCACATCCACATGGCCCGCGGTGATGACTTACACGCCATCAAATACCTCCCACTAAAGCTCAAGGGACCAGCGCGGCATTGGCTTAACAACTTGCCAGCAGAGTCCATCAGTTGTTGGGAAGATCTGGAGGCCGCATTCCTCGACAACTTTCAGAGCACTTTTGTGTGGCCACCAGATGCCGATGACTTGAGCCACATAATTCAGCAGCTAGAAGAATCGGCCAGGCAATTCTGGACTCAGTTCCTAACAAAGAAAAATCAAATCGTTGACTGTCCGGATGCAGAGGCCCTAGCAGCTTTCAAACACAACATCCGCGATGAGTGGCTAGCCCGGCACCTTGGTCAGGAAAAGCCAAAAATCTATGGCAGCCCTCACGACACACATGACCCGCTTTTGTGCGGGAGAAGACAGTTGGCTGGCTCGCAGTAATAACATATCAAAGAACCATGGTACTTCGGATACCAAGGACGGAAATAGCAGGTCACGTCGCAACAAACATAAGCGTTGCATTAACAGCGATAATATTGAATATACGACAGTCAATGCCGGATTCAAAGGCTCTAAACCCGGTCAGCGGAAAAAGCCATTTAAAAGAAGCACTTCGGGCCCGTCCAGTTTGGACCGCATACTTGATCGCTCGTGTCAAATACACGGCACCCCCGACAAGCCAGCCAACCACACCAATAGGGATTGTTGGGTATTCAAGCAGGTCGGCAAGTTAATTGCCGAAAACAAAGATAAGGGGCCAGATAGTGATGACGAGGAAGAGCCCCGGCAGCTGAACACCGGAGGACAGAAGAGGTTCTCCCCACAAGTGCGGGCAGTGAACATGATATACGCAACCCACATCCCCAAGAGGGAGCGGAAGCGTGCGCTCAGGGACGTATACGCGTTGGAGCCCGTCGCCCCAAAGTTCAACCCATGCTCCTCCTGTCCGATCACCTTCGATCGCAGGGATCACCCTACTAGTATCCGTCATGGCGGATTCGCCGCACTGGTCCTAAACCCATTCATCAATGGATTTCACCTCACTCAAGTCCTTATGGATGGCGGCAGCAGCCTGAACCTGCTTTAACAGGACACAATGCGCAAAATGGGTATAAACCCCTCAAGGATCAAACCCACAAAAACGACCTTCAAAGGCGTCATTCCAGGCGTAGAGGCCCATTGCACAGGCTCAATTACACCGGAAGTGGTCTTCAGATCCCCGGATAACTTCCGAAGGGAGGAGTTAATCCTCGATATAGTCCCGTTCCGCAGTGGTTATCATGCACTGCTCGGGCGAACCGCATTTGCGAGATTCAATGCGGTACCGCATTATGCATACCTCAAGATCAAGATGCCAGGACCTCGCGGGGTTATTACAGTCAATGGAAACACAGAGCGTTATCTCCGAACAGAGGAGCACACTGCGGCCCTCACAGCAGAAGCGCAAAACAACCTCTCAAGGCAATCCACCAGTTCGGCATTTCAAGACCCGGACACCTTCAAGCGCGCTCGGAGCAATCGGCAAACAGACCGCCTGGCGTGATCTGAGCTCGCATAGCAATGCAGCTCCCACCCCAGTCACATCCAAACGGTGAAACTCGTGCCACGCATACATAATTACACATTAAAAATACCATGGGCATAGGTGGGGAGGGGGGCACAACTGCGGCACGCCCCAAGACGCGGCTTAAACCGCACTAGGGGCTTCCCGTTTGGTTATTTTTCTCTTTTTCAGGACCTTAATCTCTGGAAACCCTGTCCGGCAGCACTATTGCCGAACACATGATGCAGCAACCAAGGAGGCAGAAAGCTACGTCACACCACGGAATTCCCAGGTGGATTACAATAACGAGCGAAATATTTGATTTAATACTATTCCTCAGCTTGCCCTTGGATGGGACATAGTCCCACTCTTTGCTTATCGCACTATCTGTATCATTCTGCTTTAACGCACCTTTTTGAATAAACAATGCATAACATCACGACTATTATTGCATTCTTGTTATATATATGTGTGTTCATTAACGACGCCTTGCAACCGTACACTTTGGTACGGCCAATACACCAGGGGCTTACGTCCCCCACAATATGGTGAGAAAAGTCCGAACACTTTCACAAGTGCGGCACCCCGAACTTATAGCATTATATGCATCAGCTCCGAATCATGTCTTTGGTCAAATTTTGGGTTTGCCCGGCTCCTATGTTTTGGTACCTTACGTTCCGCTCTATCGGCTAAAGTAGCGCTAGGAGAACTACTGCGATTGAGCCTCGGTTCTGCCGGGCTTAGCACCTCAGTAGAGAAAGCTAAAACTGACTGTCATGATAAGGCGAGAGACTGGTTGCTGTTCGGCGAGGTTTTTGAGTCCCTAAAGACTTATGCCGCTTAGGGTGAGGGGCCGGCCCTGTCCGGCTTAAAGGCATGTATTGCGCCCCGAATTCGGCCTTCCAAATACCAGGGGCTTTGCCAAAATTTAAAATTATAGAATTCTATGGCTAAGTGAGAGTGATAAAGCATTATTAGTCCGGTTGCCTTGTTCGTTGTGCTGAGCACCTCCCTTGAAGGACCCAAACATGGGAACAAGAGTGCTCAGGTTTATCCCGAACACCCCAGCACTCGTGGCATGGGGGCAGAAACCGAGGACTAGCCATCTCTCAGATTGGATAAACGGCCAAACAGAAGGTAATATTTTAAATTCACACAAGCATTGCATAGTGCATATGAAACAAGTTTTCATCATACAGGACCCCACGAGCAAGTTTACTCAAATATTACATCCTTTGAACATTCGTCCGCTACAAGACGGGCACCCTTCAGGACACCCTCATAATAAATCTCGGGGGTGCGATGCTCCTTGCCCTGCGGCGGCCCTTCCTTGATCAGCTTCATAGCGTCTAGCTTGGCCCACTGCACCTTCACACGGGCGAAAGCCCGGCGTGCACCTTCGATGCAGACGGACCACTTGACGACCTCCAGCCGTGGGCAGGCATCCACAAGCCGCCTCACCAGGCTGAAGTAGCTATTCAGAAGGGCGTCGCCAGGCCACAACCGGACCATAAGGCCCTTCATGGCCTGTTTGGCTTCCTTGTGCATCTCAACCAGCTACTTTAGCTGGTCTCTCAGAGGCATCGGGTGTTCAGTCTCGGTATACGGAGACCAGAACAGCTTCTCCGTTGAGCTTCCCTCCTCGGTCGGGTAAAATTGTGTGGCATCCGACACGCTGCGGGGCATATCTGCGAATGCTCCTGGAGAGCTCCGAATTCGGGTAAGTAATAGGTAATTTACTTTCACATGCTTGCTTTGCATATAGACTGCCTTACCCGCCGCTATTTTCTTCATCGCGTCAATCTCCTGGAGGGCCTCAGCCTTGGCACTCTTTGTGCTCTCAAGGGCCGCGGCAAGCTCAGACTCTAGCGTCTTTGAGTCAAGCTCCAACGCCTCGTGCTTCGTCACGAGAGCCTGGAGCTCTTGCTGCACCTCGCCCACACGAGCCTCTTGTTTTTCCCGCTCGGTGCGCTCCTTGGCCGCTTTATCTTCGGCCTTGGTTAGCGCTTGCTTCAGGGTCGCCACCTCGGTCATGGCCCCTGGCAAATATACGATGATCCTGTCATTTTGCAATCGCGTCTTCTTTTATTTATACATATCTACATACAGGGTATTACTTACCCTTGTTCTCCTCGAGCTGCCTCTTGGCAAGGTCGAGCTCTTTCTTGGACCCCTCGAGGTCCTGCTTCAGTATGGCGACCTCCGCAGTCAGTGCGGTGGACGCCAGCAGCGAGGCCTGCATACGCATATTGACATACTTATATTAGACTCCTGCAATATTATTTGATCCTCTGTTCGGCTTTTCTTTGTGAACACCAAACAAAGCATCAGGGGCTACTGTCTATGCGGTAATATTTTTCCTATATTTTAAAACACTTACCTCAAAGCCTGTTAGAAGGCTGGCACAGGCTTCAGTCAATCCGCTCTTGGCGGACTAAACCTTCTAGACCACCGCACTCATAATAGTACGGTGCTCCTCGTCGATGGAAGCGCTGCGAAGCGCTTCCAGCAGATTGTCCGGCACCTCTGGATGGACAGAGGTCACCGGCACAGGCGTCTTGCCCCTCTTAGAAGGAGGCCGCCTGCCCGAGCCCGGAACCACTGGAGGTTCCGGCGCAGTGTTTGGCCGAGGGACGAACTCGGAGCTCTCAGGGGCCTTGTCCCCTTGGCTCCCGGAGTCCGGAAGGCCGCCTTGAGGCGCCTCCGGGACTGTCTCCCCTCGACCCGGTGCCTCGTGAGACAGCACCTCAGCGTCGTCCGCAGGATAGGGGGAGGTGGCGGTCGGAACTGGATCGCTATCCATGTCCGACAAGCCCAGGGAGCCGTCCGATGATACATCGATACGGGCTCGAGGCGGCCTGCATAATCATATTTCGACGTTAGGTGAAGTAGTGCGGCAAAGGAATATTATGACTTACTCTGATATCCGAATACTTACGACTTCTCTAGTGGCTTGGCCCTGGGCAGTCACTCGTGTGAGCCGTCGGCGGCGGCGGTGGAGTAGTCCGGAAGGAGAGTTCTCCCCTTCTTGGACCCTTCGGCCTCCCCAGTTGGGGCGACCTTCCTTTTCTTGTCTCCCCCGTCTAGAGGGGGAGCATCCTCTTCTGCCTCCTCGTCTTCGGGGGAGGATTGCGCCTTAGAGTCCTCGGACGGTGAGTCCAACGACGCCTGGCGTCGGGAACTCTTTCGGGTTCCCTTGGCCTTCTTGGTCTTCTCCGGCACCGTATAAGGAGCCGGAGTCAGCGTCGTCGCCAGAAGAGCTTTTGCTGGGCCTTCGGGCAAAGGAGCCGGACAGTCGATCTGTCCGGCCGTCTCCTGCCAGTCCTGTCAAAGGTACAGGAGTTTAGATCCCGCATGGAGTCAATCTATAAAAAATAAGTATCGTGTGAAAGGTAAAGTGGCTTACCGCACTGGCTTGGCGCTTCGCGCTGAATCCACGATCCTCAGTAATGGGAGGGGGGACCTTGGCGCTTTTGAACAACACCCTCCAGGCATCTTCATGAGTTGTGTCGAAGAGCCTGTTCAGAGTTCGGTGCTGCGCCGGGTCGAACTCCCACAAGTTGAAGTCCCGTTGTTGGCACGGGAGGATCCGGTGGTGGAGCGTGACCTGGACTACGTTGACGAGTTTGAGCTTCTTGTTCACCATGTTCTGAATACATGTTTCGAGTCCGGTCAGCTCTCCCGAACTACCCCAGGACAGGCCCTTCTCTTTCCAGGAGGTGAGCCGCGTGGGGATGCCAGATCGGAACTCGGGGGTCGCTGCCCATGCAGGGTCACGCGGCTCGATGATGTAGAACCACCCCGATAGCCACACCTTTATGGTTTCCACAAAGGAGCCCTCGAGCCATGTAACGTTGGGCATCTTGCCCACCATGGCACCTCCGCACTCCGCCTGGCGGCCGCCCACAACCTTCGGCTTGACATTAAAGATCTTTAGCCATAAGCCGAAGTGGGGCTTGATGCGGAGAAAGGCCTCACACACGATGATAAACGCCGAGATGTTGAGGATGAAGTTCCGGGCCAGATCATGGAAATCCAGGCCGTAGTAGAACATGAGCCCCGGGACGAATGGGTGGAGAGGGAATCCCAGTCCGCGGAGGAAATGGGTAAGGAACACTACCCTCTCATGGGGCCCGGGGGTGGGGATGAGTTGCCCCTCATCTGGGAGCCGGTGCGCGATGTCGTCGGGCAGGTATCCGGCTCTCCTCAGCTTCTTGATGTCTCCCTCCGTGACGGGGGAGACGATCCACCTGCCTCCCGCTCCGGACATGGTTGGAGAAGGTTGAGGTGGGAAGTGCGGACTTGGGCGCTAGAGCTCGAGTGTGCGAAAACGGATGAGCAAAGGAGGAAGAAGGCGTGGATGAAAAGGTGAATCCTTATCCCTTTATATGGACGGACGAAACTAAGCGTCCCCACTAGCCTGGTAAAACTCGCTTATCCCCCAAGCGCCGTAATCGATGGCGCGGTTGGGTTACCCACGCCCGTATTGATGAGAATCCCGTGATAAGGGGACACGATCTCTGCTTTGACAAGACGTGTCAAAAAACTTCCTCGCGTTATGTGCGGGGCTAGAAAGGAAACGATTCGAATAATCACCGGGCCATGACATAATGTCGTGTTGCCAAAACAAGTCAACAAATTGGATTTGTGGAAATATTATTCTCTCTACGGTGGTACGTGGAACTTATTTTGCAGTGTCGGACACTATTCTTATATTCAAATTCTTCCATGGTATATTCGGAGGAGGAACCCGCCTTGCAATGCCGAAGACAATACTGTGCACCGGACTCATCGTCATTGAAGCCTGGTTCAGGGGCTACTGTGGGAGTCCTGAATTAGGGGGTCTCCAGACAGCCGGACTATCTCCATTTGTCGGACTGTTAGACTATGAAGATACAAGATTGAAGACTTCGTCTCGTGTCCGGATGGGACTCTACTTGGCGTGGAAGGCAAGCTAGGCAATACGGATATGGATATCTCCTCCTTTGTAACCGACCTTGTGTAACCCTAACCCTCTCTGGTGTCTATATAACCGGAGGGTTTTAGTCCGTAGGACACAACAACTACAACATACAATCATACCATAGGCTAGCTTCTAGGGTTTAGCCTCTCTGATCTCGTGGTAGATCTACTCTTGTACTACCCATATCATCAATATTAATCAAGCAGGACGTATGGTTTTTACCTCCATCAAGAGGGCCCGAACCTGGGTAAAACATCGTGTCCCCTGACTCCTGTCACCATCCGCCTTAGACGCACAGTTCGGGACCCCCTACCCGAGATCCGCCGGTTTTGACACCGACAAGAATCATGAAATTAGTTCTTCATACGAGCAGGACTATGAATTGTGTCTTTGGGCAAGAAATGAAGCAATCAAAAGCGAGACAAACACCATTGTCCTACCCACATATCTGTTGGGGAACGTAGTAATAATTCAAACTTTTCCTACGTGTCACCAGGATCAATTTAGGAGATGCTAGCAAAGAGAGAGAGAGAGAGGGAGTGCATCTTCATACCCTTGAAGATTGCTAAGCGTAAGCGTTATATGAACATGGTTGATGGAGTCGTACTCGTGGCGATTCAAATCACGGAAGATCCGATCAAGCACCGAACGGACGGCGCCTTCGCGTTCAACACACGTATAGCCCGGGGACGTCTCCTCCTTCTTGATCCAGCAAGGAAGAGGAGAAGTCACTACACCACGGTACATTATTCCCTACCGATGTGTGTTGGGAAAGTTGTCAATTACCGACTGATCGTTGGTTGAGAAACCCCTCGTCGGACTGTTGGTTGGGAAACCTTTATACGCCGACCAACAGTTGGTCGGGAATGCATGCACAAATGCCATCGAGCGGTCGGTCGGCAATTCTTGTATACCCTTCGAACTATGGGTCGGTAAATAACACCGACCGACCGCCTGTGGCTAAATGGGCCAAGCGCGCAGACGAAAAAATTGAGCACCAAGTTTTGGCCTAGCCCGCGAACCTCGCTGCTCTTTCCTTCCCAGTACCCCTAATTCCCCACCACTAGCCGCCGCTCACGCCGCCCCCAACATCGCAACGCTCACTGCTCTCTCCGGTCGGCCGCTGCACCGCGCCGTCGTCCTCAAACCCTCCTGCCGCCCCCACAGCACCCATCCCCCCCGAGATCGAACCCTCTACACCACCAAGGTGCTCCATCCCCACCCCGTCACCAAGAACTCCGGCCTCTTCGTCATCCTGGGTGCCGGGCAGATCCCGGGGAAGACTATGTCGGCCGTGGAGAAGCACTTCCCACGCTATCTTGCTTACGTCGGCCCCACGTCGTCCTGCCTACCAGTGCCCCCCACGCGGCCCTGCTCCCCGCCGTTGCCCCCTCCAGGTTGCCGGCTGCGGAGATTTATGTCCGTGCGAACATCCCGGTGAGGCATCTCTCTCTCTCTCCTGACAACCAAATTCATCTCACAGATCGGAAACATCAGTGCCAGTGGGTTCTTCTTCAGAGACCATCCATTTGACGTTCTGCCCCGAGACCCGAGGACCTTCTTATGTGCGGATGTTAAAAGACATGCCTTCTTTGTACCATTCGCGATCTGAAGAGACCAAAGTGAGTTCAGAGTGTACGTATTTCTCAAATTAGTTCTTGAGTGGACTATTTGCGTCTATGCTCTTCAATCATTGCAAACCTATTTATGATATTCCCGTTGTGCTTCTGTTGGACAACTTCAGATTTGTGGGCAAAACTTTTTTCATAATCAGACATTTATATGTATAAATCTTATTCAATACAAATATCATTTGTCCTTGCCAACGGGCACCCAGAAAACATTATTTGTTTGAAGTAAAGTACACACATGTAGCATTTGAGAGGGGATACAAAATAGTTTTGTAAAATAAGCTGGCCATGATCTGAAATCTGATTCTGAACTCTGTCGTGTTTTCTACAGCACTAACGTGTTAATGTAGATGGAATTGGATTATGAAACCAGCCTTACCATGATAAAAGTACTGAACCTGACATCTACAACAATATATTCCTTGCATAATCTCTTGCTTTTCCTTGATGAGAAGCCTTATGTTCAACATGTATATTTCAGATTTTGTTTTTTCAGGTTATTTTTGTGTGGACAATGTATGATACAACCTGTATAATATTGTTGGTGAACATTTATGGCAGTGCCTGACAAAAGAAGGCAGCCAAACCTACTAACCAGCGGGATCCGAATGATGTGTGGATTTCCAAAAGGTATTTTCTTATACTATTAGACCATGTTTGATATTGATTTCATGAATTCCTGCTAAAACATCATTGTTTCCTGTGAAGTTCAATTCCTGTAGCACCTATTTTGTTTCCTGTGATCCACATGTTAGGCAAAGAAATGGTTCGATTCTGTAAAGTGTAGTCCTTGAAAACTAAATTAAATAGCTAGATAAGCACTGCCCATTAGTTTTCTCCCTCCTCCCCTCTCTACCTGCAGTGTACAGATTTCAACCCCCGGTGACGGAATCATGCACCACATCGGCCCAGCACGCAATTTTATGTAAAAAAAACTAGCACTACTTTGATTCATGGATTGATTTTTCTATGAGCGAGCAGTAGCGTTTCCTGCTTTCAGCATGTTGTCTATTCTACATATATCTATTTAACTTGTGTCAATCCTTTGTTTCAGACCTAAAATGTCTCCTCAAAATTAATAATTTGTGCCCTGTGAATCATTGCTGCTATTCTCTGTAGAAATGCCCAATTTGAAGCGGGATCACTAAGCATATTGATCACCATCTTAACATATTGGTGTCACATTTCAAGATTGATCTGTCATTGAATGCCATTTAGTGGACGTGTGTCAGCTTAAGAGTACAAATATATGAAGCATTTCTCCTCTTGTTATTGTACTTAGTTTTCCACCGATGACAGGAAGAAGAAGGCCATTCACAAGACCACGACCACTGATGGCAAGATCACGACCTTGAAAATGGTAGTAGTGAACACCATTCTTGGTATCGAAGAGGTCAACATTGTCAAGGATGACTTAGTTATCCAATTTCAGAATTCGAAATGTGAAATGTTGACATGTTATACCATTACTTCTATAGAATTGAGGATCCACTTACACATTTCTTCTAACATTGGTGATTCTTGATTTCTCCCAGTGCAAACATCCATCACAACACATGGGTAGTCACTGGAACACCACCGATGAAAAGTAACTCTTGCTTTAGAATCTTCATGGCTTAATTGTTTCGTCGAGTAGCCTTATTTTTCTGGAGCAACATAAATATCTTTAAGATATGTCAAACTGCTTTCGCAGGTAGTGATCTGAATTTTATTTGTACATCTACTTTTAAGTTTGATGGGTATGTAAATATTATTAATGTACATGGCATAATATGATATCCACTTGAACTCCTTGTCAATATTCAATATCAAAGTTGAATATGTCCGCCTTGCCCCAAACTCCACAGGCTTAGTCACTGCAATTTAACTTTATTTATATATGCAATAAAAGTAGTTGAAAACCAAATTGGTAAATTCTAGTTGTACCATATTTGTTCTTTGAGAGCTGTACTACATTCTTTGACTTGACATAACTGCAATTTCACCTTTGGCCCTTTATTTTTGATAGAGCTGCAAGATATTCTGGCAACACTTATCAACCAACTGGTAAGTCCCTTTACATTCTCACATTAGTCCAATGGTTGCCTATGTTTCCGTCAAAATATCGCCATACTTGAATTGGAAGACAGTAAAACATTTGAACCAAACTAGTGCCTCTATACCATGCCTCAATAGGAAATTCCTTTTCGACAGGGCCTGATAACATGGATAGCTTGTGAAGCTATATAGCGATGTACCTCTTCTGGTTGTTGATTATTAAAATTTTATTGTTTGACACTCATCTCCACCCAATTAACTTTCAATGACCAGGAGCTAGTCATCCATGGTGGCAACGGCATCGGTAAGATCTCACCTTGCTTTTTTACTTGGATTTATAGCCTGGGTTTGTTGGTGAAGTAATGATCGAAGGAGATATTAAATTGTTGTCTGTGATAGCAAATGGCTTGCCTACAACAGAGGACTTTGAGCATGTCACTGATTTGGAAATATTGAAGGTTCCACCTATCCCCATGGATAAATTCATTTATCTTTTTATTGGGTTAATCTCTACAGCAAATAATTTTAAACATAGAATAGTGGTTCGTAGAACTGGGGTATCATGCGTGGGTAGTGACTACCTTATTGAAGATCCTTCTTCCTGTTTTGATTGCATTTTCGTTCACTATGTACTTGGTTACACCTTGTCACAAGATAGCACTCTTCAAAATTTTGTCAAAACTCTTCTTGTGTTCTGTTTATTCTAGAATTACAGCTCCCCACTTCGTGGTCAATACTTATGTGCCTCTTTTGCTGCCTTTGATAATAGCATAAAAATGAGGTGGTGAACGAGGAGCTCTCGAATGAAGCACAGACATATGGAGACATCGAGTTGCTGTTGTTTGTTGATTGTTATAACAAGTGGTACATAAATTCGTATGTATCTTTTTATGGCACAGGGAAACTCTTTGCGTGATGTAAACTTAAATAAACTAATGATGGAAACTTACTACTACTGGCGTTTTGGATGGCCATGTGTACTATTATCATTTATCATGTTGATGTTGGGGAATGTAGCAGAATTTTAAAATTTTCTACGCATCACCAAGATCAATCTATGGAGTCATCTAGCAACGAGGGAGAGGGGAGTGCATTTACATACCCTTGTAGATCATGCGCGGAAGCGTTCAAGAGAACGGGGTTGATGGAGTCGTACTCGTCGTGATCCAAATCATTGATGACCTAGTGCCGAATGGACGGCAACTTCGCGTTCAACATACGTACGGTTGGGAAAACGTCTCCTCCAACTTGATCCAGCAAGGGGAAAGGAGAGGTTGATGAAGATCCAGCAGCACGACGGCGTGGTGGTGGTGGAAGCAACGGTGATCTCGGCAGGGTTCACCAAGCTCAGGGAGACGGAGGAGTGTCACGAGAGGGAGAGGGAGACGCCACGGGCTAGGGTGTGGCTGCCCTCCCTCCCCCCACTATTTATAGGACCCCTAGGGGGCGCCCTAGGAGATGCCATCTCCAAGGGGGGCGGCGGCCAAGGGGGTGGAGTGCCCCCCAAGCCAAGTGGGGCCCATGGGGGCGCACCAGCCCATCTGGGGCTGGTTACCCTCACACTTCAGACCATGGGCCCCTCCGGGATAGGTGGCCCCACCCGGTAGACCCCCGAGACCCTTCCGGTGGTCCCGGTACAATACCGATTACCCCGAAAATCTTCCCGATGGCCGAAACTTGACTTCCTATATATAAATCTTCACCTCCGGATCATTTCAGAACTCCTCGTGACGTCCGGGATCTCATCCGGGACTCCAAACAACTTTCGGGTTACCGTATACTAATATCTCAACAACCCTAGCATCATCGAACCTTAAGTGTGTAGACCCTACGGGTTCGGGAGACACGCAGACATGACCGAGACGACTCTCCGGTCAATAACCAACAGCGGGATCTGGATACCCATGTTGGCTCCCACATGCTCCTCGATTATCTCATCGGATGAAACACGATGTAGAGGATTCAATCAATCCCGTATACAATTCCCTTTGTCAATCGGTACGTTACTTGCCCAAGACTCGATAATCGGTATCCCAATACCTTGTTCAATCTCGTTACCAGCAAGTCACTTTACTCGTACCATAATGCATGATCCCGTGATCAACCACTTGGTCACATTGAGCTCATTATGATGATGCATTACCGAGTGGGCCCAGATATACCTCTCTGTCATACGGAGTGACAAATCCCAGTCTCGATTCGTGCCAACCCAACAGACACTTTCGAAGATACCTGTAGTGTACCTTTATAGTCACCCAGTTACGTTGTGACGTTTAGCACACCCAAAGCACTCCCATGGTATCCGGGAGTTGCACAATCTCATGGTCTAAGGAAATGATACTTGACATTCGGAAAAGCTATAGCAAACGAACTACACGATCTTTGAGCTATGCTTAGGATTGGGTCTTGTCCATCACATCATTCTCCTAATGATGTGATTCCGTTATCAATGACATCCAATGTCCATAGTCAGGAAACCATGACTATCTTTTGATCAACGAGCTAGTCAACTAGAGGCTCACTAGGGACGTGTTGTGGTCTATGTATTCACACATGTATTACGATTTCCGGATAACACAGTTATAGCATGAACAATAGACAATTATCATGAACAAAGAAATATAATAATAACCATTTTATTATTGCCTCTAGGGCATATTTCCAACAGTCTCCCACTTGCACTAGAGTCAATAGTATAGTTACATTGTGATGAATCGAACACCCATGCAGTTCTGGTGTTGATCATATTTTGCTCTAGGGAGAGGTTTAGTTAACGGATCTGCCACATTCAGGTCCGTATGTACTTTACAAATATCTATGTCTCCATTTTGAACACTTTCACGAATGGAGTTGAAGCGACGCTTGATATGCCTGGTCTTTCTGTGAAACCTGGGCTCCTTGGCAAGGGCAATAGCTCCAGTGTTGTCACAGAAGAGAGTCATCGGGCCCGACGCATTGGGTATGACTCCTAGGTCGGTAATGAACTCCTTCACCCAGATTGCCTCTTGTGCTGCCTCCGAGGCTGCCATGTACTCCGCTTCACATGTAGATCCCGCCACAACGCTTTGCTTGCAACTGCACCAGCTTACTGCCCCACCATTCAAAATATACATGTATCCGGTTTGTGACTTAGAGTCATCCAGATCTGTGTCGAAGCTAGCATCGACGTAACCCTTTATGATGAGCTCTTCGTCACCTCCATAAACGAGAAACATATCCTTAGTCGTCTTTAGGTACTTCAGGATATTCTTGACCGATGTCCAGTGTTCCATGTCGGGATTACTTTGGTACCTTCCTACCAAACTTACGGCAAGGTTTACATCAGGTCTGGTACACAGCATAGCATACATGATAGACCCTATGGCCGAGGCATAGGGGACGACACTCATCTTTTCTCTATCTTCTGCCGTGGTCGGGCATTGAGCCGTGCTCAATCTCGTACCTTGCAATACAGGCAAGAACCCCTTCTTTGACTGATCCATTTTGAACTTCTTCAATATCTTGTCAAGGTACGTACTCTGTGAAAGACCAATGAGGCGTCTCGATCCATCTCTATAGATCTTGATGCCTAATATATAAGCAGCTTCGCCAAGATCCTTCATTGAAAAACACTTGTTCAAGTAGGCCTTTATGCTTTCCAAGAATTCGATATCATTTCCCATCAACGGTATGTCATCCACATACAATATGAGAAATGCTACAGAGCTCCCACTCACTTTCTTGTAAATGGAGCCTTCTCCATAAGTCTGCGTAAACCCAAACGCTTTGATCATCTCATCAAAATGAATGTTCCAACTCCGAGATGCTTGCACCAGCCCATAAATCGAACGTTGGAGCTTGCACACCTTGTCAGCATTCTTAGGATCGACAAAACCTTCTGGCTGCATTATATACAATTCTTCCTTAAGGAAACCATTAAGGAATGTCGTTTTGACGTCCATTTGCCATATCTCATAATCATAGAATGCGGCAATTGCTAACATGATTCAGATGGACTTCAGCTTCGCTACGGGTGAGAAAGTCTCATCGTAGTCAACCCCTTGAACTTGTCGATAACCCTTAGCGACAAGCCGAGCTTTATAGATGGTTACATTACCATCCGCGTCTGTCTTCTTCTTAAAGATCCATTTATTTTCTATGGCTCGCCGGTCATCGGGCAAGTCAGTCAAAGTCCATACTTCGTTTTCATACATGGATCCTATCTCGGATTTCATGGCTTCCAGCCATTTGTCGGAATCTGGGCCCGCCATCGCTTCTTCATAGTTCGAAGGTTCACCGTTGTCTAACAACATGATTTCCAAGACAGGGTTGTCATACCAATCTGGTGCAGAACGTGTCCTTGTGGACCTACGAAGTTCAGTAGCAACTTGATCTGAAGTTTCATGATCATCATCATTAACTTCCTCTCTAGTCGGTGCAGGCACCTCAGGAACAATTTCCTGAGCTGCACCACTCTCCGGTTCAAGAGGTAATACTTCATCAAGTTCTACTTTCCTCCCACTTATTTCTTTCGAGAGAAACTCTTTCTCTAGAAATGATCCATTCTTGGCAACAAAGATCTTGCCTTCGGATCTAAGGTAGAAGGTATACCCAATAGTTTCTTTAGGGTATCCTATGAAGATGCATTTTTCCGACTTGGGTTCGAGCTTTTCAGGTTGAAGTTTCTTGACATAAGCATCGCATCCCCAAACTATTAGAAACGACAGCTTAGGTTTCTTCCCAAACCATAATTCAAATGGTGTCGTCTCAACGGATTTCGACGGAGCCCTATTTAAAGTGAATGCGGCAGTCTCTAAAGCATAGCCCCAAAATGACAGCGGTAAATCGGTAAGAGACATCATAGATCGCATCATATCCAATAGAGTGCGATTACGACGTTCGGACACACCATTACGCTGAGGTGTTCCAGGCGGCGTGAGTTGTCAAACTATTCCACATTTCCTTAAGTGTGTGCCAAATTCGTGACTCAAGTATTCTCCCCCATGATCTGATCGCAAGAACTTGATTTTCCTATCACGTTGATTCTCAACCTCACTCTGAAATTCCTTGAACTTTTCGAAGGTCTCAGACTTGTGTTTCATTAAGTAGACATACCCATATCTACTCAAGTCATCAGTGAGGGTGAGAACATAACGATAGCCACCGCGAGCCTCAACACTCATTGGACCGCACACATCAGTATGTATGATTTCCAATAAGTTGTTTGCTCGCTCCACTGTTCCTGAGAACGGAGTCTTGGTCATTTTACCCATGAGGCATGGTTCGCACGTGTCAAATGATTCGTAATCAAGAGACTCCAAAAGTCCATCTGCATGGAGCTTCTTCATGCGTTTGACACCTATGTGACCAAGGCGGCAGTGCCACAAGTATGTGGGACTATCATTATCAACCTTACATCTTTTGGTATTCACACTATGAATATGTGTAACATTACACTCGAGATTCATTAAGAATAAACCATTCACCTGCGGAGCATGACCATAAAACATATCTCTCATATAAATAGAACAACCATTATTCTTGGATTTAAATGAGTAGCCATCTCGAATCAAACGAGATCCTGATACAATGTTCATGCTCAAAGCTGGCACTAAATAACAATTATTGAGGTTTAAAAGTAATCCCGTAGGTAAATGTAGAGGTAGCGTGTCGACGGCGATCACATCGACCTTGGAACCATTCCCGACGCGCATCGTCACCTCGTCCTTCGCCAGTCTCTGCTTATTCCGCAGCTCCTGCTTTGAGTTACAAATGTGAGCAACCGCACCGGTATCAAATACCCAGGAGCTACTACGAGTACTGGTAAGGTACACATCAATTACATGTATATCACATATACCTTTAGTGTTGCCGGCCTTCTTGTCCGCAAAGTATTTGGGGCAGTTCCGCTTCCAGTGACCACTTTCCTTGCAATAAAAACACTCAGTCTCAGGCTTGGGTCCATTCTTTGGCTTCTTCCCGGCAGCTTGCTTACCGGGCGCGGAAACTCCCTTGCCGTCCTTCTTGAAGTTCTTCTTACCCTTGTCTTTCTTGAACTTAGTGGTTTAATTTACCATCAACACTTGATGTTCCTTTTTGATTTCCACCTCTGCTGATTTCAGCATTGAATACACCTCAGGAATGGTCTTTTCCATCCCCTGCATATTGAAGTTCATCACAAAGCTCTTGTAACTCGGTGGAAGTGACTGAAGGATTCTGTCAATGACCGCGTCATCTGGGAGATTAACTCCCAGCTGAGTCAAGCGGTTATGCAACCCAGACATTTTGAGTATGTGCTCACTTACAGAACTATTTTCCTCCATCTTACAACTGAAGAACTTGTCAGAGACTTCATATCTCTCGCCCCGGGCATGAGCTTGGAAAACCATTTTCAACTCTTCGAACATCTCATATGCTCCGTGTCTCTCAAAACGCTTTTGGAGCCCCGATTCTAAGCTGTAAAGCATGCCGCACTGAACGGGGGAGTAATCATCAGCACGTGACTGCCAAGCATTCATAACGTCTTGGTTCTCTGGGATGGGTGCGTCACCTAGCGGTGCTTCTAGGACATAATCTTTCTTGGCAGCTATGAGGATGATCCTCAGGTTCCGGACCCAGTCCGTATAGTTGCTGCCATCATCTTTCAGCTTGGTTTTCTCTAGGAACGCGTTGAAGTTGAGGCAACATTAGCATGGGCCATTTGATCTACAAGACATAGTGTAAAGATTTTAGACTAAGTTCATGATAATTAAGTTCATCTAATCAAATTATTCAATGAACTCCCACTCAGATAGACATCCCTCTAGTCATCTAAGTGAAACTTGATCCGAGTTAACTAGGACGTGTCCGATCATCACGTGAGACGGACTAGTCAACATCGGTGAACATCTTCATGTTAATCATATCTTCTATACGACTCATGCTCGACCTTTCGGTCTTCCGTGTTCCGAGGCCATGTCTGTACATGCTAGGCTCGTCAAGTCAACCTAAGTGTATTGGGTGTGTAAATCTGGCTTACACCCGTTGTATTCGAACGTTAGAATCTATCACACCCGATCATCACGTGGTGCTTCGAAACAACGAACCTTCGCAACGGTGCACAGTTAGGGGGAACACTTTCTTGAAATTATTACGAGGGATCATCTTATTTAAGCTACCGTCGTTCTAAGCAAATAAGATGCAAAACATGATAAACATCACATGCAATCAAATAGTGACATGATATGTCTGATATCAATTGCTCCTTTTGATCTCCATCTTCGGGGCTTCATGATCATCGTTGTCACCGGCATGACACCATGATCTCCATCATCATGATCTCCATCATCGTGTCTTCTTGAAGTTGTCTCGTCATCTATTACTTCTACTACTATGGCTAACGCTTTAGCAATAAATTAAAGTAATTACATGACGTTTATGTTGACACGCAGGTCATAAATAAATTAAGACAACTCCTATGGCTCCTGCCGGTTGTTATACTCATCGACATGCAAGTCGTGATTCCTATTACAAGAACATGATCAATCTCATACATCACATATATCATTCATCACATCCTTTTGTCCATATCACATCACACGACACATGTTGCAAAAACAAGTTAGACGTCCTCTAATTGTTGTTGCAAGTTTTTACGTGGCTGCTATAGGTTTCTAGCAAGAACGTTTCTTACCTACGCCAAAACCACAACGTGATATGCCAATTTCTATTTACCCTTCATAAGGACCCTTTTCATCGAATCCGATCTGACTAAAGTGGGAGAGACAGACACCCGTCAGCCACCTTATGCAATTAGTGCATGTCAATCGGTGGAACCAGTCTCACGTAAGCATACGTGTAAGGTAGGTCCGGGCCGCTTCATCCCACGATGCCGCCGAATCAAGATAAGACTAGTAACGACAAGCAAATTGACAATATCCACGCCCACAACTGCTTTGTGTTCTACTCGTGCATAGAAACTACGCATAGACCTAGCTCATGATGCCACTGTTGGGGAACGTAGCAGAATTTTAAAATTTTCTAAGCATCACCAAGATCAATCCATGGAGTCATCTAGCAACGAGGGAGAGGGGAGGGCATCTACATACCCTTGTAGATCGCGCGCGGAAGCGTTCAAGAGAACGGGGTTGATGGAGTCGTACTCATCATGATCGAAATCACCGATGACCTAGCGCCGAACGGACGGCACCTCTGCGTTCAACACACGTACGGTTGGGAAAATGTCTCCTCCAACTTGATCCAGCAAGGGGAAAGGAGAGGTTGATGAAGATCCAGCAGCACGACGGTGTGGTGGTGGAAGCAACGGTGATCTCGGCAGGGCTTCGCCAAGCTCAGGGAGACGGAGGAGTGTCACGGGAGGGAGAGGGAGGCGCCAGGGGCTAGGGTGCGGCTGCCCTCCCTCCCCCTCACTATTTATAGGACCCCTAGGGGGGCGTCGGCCCTAGGAGATGCCATCTCCAAGGGGGGCGGCGGCCAAGGGGGTGGAGTGCCCCCCAAGCCAAGTGGGGCGCCCCCACCCCTAGGGTTTCCAACCCTAGGCGCAGGGGAGGCCCATGGGGGCGCACCAGCCCATCTGGGGATGGTTCCCCTCCCACTTCAGCCCATGGGGCCTCCGGGATAGGTGGCCCCACCCGGTGGACCCCCTGGACCCTTCCGATGGTCCCGATACAATACCGATTACCCCGAAAACCTTCCCGATGGCCGAAACTTGACTTCCTATATATAAATCTTCACCTCCGGACCATTCCGGAACTCCTCGTGATGCCCGGGATCTCATCCAGGACTCCGAACAACTTTCGGGTTACCGTATACTAATATCTCAACAACCCTAGCGTCACCGAACCTTAAGTGTGTAGACCCTACGGGTTCGGGAGACACGCAGACATGACCGAGACGACTCTCCGGTTAATAACCAACAGCGGGATCTGGATACCCATGTTGGCTCCCACATGCTCCTCAATGATCTCATCGGATGAACCACGATGTCGAGGATTCAATCAATCCCGTATACATTCCCTTTGTCAATCGGTACGTTACTTGCCCGAGACTCGATCGCCGGTATCCCAATACCTTGTTCAATCTCGTTACCGGCAAGTCACTTTACTCGTACCGTAATGCATGATCCCATGATCAACCACTTGGTCACATTGAGCTGATTATGATGATGCATTAACGAGTGGGCCCAGAGATACCTCTCTGTCATACGGAGTGACAAATCCTAGTCTCAATTCGTGCCAACCCAACAGACACTTTCGGAGATACCTATAGTGTACCTTCATAGTCACCCAGTTACGTTGTGATGTTTGGCACACCCAAAGCACTCCTATGGTATCCGGGAGTTGCACAATCTCATGGTCTAAGGAAATGATACTTGACATTCGGAAAAGCTATAGCAAACGAACTACACGATCTTTGAGGTATGCTTAGGATTGGGTCTTGTCCATCACATCATTCTCCTGGAGGATTTTCAAGCTGGAGGATGTCCTCCAAGATGAAGAATGAAAGCTTTGATGTCAAGTATGAGAATGATGCAAGGATCTTTTTCGAAGGCTGTGAGGATGGGCATGTAGTTGCTTCCCCACTAGTAGGAGCCAAGGCAGACAATGTGCCTCTTAGACAAATTCTAGAAAACAAAACAAGGAATTTTTGCTCTCAGACAATGAACCATAACGTTTCCTTTATTTAATTACTTACATTAGTTTTTAGGAAACTTTGATGGTCATCAGTTCATAACAGATTAACTATATATATGTGAAAAAATAATGAATGTGTGTTATTATTTTTTGATTCTAGTTTAATATTGTTGGATGACATGCACCTTATACTATTATGAATTATGTAACTTGATTGACATTCTATTGGTAATGTGAAATCTAACAATGGGAGGGCTAACGGTTGTTGGTTGCTAAAACAACAAACCCCGTCAGACAGTTGGTCGGGAAAGGTTAATGCCAGGCCCAACGTTCAGTTGGTTGGGAAATAATTCGCAATCTGATAGTCGGTAGGGAAAGGCCCATGGCAGCCCCAATGGATTGTTGGTCGGGAAATATTACCCTGTCCAATGGTCAGTCGGGAAAGGCCCATGGCATCCCCAACGAACTATTGGTCGGGAAAGGCCCATGGCAGGCCCAACAGATTGTTGGTCGGGAAAGAAATGCCATAGCTGACAAGCAGTCGGTCGGGAAAGGGTTTCCCGTCTGGACTTTCCCCAACAGACAGTGTCGGTCGGCAATACTCTTTCCCATCCGACTATTTGTTAGGGGAACCTGTATTCCCGACCAATTTGTCTGTTGGGGATGTAGTGTTATGGTGTAGTGAGTTGAGGGAGCTCCAGCAGCACGACGGCGAGGTGGTGGAGGAGCTCGTGGTTCTCCGGCAAGGCTTCGCCAAGCACTACGGAAGAGGAGGAGGAGTTGGAGAGGGGGAGGGCTGCGCCAGGGGAAGGGTATGGCTGACCTCCCACCCCCTTGCTATATATAGGGGTAAGGGGAGAGGGGGAGGCGCTCTAGGGTTTCCCCTAGGGGGCGGCGGCTAGGGCATATTGGATCTCCCTAGGGAGACTTGCCCCCCAAGCCAAGCAGGTGGGGGCTTGCCTCCCAAGCCAGGTGGAGGCGCCCCATCTCCCCAAGTAACATGGGAAAAGGGTGTGGGAGCGCACAACCCCTTAGTGGGCTGGTTTGCCCCCTCCCCTTGGCCCATGAGGCCCTGCAACACTTGTCGGGGCTCCCGAAACACCTTTCGGTCATGCTGGCCATAGCCCAGTACCCCCCGGAACACTTCCGGACTCCAATACCCTTCGTCCAATATATCGATCTTCACCTCCGGACCATTCAAGAACTCCTCATGACGTCCGGGATCTCATCCGGGACTCCGAACTATCTTCGATAACCACATACTATTCCCGTTACAACTCTAGCGTCACCGAACCTTAAGTGTGTAGACCCTATGGGTCGGGAACCATGCAGACATGACCGAGACACCTCTCCGGCCAATAACCAATAGCGGGATCTGGATACCCATATTGGCTCCCACATGTTCCATGATGATCTCATCGGATGAACCATGATGTCGGGGATTCAATCAATCCCGTATACAATTCCCTTTGTCTATCGGTATGTTACTTGCCCGAGATTCGATCGTCGGTATCCCTGTACCTTGTTTAATCTCGTTACTGGCAAGTATCTTTACTCGTTCCGTAATGCATGATCCCGTGACTAACTCTTTAGTCAAACTGAGCTCATTATGATGATGCATTACCGAGTGGGCCTAGAGATACCTCTCCCTCATACAGAGTGACAAATCCCAGTCTCGATTCGTGCCAACCCAACAGACACTTTTGGAGATACCTATAGTGCACCTTTATAGTCACCCAGTTACGTTGTGACGTTTGATACACCCAAAGCATTCCTACGGTATCCGGGAGTTGCACAATCTCATGGTCTAAGGAAACAATACTTGACATTAGTAAAGCTCTAGCGAACGAACTACACGATCTTGTGCTATGCTTAGGATTGGGTCTTGTCCATCACATCATTCTCCTAATGATGTGATCCCGTTATCAACAACATCCAATGTCCATGGTCAGGAAACCATAACCATCTATGGATCAACGAGCTAGTCAACTAGAGGCTCACTAGGGACATGTTGTCATCTATGTATTCACACATGTATTACGGTTTTCGGTTAATACAATCAAAGCATGAACAACAGACAATTATCATGAAAAAGGAAATATAATAATAACCATTTTATTATTGCCTCTAGGGCATATTTCCAATAGTCTCCCACTTGCACTAGAGTCAATAATCTTGTTACATTGTGATAAATCAAACACCCATAGAGTTCTGGTGTTGATCATGTGTTGCTCGTGGAAGAGGTTTAGTCAACGGATCTGCGATATTCAGAGTCGTCTGCACTTTACAAATATCGATGTCTCCATCTTGAATATATTCACGAATGGAGTTGAAGCGATGCTTGATATGCCTGGTCTTCTTGTGAAACCTGGGCTCCTTGGCAAGGGCAATAGCTCCAGTGTTGTGACAAAAGAGAGTCATCGGGCCCAACGCATTGGGGATAACTCCTAGGTCGGGGATGAACTCCTTCATCCAGACTGCTTCATGTGCTGCCTTCGAGGCTGCTATGTACTCCGCTTCACATATAGATCCCGCCATGACACTTTGCTTGCAACTGCACCAGCTGACTGCCCCACCATTCAAAATGTACATGTATCCAGTTTGCGACTTGGAGTCATCCAGATCTGTGTTGAAGCTAGCATCGATGTAACCCTTTTTATGATGAGCTCTTCGTCACCTCCATAAATGAGAAACATATCCTTAGTCCTTTTCAGGTACTTCAGGATATTCTTGACCGATGTCGAGTGTTCCATGCCAGGATTACTTTGGTACCTCCCTACCAAACTTACGGCAAGGTTCACATCAGGTCTAGTACACAGCATGGCATACATAATAGACCCTATGGCTGAGGCATAGGGGATGACACTCATCTTTTCTCTATCTTCTGCCGAGGTCGGGCATTGAGCCGTGCTCAATCTCACACCTTGCAATACAGGCAAGAACCCCTTCTTGGACTGATTCATATTGAACTTCTTCAATATCTTGTCAAGCTATGTGTTCTGCGAAAGACCAATGAGGCATCTCGATCTATCTCTATAGATCTTAATGCCTAATATGTAAGCAGCTTCTCCTAGGCCCTTCATTGAAAAACACTTATTCAAGTAGGCCTTTATGATTTCCAAAAGTTCTATATCATTTCCCATCAATAGTATATCATCCACATATAATATGAGAAATGCTACAGAGCTCCCACTCACTTTCTTGTAAACACAGGCTTCTCCATAAGTCTGCATAAACCCAAACGCTTTGATCATTTCATCAAAGTGAATGTTCCAACTCCGAGATGCTTGCACCAGCCCATAGATGGAGCGCTAGAGCTTGCATACCTTGTCAGCATTCTTAGGATCGACAAAACCTTTCAGCTGCATCATATACAATTCTTCCTTAAGGAAACCATTAAGGAATGCCGTTTTGATGTCCATTTTCCATATCTCATAATCGTAGAATGCGTCAATTGCTAACATGATTCAGACGGACTTCAGCTTCGCTACGGGTGAGAAGGTCTCATCGTACTCAACCCCTTGAACTTGTCGATAACCCTTAGCGACAAGCCGAGCCTTATAGATGGTCACATTACAATCCGCATCAGTCTTCTTCTTAAAGATCCATTTATTCTCTATGGCTTGCTGATCATCGGGCAAGTCTGTCAAAGTCCATGCTTCGTTTTCATACATGGATCCTATCTTGGATTTCATGGCTTCAAGCCATTTGTTGGAATCCGGGCCCGCCATCGCTTCTTCATAGTTCGAAGGTTCACTGTTGTCTAACAACATGATTTCCAAGACAGGGTTGTCGTACCACTCCGGTGCGGAACGTGTCCTTGTGGACCTACGAAGTTCAGTAGCACCTTGATCCAAAGTTTCATGATCATCATCATTAACTTCCTCTCTAGTCGGTGCAGGCACCACAGAAACATCTTCCTGAGCTGCGCTACTTTCCGGTTCAAGAGGTAGTACCTCATCAAGTTCTACTTTCCTCCCACTTACTTCTTTCGAGAGAAACTCTTTCTCTAGAAAGGATCCATTCTTGGCAACAAAGATCTAGCCTTCGGATCTAAGGTAGAAGGTATACCCAATAGTTTACTTAGGGTATCCTATGAGGACACATTTTTCCGACTTGGGTTCGGGCTTTTCAGGTTGAAGTTTCTTGGCATAAGCATCGCATCCCCAAACTTCCAGAAATGACAGCTTAGGTTTCTTTCCAAACCATAATTCATACGGTGTCATCTCAACGGATTTCGACAGAGCCCTATTTAAAGTGAATGCGGCAGTCTCTAAAGCATAACCCCAAAATGATAGCGGTAGATCGGTAAGAGACATCATAGATAGCACCTTATCCAATAGAGTGTGATTACGACATTCGGACACACCATTACGCTGAGGTGTTCCAGGCGGCGTGAGTTGTGAAACAATTCCACATTTCCTTAAGTGCGTGCCAAACTCATGACTCAAATATTCCCCTCCATGATCTGATCGTAAGAACTTTACTTTCCTGTCACGTTGATTCTCAACCTCACTCTGAAATTCCTTGAACTTTTCAAAGGTCTCGGACTTGTGTTTCATTAAGTAGACATGCCCATATCTACTTAGTCATCAGTGAGGGTGAGAACATAACGATAACCACCGCGATCCTCAACACTCATTGGACCGCACACATCAGTATGTGTGATTTCCAATAAGTTGGTTGCTCGCTCCATTGTTCCGGAGAACGGAGTCTTAGTCATTTTTCCCATGACGCATGGTTCGCACATGTCAAATGATTCATAATCAAGAGACTCCAAAAGTCCATCTGCATGGAGTTTCTTCATGCGTTTGACACCAATGTGACCAAGGCGGCAGTGCCACAAGCATGTGGGACTATCATTATCAACCTTACATCTTTTGGCATTCACACTATGAATATGTGTAACATCACGTTTGAGATTTAACAAAAATAAACCATTGACCGGCGGGGCATGACCATAAAACATATCTCTCATGAAAATAGAACAACCATTATTCTCGAATTTAAATGAGTAGCCATCTCGCATTAAACGGGATCCTGATACAGTGTTCATGCTCAAAACTGGTACTAAATAACAATTATTGAGGTTTAAAACTAATCCTGAAGATAGATGTAGAGGCAGCCTGCCGATGGCGATCACATCGACCTTGGATCCATTCCCGACGCGCATCATCACCTTGTCCTTCGTGAGTCTCCGCTTATTCCACAGCTCCTGTTTTGAGTTACAAATATGAGCAACCGCACTGGTATCAAATACCCAGGAGCTACTACGAGTGCTGGTAAGGTACACATAAATAACATGTATATCATATATACCTTTGGTGTTGTCGGCCTTCTTACTCACTAAGTACTTGGGGCAGTGTAACGCCCTCGATGCGGCTATATCTCCCACGTGTTGAAGCACGACTTAGAGGCATAACCGCATTGAAAGCAATGTCGCAAGTGAGGTAATCTTCACACAACCCATGTAATACATAAGGGAAAGAGATACATAGTTGGCTTACAATCGCCACTTCACACAATTATATGAATAAAGCATTACATCAACCAAATACAATAAAGGTCTGACTACGGAACCAAAATAAAAGAATAACCCCAAAAGCGACAAGGTCCCCGATCGACCCCAACTGGGCTCCACTACTGATCAACTAGAACGAAACGACACAAAGGACAAGATCTTCATCGAGCTCCTCCTGAGCTTGGTTGCGTCATCTGCACGGACTCATCGGCACCTGCAAGCTGGTTTGGAAGTATCTGTGAGTCACGGGGACTCAGCAATCTCGCATCCTCGCGATCAAGACTATTTAAGCTTATAGGTAAGGTAAAGGTATGAGGTGGAGCTGCAGCAAGCGACTAGCATATATGGTGGCTAACCTATTCGCAAAAGAGAGCGAGAAGAGAAAGCAAAAGCACGGTCGAACAACTATGATCAAGAAGTGATCCTAGAACAACCTACGTCAAGCATAACTCCAACAACCGTATTCCCTTCCCGGACTCTGCCGGAAAGAGACCATCATGGTTACACACGCGGTTGATGCATTTTAATTAAGTTAAGGTTCAAGTTATCTACAACCGGACATTAACAAATTCCCATCTGCCCATAACCGCGGGCACGGCTTTTGAAAGTTCAAATCCCTGCAGGGGTGTCCCAACTTAGCCCATCACAAGCTCTCACGGTCAACGAAGGAATAGACCTTCTAGCGGGAAGACCCGATCAGACTCGGAATCCCGGTTACAAGACATTTCGACAAGTTAAAACAAATCCAGCAACACCGCCCGAATGTGCCGACAAATCCCGATAGGAGCTGCACATATCTCGTTCTCAGGGCACACTCAAATGAGACATCCTACGAGTAAAACCAACCCTCAAGTTGCCCCGAGGTGGCCCCACAGTCTGCTCGGTCGGACCAACACTCAAAGGAGCACTGGCCCGGGGGGGTTAGAATAAAGATGACCCTTAAGTCTGCAGAACCCAAGGGAAGGTGGTAGGTTGTTAGTGCAAATGGTAAAACCAAGGTTGGGCATTGCTGGAGGAGTTTTATTCAAGGTGAACTGTCAAGGGGTTCCCATTATTACCCAACCGCGTAAGGAACGCAAAATCCGGGAACATAACACCGATATGACGGAAACTAGGGCGGCAAGAGTGGAACAAAACACCAGGCATAAGGCTGAGCCTTCCACCCTTTACCAAGTATATAGATGCATTAATTAAATAAGATATATCATGATATCCCAACAAGTAACCATGTTCCAACAAGGAACAACATCTCCATGTTCCAACAAGGAACGAACTTCAATCTTCACCTGCAACTAACAATGCTATAAGAGGGGCTGAGCAAAGCGGTAACATAGCCAAACAACGGTTTGCTAGGACAAGGTGGGTTAGAGGCTTGGTTCAACAATATAGGAGGCTTGATAAGCAAGTGGTAGGTATCGCAGCATAGGCATAGCAAAAGAGCGAGCATCTAGCAAGCAAAGATAGTAGTGATTTCGAGGGTATGATCATCTTGCCTGAAATCCCGCAAGGAAGAAGAACGAGTCCATGAAGAAGACAAACGGACGTAGTCGAACGGATCCTCACAAACACAACATTATCAGAACCAACCCGAAGAAGCAACACCGGAAAGAAAGCAAACAAAATAGTAAAACAACCATCACATAATCATGGCACGATGCGCAATCAAGTATGATGCATGTCCGGTTTAAAGAGGCATGGCATGGCAAAATGCACAAACAAAACTACAACTTAAGTGAAGCTCGTTGCATATTGGCGAAACACCACATGACTTATTTAGTTCGATCTTGTTTATGTACCCAACAATATTAAATGTTGTTAAACATGGCAAGAGGGTGAAGCAAATGAAAACTACCTATCTAGTCAAGGTTAAATGAGGCCGGAAACAACGAACAACAAATTCCGGTAACTCCTCATATGCATATATTAGGTTTGGTACTGTTCTGCCCTAAACATAATTTTAGAGTTATTAAACATGAAAAACAAGTGCACCATGTTAAACTAGGCATTTTTCTACCCCATTTACATATAAAGTTTATTAAATTCGGAGCTACGGTTAATTAGTTATGAATTAAAGCATTTTAACATGGCATAGGAGCAAATTTAATCAAACAACATTTTAAACATTTCAAACATAGATGAAAGTTGGATATTATGAATCTAGACAAAATTCTAAGCAAGTTTCATATATAAAACATTTTAATCCGATGCACAGTTGTGAAATTATTAAATGCATGAAGCATGAGGGTTGTTCTGTAAAACTGTAAAGCTCTGGATAAATGGCAAAATTCATAGGACCAGGAAAAAAACAATATGGGCCGAAACTTGTTGGACCCAACAGGAGGATAAAAAAAGGAGGGGCGCTGCTCACTTCGCTCCAGGGAGCTGGGCCTTGGCGCCTGTGCTTGGCCGGCCTTGGTGGATCGAAAGAGGGGATGGAGGGGGCATGGTCAACGCAGGCGCTGGGCTTGACTGCTGGTCGTCTCCTCATATGGATGCAGAGCAACGGCGACAGAGGGGGTTCAGGGAACGGCGGCGTGAAGCAGAGGAGCGGCAGGGATGGCGGGGCTCGGCGCGGATCCATGGCGTCGAGGCGCGGGCAAACTCTTCGCCGCGGTCACCGTCCTCGCGTGCGTGTCGTGGGACTTGGCGAGCGGGGCGCAGCGACCTGAAGAGGCGGCGCCGATGGCAGGGAACTTGGGGGCGCCGGCGGCGTTGGTTGAAGGCTCCGGCGACAGGGACGACGGGAGGCGTCAGATCTGGGGTTTGGGAATCCATTCCCGGTGACAAGATGACCTGGCGCAGCGCGGGCTTGGAGACTGGGCGGCGACGATGAGGTCCAAGGCGGCAGGGGCCTCCTGCTGGTCTTCGAAAGGAGCTTGTCTCCCTGCGTCGACAAAGAGAACGGGGAGGCTGCAGAAAACGAAGGACGATGGCGCGAGGTGGTGCGGCAGCGAGGCTGATCCGGCGCGGATCCGAAGGGTGGCGACGAGGACAATCGGTGGCCATGGCAGGCGGGTTCCCTGTGAAGAAGAAGAGAGCAAGGGGAGAGTTGCGTGTAAGAGAGAGAGAAAGAAGGAAGGGAAAAGAGCAGGGGGAGGAAGGGCGCAGAGCACGGCCTGGTTCGGTGGTGGTAGTCGTCGTTGGCGTCTGGTACTCGGGAAAGGCGGCGCTGGTGGATCGAGGTGCTCGGGGACGAGTGAGAAGAGGAGGGGATCGATGGATCTGATAGGCTTGGCATAGAATGCAAGGAGGAGGAGGGCATCAGGTGGCGGCGCGGATGGACTGATGGGATAAACGGGCTAAGATCTAGGGATTAGTCTAGGGTTGCCACTATATATAGCAAGCCGGATAGGTTTAGGGGGGTTACTCGTCCCTCCGATCGTAATCGAACGGTCAGGAAAAATAGGCTAGGGAGTCCAAATGAGAAAACGGAGACGTCTTGTAGATGTTTGGGGATGATCCGGATCCAACGGTGACGACAGTCCGGGTCGGGTCCGGGACAGATTTCGGACGCGCACGCGAGGGGTCGGTGCACTGTGACGAGAGAGGTTAGGTTGGACCTGGCGGTAGGTCGTGGGCTGTGTAGACGGTCTCGAGCTGAGAGGAGAGAAGAGAGGGAGGCCTGGCGACTGTTTCCGGAGACCGAAAACGTCCGACGTTAGACCGGCTACTATTGCCGCTATATTTATCCGTTGGGGCATCAAACGGACTCCGAATGCGATGAAACTTGGCAGGCGGACTACTGACAACAAAACAACACCGCATGCCAACTTTCAACCCATTCTGAGAACATTTTCCGGCCACTTATAAAATAATATTTCGGACATGTCGCGGGCGCATGCAAGTGTGTCTGGGCTCAGAACGGACAACGGAAGGAACTGGGAGAACCCGGACGGATGCAAGTTTTAAAACATGATGATGCAATGCACATGATGACATGACAAGATGCAACATGCAAGCGAATGACAAGGCAACAACAGCGAATAACTGGAAGACACCTGGCACCTCGGCCTCGGGGCGTTACAACACTCCACCACTACGAGAGGATCTCGTCCTGAGATCTAGAATGGCACCGGAGGGAAAACGGAAGAGAAAGAGGAGAGGTAAAACTAAGTTGCTTCTTTGACAATTGAGTGAAACCAAAGAACCTTGTGAGGTTTTACACATTGACAGAAAGAATACAACGGAGATGAACAAAGTTGAAACACTTCGTTTGAGAAGAGTAACGAGGAAGAACAAATTCGGGCATCACTCCGATTAAAAAGAAAGGAATTGAATAAGAACTTGGAAAGAGGGCACGACACTCCGGTTAAATGGATAAGCACGAAAGAACACGATCCTCACAATTCGAGATGATGAGAGAAAAGAGAAACATCACAATGCCTCCGGATGAAGGAATCGAAGGTAGATCATTGGAATTAAATTATGGAGAAGAAAATGATAATTCTTCCCACAGATGAATTTGAAAGAAAACATCCTTATGAATAAGGCTTGAACGGAGTTGTTAAAAATCAACAACGAAAACAATAAGCTGCTCGTGGGCTTATGAAAACATCTAAAAAACTTGAGGTGAAATTCTTCCACTAACGAAAAACAATAGATTGGATTGATATCAACAAGGAGACGAGAACTTATTTCACAGGGAGGATAAATGAAGAACTTGGGTCATTTATGAGCACCATAAATAGCAAAAATCCTTAGGGAACGGTTTAGGTGAAATATAAACCAAGATAACTCCAATGAAGGGATTGATGGGTTACCAAGGAACTCATGAACGAATTGAAAATGACGGGTTTAAAATATGTCATTCCGGACAACTTGTGAATCATGAAACATAAACTCAAATTATCAAGAATGACATAATACCACCTCCAATGATACGAAAGAAAGGATGCACTCCGGATTGCGAGAAGAAGAAAACTTGAAGTATATTTTGGCGGATCATCGCTTCGAGAGATATCTTGAAAAACAATTGAAGAATGAAAAGAATCCTTGACGAACCACCATGAGGAACTCCGGTAATAAAAGAATGATCAAACGAAATGGAGGATGAAAAGAATAAGGTTGAAGCCTTGCAATGATTTAGATGAATCTCCGTGGTGATGTAATTGCGAGAGCTAGGAACTCCGGGAAAAGAAAGATGAGCTATTGAACCCAAGAATTTTGATGAACCTCCGGAATAAGGAATTAAATCACTTGGATGAAACAAGAGTAAGAATTACATTATGCTTATCCTTCACCAATTTAAATTGATGACAATCAACGGATTTGGCATATTACTTATTCTCATAGAAAACATTAAGAGAGATATAACATCAGACTTGGGAAGGTATTGAACGAACCACCAGAAGGGTTGAAACAACGAATAAATTGATATGATAAGAAAGAAGAAGAAATCTTGAACGAACCACCGTAAGAATTGAAAATGAACGAATAAAAGATAACGAATCACCGGGAAGAATTAGCAAATGAATGAAGATGCTCGAGAGAATCTAGACATGAGAACGAAGGGATCACGAACTGATTAGAGATCACTTGAACGGAGCACCGGCATGACTTGGAGAACCATAGCTGAAAGCTGAGAATGAATAAATTCTGAGATGATGGGCTCCGGAGAAACAAACTGAAAAGAATCTTGAATTGCTCCGGATGGGTGAAAAGAATTCTCACGATCAAAACAATTATGAGAGGATGGCATCAAGCTAGAACCACGAGTCTCTGAGAGAACGGATAAGATATGGAGGAAAAAAACTCTTCTTCGGTCTTCAAATGTTGAGAATGACGACGAGAAACACCACCAAGAATTATTGAGGCACCGGAATAAAGAAGAATATAAAAGTTGAATCAACAATGAAATGAATTTGAAAGATCTTGGAGAAAGACATTTAACTGATGATAAATCATACTTATGTCAAACTTCGAAAGGAAATTTTGAGGATAGCTCCGGAAAATAGGAAGAGTCAGGTAAGATCCTGGGAAAAGACCTGTGGGTTAGGGCCCACTCAAAGAAACACCGTTGAATGATTTAAAAGAGAGGTTGCACCGGTTGAATTAAATGACATGAATGAGATAACAATCTCAAAAGAGCTTGAAAGGATCTTGAATGACAAGACGAGCCTTTTGAGAAAACTTGAGCACGCCGGAACAAATGAATAGCGAGAAGTGAATTATTATGAAGTGCATCGGTATGAGAAGGCATTGAAATGAGTAAAAGGATATGACCAACAAAGCTTGAATTGGATCCACTGAAGAAGAAAAGAATGAAAAATGATGAACTAGAAGCTCCGTTAGAATCTTCATGAGAATCACCGGATAAGAATATGAAGGAAAAGAATGGAGAGACTTCACATAAATCAAAGGATACTTGATTAAGAAATCTGAGTCCTTGAAGAAACAAGGGTGGGAGGGTGGGAAAACAAAGGCACCTTGGAGACGAATGAAACAAACACCGTTGAGAAGAACTGATAATCGATCTTGTGAAAGTTGAAGTGATCGGATCCACTTGAAGAGAAACACGCCGGTTGAAAAAGGATTGACATGACAAACTCGATTATCATGAAGGATTTGTATTCACACCGGAACATGAGAACACCGTTTAGAGAAGGTATGGAATCAACAGTTGTCTCTGAAGCAACTCGGATACCACAACTCAAAACAAACAAAGGATTGACTTGCGGAATAAGCCAGAACAAACATATGATAGAGATTTCGTCCAAAGTTTTCGTGGTGGGGCCTACACGGGCTCGATCGTACAGCATCATCATGTACAAGGCAGTGCACATGACATACGAAGCGTCCCCGAGTCGGCACAGCCAAGGACTCTTTAAGACACAACGAGACCACTGTAAAACCAACCGTGGATAGGCGGACCACTAGACGTCGAACCCCAATTTCAAATCATACACCTGCCGGAAAGATATCCTAAGAGCTACTTGAATGCCCACCTATGAAACTCCCGAACCTTTCCGGTTATGCAATCAGGTGTTGGGGATACAGGGGAAGCATAATATCTCACCCAAATCTAGCAAATCCTACATCCAGCTGTATCCATCCTTCAACACATAACCAAGAAACTTTCGGAAATCGTCTACCTCAACCTTCGAAAAGCATCCGTTATACGAGTTACGGCAATACTCCCGAACTCCCGCCCCAGTACTGGGTGGCATCGAGGTTATCTCACCAACAACTGCATAAAAGAGATTTTCGATGTCGGCGAAACTAAACTCAGGTATTCCAGAACTGCAACGAAAAAATTATGATGACAACACCTCGGAGCTCAACTCCCCGGGACACTACCACAAAACCCCTGACAGGAGGCACCAAGACAATGTTCTCGTCACAAAACCATCGGAACGATTCCAAGATACCCGCGTGATCCTAAATTTTTTAGTGAAATTTGAGAAGGGAAGAGTCCAAACTCTACGTCAGGATGCCTTACCAGAGCGATGAGGAGACTGGGAAGTAAAAAGAATTTCTAAACTCTCCGATATATAATTCCAAAATGACTCAAAACATTTTTCTAGACACAACTCGGCCGCTAAAAACGATCAAGCAATGGGGGCTCCTAAGGTCGGGGAAGGCTCTGATACCAACTTGTAACGCCCTCGATGCGGCTATATCTCCCACGTGTCGAAGCACGACTTAGAGGCATAACCGCATTGAAAGCAATGTCACAAGTGAGGTAATCTTCACACAACCCATGTAATACATGAGGGAAAGAGATACATAGTTGGCTTACAATCACCACTTCACACAATTACATGAATAAAGCATTACATCAACCAGATACAATCAAGGTCCGACTACGGAACCAAAATAAAATAAGAACCCCAAAAGCGACAAGGTCCCCGATCGACCCCAACTGGGCTTCACTACTGATCAACTAGAATGAAATGACACAAAGGACAAGATCTTCATCGAGCTCCTCCTGAGCTTGGTTGCGTCATCTGCACGGACTCATCGGCACCTGCAAGCTGGTTTGGAAGTATCTGTGAGTCACGGGGACTTGGCAATCTCGCACCCTCGCGATCAAGACTATTTAAGCTTATAGGTAAGGTAAAGGTATGAGGTGGAGCTGCAGCAAGCGACTAGCATATATGGTGGCTAACCTATTCGCAAAAGAGAGCGAGAAGAGAAAGCAAAAGCACGGTCGAACAACTATGATCAAGAAGTGATCCTAGAACAACCTACGTCAAGCATAACTCCAACAACTATGTTCCCTTCCCAGACTCTGCCGGAAAGAGACCATCACGGTTACACACGCGGTTGATGCATTTTAATTAAGTTAAGGTTCAAGTTATCTACAACCGGACATTAATAAATTCCCATCTACCCATAACCGCGGGCACGGCTTTCGAAAGTTCAAATCCCTGCAGGGGTGTCCCAACTTAGCCCATCACAAGCTCTCACGGTCAACGAAGGAATAGACCTTCTAGCGGGAAGACCCGATCAGACTCGGAATCCCGGTTACAAGACATTTCGACAAGTTAAAACAAATCCAGCAACACCGCCCGAATGTGCCGACAAATCCCGATAGGAGCTGCACATATCTCGTTCTCAGGGCACACTCAGATGAGACATCCTACGAGTAAAACCAACCCTCAAGTTGCCCCGAGGTGGCCCCGCAGTCTGCTCGGTCGGACCACAACTCAGAGGAGCACTGGCCCGGGGGGGTTAGAATAAATATGACCCTTGAGTCTGCAGAACCCAAGGGAAGGTGGTAGGTTGTTAGTGCAAATGGTAAAACCAAGGTTGGGCATTGCTGGAGGAGTTTTATTCAAGGCGAACTGTCAAGGGGTTCCCATTATTACCCAACTGCGTAAGGAACGCAAAATCCGGGAACATAACACCGATATGACGGAAACTAGGGCGGCAAGAGTGGAACAAAACACTAGGCATAAGGCCGAGCCTTCCACCCTTTACCAAGTATATAGATGCATTAATTAAATAAGATATATCGTGATATCCCAACAAGTAACCATGTTCCAATAAGGAACAACATCTCCATGTTCCAACAAGGAACGAACTTCAATCTTCACCTGCAACTAACAATGCTATAAGAGGGGCTGAGCAAAGCGGTAACATAGTCAAACAACGGTTTGCTAGGACAAGGTGGGTTAGAGGCTTGGTTCAACAATATAGGAGGCTTGATAAGCAAGTGGTAGGTATCGCAGCATAGGCATAGCAAAAGAGCGAGCATCTAGCAAGCAAAGATAGTAGTGATTTCGAGGGTATGATCATCTTGCCTGAAATCCCGCAAGGAAGAAGAACGAGTCCATGAAGAAGACAAACGGACGTAGTCGAACGGATCCTCACAAACACAACATTATCAGAACCAACCCGAAGAAGCAACACCGGAAAGAAAGCAAACAAAATAGTAAAACAACCATCACATAATCATGGCACGATGCGCAATCAAGTATGATGCATGTCCGGTTTAAAGAGGCATGGCATGGCAAAATGCACAAACAAAACTACAACTTAAGTGGAGCTCGTTGCATATTGGCGAAACACCACGTGACTTATTTAGTTCGATCTTGTTTATGTACCCAACAATATTAAATGTTGTTAAACATGGCAAGAGGGTGAAGCAAATGAAAACTACCTATCTAGTCAAGGTTAAATGAGGCCGGAAACAACGAACAACAAATTCCGGTAACTCCTCATATGCATATATTAGGTTTGGTACTGTTCTGCCCTAAACATAATTTTAGAGTTATTAAACATGAAAAACAAGTGCACCATGTTAAACTAGGCATTTTTCTACCCCATTTACATATAAAGTTTATTAAATTCGGAGCTACGGTTAATTAGTTATGAATTAAAGAATTTTAACATGGCATAGGAGCAAATTTAATCAAACAACATTTTAAACATTTCAAACATAGATGAAAGTTGGATATTATGAATCTAGACAAAATTCTAAGCAAGTTTCATATATAAAACATTTTAATCCGATGCACAGTTGTGAAGTTATTAAATGCATGAAGCATGAGGGTTGTTCTGTAAAACTATAAACCTCTGGATAAATGGCAAAATTCACAGGACCAGGAAAAAAACAATATGGGCCGAAACTTGTTGGACCCAACAGGAGGATAAAAAAAGGAGGGGCGCTGCTCACTTCGCTCCAGGGAGCTAGGCCTTGGCGCCTGTGCTGGGCCGGCCTTGGTGGATCGAAAGAGGGGATGGAGGGGGCATGGTCAACGCAGGCGCTGGGCTTGACTGCTGGTCGTCTCCTCGTATGGATGCAGAGCAACGGCGAGAGAGGGGGTTCAGGGAACGGCGGCGTGAAGCAGAGGAGCGGCGGGGATGGCGGGGCTCGGCGCGGATCCATGGCGTCGAGGCGCGGGCAAACTCTTCGCCGCGGTCACCGTCCTCGCGTGCGTGTCGTGGGACTTGGCGAGCGGGGCGCAGCGACCTGAAGAGGCGGCGCCGATGGCAGGGAACTTGGGGGCGCCGGCGGCGTTGGTTGAAGGCTCCGGCGACAGGGACGACGGGAGGCGTCAGATCCGGGGTTTGGGAATCCATTCCCGGTGACAAGATGACCTGGCGCAGCGCGGGCTTGGAGATCCGGGCGGCGACGATGAGGTCCAAGGTGGCAGGGGCCTCCTGCTGGTCTTCGAAAGGAGCTTGTCTCCCTGCATCGACGAAGAGAACGGGGAGGCTGCAGAAAACGAAGGACGATGGCGCGAGGTGGTGCGGCAGCGAGGCTGATCCGGCGCGGATCCGAAGGGTGGCGACGAGGACAATCGGCGGCCATGGCATGCGGGTTCCCTGTGAAGAAGAAGAGAGCAAGGGGAGAGCTGCGCGTAAGAGAGAGAGAGAGAAAGAAGGAAGGGAAAAGAGCAGGGGGAGGAAGGGCGCAGGGCACGGCCTGGTTCGGTGGTGGTAGTCGCCGTTGGCATCTGGTACTCGGAAAGGCGGCGCTGGTGGATCGAGGTGCTTGGGGACGAGCGAGCAGAGGAGGGGATCGATGGATCTGATAGGCTTGGCACGGAATGCAAGGAGGAGGAGGGCATCAGGTGGCGGCGCGGATGGACTGATGGGATAAACGGGCTAAAATCTAGGGATTAGTCTAGGGTTGCCACTATATATAGCAAGCCGGATAGGTTTAGGGGGGTTACTCGTCCCTCCGATCGTAATCGGACGGTCAGGAAAAATAGGCTAGGGAGTCCAAATGAGAAAGTGGAGACGTCTTGTAGACGTTTGGGGATGATCCAGATCCAACGGTGACGACAGTCCGGGTCGGGTCCGGGACAGATTTCGGACACGCACGTGAGGGGTCGGTGCACTGTGACGAGAGAGGTTAGGTTGGACCTGGCGGTAGGTCGTGGGCTGTGTAGACGGTCTCGAGCTGAGAGGAGAGAAGAGAGGGAGGCCCGGCGACTATTTCCGGAGACCGAAAACGTCCGACGTTAGACCGGCTACTATTGCCGCTATATTTATCTGTTGGGGCATCAAACAGACTGCGAATGCGATGAAACTTGGCAGGCGGTCTACTGACAACAAAACAACACCGCATGCCAACTTTCAACCCATTCTGAGAACATTTTCCGGCCACTTATAAAATAATATTTCGGACATGTCGCAGGCACGTGCAAGTGTGTCTGGGCTCAGAACGGACAACGGAAGGAACTGGGAGAACCCGGATGGATGCAAGTTTTAAAACATGATGATGCAATGCACATGATGACATGACAAGATGCAACATGCAAGCGAATGACAAGGCAAGAACAGCGAATAACTGGAAGACACCTGGCACCTCGGCCTCGGGGCATTACAGGCAGTTCCGCTTCCAGTGACCATTTCCCTTGCAATAAAAGCACCTAGTCTCAAGCTTGGGTCCATTCTTTGGCTTCTTCCCGGCAACTGGCTTACCGGGTGCGGCAACTACCTTGCCGTCCTTTTTGAAGTTCTTATTACCCTTGCCTTTCTTGAAACTAGTGGTCTTATTCATCATCAACACCTGATGTTCCTTTTTGATTTCCACCTCCACTGATTTCAGCATTGAATATAACTTAGGAATGGACTTCTCCATCCCTTGCATATTGTAGTTCATCACAAAGCTCTTGTAGCTAGGTGGAAGCGACTGGAGGATCCTGTCAATGACCGAGTCACCTAGAAGATTAACTCCCAGCTAAGACAAGCGGTTGTGCAACCCAGACATTTTGAGTATATGCTCGCTGACAGAACTGTTTTCCTCCATCTTACAACTATAGAACTTGTCAGAGACTTCATATCTCTTGACTTGGGCATGAGCTTGGAAAACCATTTTCAGCTCTTGGAACATCTCATATGCTCCGTGCTGCTCAAGACGCTTTTGGAGCCCCGATTCTAAGCTGTAAAGCATGCCGCACTAAACCAAGGAGTAATCATCACTATGCGACTGCCAGGCGTTCATAACGTCTTGAGTTGCTGGGAAAATGGGTGCTTCACCTAGCGGTGCTTCAAGGACATATGCTTTCTTGGCAGCTATGAGGATGATCCTCAAGTTACGAAGCCAATCCGTATAGTTGCCACCATCGTCTTTCAGCTTGGTTTTCTCTAGGAACGCGTTGAAGTTGAGGGCAACATTGGCGTGGGCCATTGGATCTACATGATAGATTGTAAAGACAACTTTAGACTAAGTTCATGATAATTAAGTTCATCTAATCAAATTATTAATGAACTCCCACTTAGATAGACATCCCTCTATTCATCTAAGTGATACATGATCCGAATTGACTAGGCCATGTCCGATCATCACGTGAGATGGACTAGTCATCAACGGTGAACATCTCCATGTTGATCGCATCTACTATATGACTCATGTTCGACCTTTCGGTCTCTTGTGTTCCGAGGCCATGTCTGTACATGCTAGGCTCATCAAGTCAACCTAAGTGGTTCACATGTGTAAATCTGACTTACCCCCGTTGTATGCGAACGTTAGAATCTATCACATCTGATCATCACATGGTGCTTCGAAACAACGATCCTTTGCAACGGTGCACAGTTAGGGGAAACACTTCCTTGAAATTTTGTGAGGGATTGTCTTATTTATGCTACCGTCGTTCTAAGCAAATAAGATGCAAACATGATAAACATCACATGCAAATCATAAAGTGACATGATATGGCCAATATCATCTTGCGCCTTTTGATCTCCATCTTCGAGGCGCGGCATGATCACCTTCGTCACTGGCATGACACCATGATCTCCATCATCGTGATCTCCATCATCGTGTCTTCATGAAGTTGTCTCGCCAACTATTACTTCTACTACTATGGCTAACGGTTAGCAATAAAGTAAAGTAATTACATGGCGTTTTTCATTGACACGCAGGTCATACAATAAATTAAGACAACTCCTATGGCTCCTGCCGGTTGTCATACTCATCGACATGCAAGTCGAGAATCCTATTACAAGAACATGATCAATCTCATACATCACATATATATATAATTCATCACATCTTTTTGGCCATATCACATCACATAGCATACCTTGCAAAAACAAGTTAGATGTCCTCTAATTGTTGTTGCATGTTTTACGTGGCTGCTATGGGTTTCTAGCAAGAACGTTTCTTACCTACGCAAAAGCCACAACGGTGATATGCTAATTGCTATTTACCCTTCATAAGTATCCTCTTCATCGAATCCGATCCAACTAAAGTGGGAGAGACAGACATCCGCTGGCCACCTTATGCATCAAGTGCATGTCTGTCGGTGGAACCAGTCTCACGTAAGCGTACGTGTAAGGTCGGTCTGGGCTGCTTCATCCCACAATGCTGCCGAATCAAGATAAGACTAGTAATGGTAAGCAAATCGACCAAATCATCGCCCACAACTACTTTGTGTTCTACTCGTGCATAGAATCTACGCATAGACCTAGCTCTGATGCCATTGTTGGGGAACGTAGTAATAATTCAAAATTTTCCTATGTGTCACCAAGATCAATCTAGGAGATGCTAGCAACGAGAGAGAGAGAGAGAGAGGGGAGGGAGTGCATCTTCATACCCTTGAAGATCGCTAAGCGGAAACGTTACAAGAACGCGATTGATGGAGTCGTACTCGCGGTGATTCAAATCATGGAAGATCCGATCAAGCGCCGAATGGACGGCGCCTCCGTGTTCAACACACGTATAGCCCGGGGATGTCTCCTCCTTGATCCAGCAAGGGGAGAGGAGAAGTTGAGGGAGAACTCCAGCAGCACGATGATGTGGTGGTGGAGCTCATGGTTCTCCGGCAGGGCTTCGCCAAGCACTACAGAAGAGGAGGAGTTGAGAGGGGGAGGGTTGCGCCAGGGGAAGGGTATGGCTACCCTCCCACCCCCTCACTATATATAGGGGGGAAGGGGAGAGGGGAGGTGCCCTAGGGTTTCCCCTAGGGGGGTGGCTAGGGCAAATTGGATCTCCCTAGGGAAACCCTAGGGAGACTTGCCCCCCAAGCCAAGCAGGTGGAGGCTTGCCTCCCAAGCTAGGTGGAGGTGCCCACCTCCCCAAGTAACATGGGAAAGGGTGTGGGGGTGCACAGCCCCTTAGTGGGCTGGTTTGCCCCCTCCCCTTGGCCCATGAGGCCCTGCAACACTTGTTGGGGCTCCTGAAACACCTTTCGGTCATGCTGGCCATAGCCTGGTACCCCCAGAACACTTCCGGACTCTAATACCCTTCGTCCAATATATCGATCTTCACCTCCAGACCATTCTGGAACTCCTCGTGACGTCCGGGATCTCATTCGGGACTCCGAACTACCTTCGGCAACCACATACTATTCCCGTTACAACTCTAGCGTCACCGAACCTTAAGTGTGTAGACCCTACGGGTTCGGGAACCATGCAGACATGACCAAGACACCTCTCCGGCCAATAACCAATAGCGGGATCTGGATACCCATATTGGCTCCCACATGTTCCACGATGATCTCATCGGATGAACCATGATGTCAGGAATTCAATCAATCACGTATACAATTCCCTTTGTCTATCAGTATGTTACTTGCCCGAGATTTGATCGTTGGTATCCCTATACCTTGTTCAATCTCGTTACGGGCAAGCACTACAAAAAAAAGACACATCCGTGACATTTTGGGCCAAACGAATTTTTTTCTATCATACATATGACACTTCTATGACAATAATTGTGACAAAACCCGGTATCATCATAGATGTGGTGGGCTCCTACTTCTATGACAAAAAATCATGACAGAAAATGGGCTTTTCGTCTTGGGCGGGCCGGAGACGCAGTTGCATGACATTCTTTGGGCTGTCCATGACGGAAAAAATCGTGGTAGAAGCGAGGGGGAGGAAAATTTCGGGGAGTTCCCGGTTACGGTGGGAGGTCGGGGGCTGAGCGATGCGCGTTTCTCTCGTACACGTACGCGCGTGTGTGCGAGGCGTTGGCTCTAACTGAACCCGAGCGAGGCGTTGGGCTCTAACTGAACCCGAGCGATTGCACTGCAGGCTACGCGTTACTGAACCCGATCGAGCGATTCCTTCGCTACTG
>NC_041390.1:563123257-563136764 GCF_002162155.2 Triticum dicoccoides | reverse complement strand
TGCCTCTGGATGAACAGGACCCCGTGGTGTGGTGGAGGGCTGGATGAACAGTAGACGGTGGAGGGGTGCCCGTGGAGGGGTGGTTGAACAGGACCCCATGGTGTGGAGGGCTGGATGAACAGTAGATGGTGGAGGGGTGGTTGAACAGTAGCCGGTGGAGTAGCGCGCGGTGGAGGCTGGATGAACAAGAGCCCGTGGAGGCTGGAGGAGGCCGACGGTAGCCCGTGGAGGCTGGAGGAGGTCGACGGTGGAGATGAATAGTATCCCATGGAGTCCCGTTTTGCGGTACGCCACACCCCTCCCGATGAACAGGACCCCCGTTTTGACTGTAGTGCTCCAACACAAGTCCGTTTCGTCCGTTTTGCGGCACGCCACACCCCTCCCGATCAACAGGACCCCTGTTTCGACCGTAGGAGGTCCGTTTCCTCTGTTGTGCGGTACGCCAGGCCTCGTTTCCATCGCCTGTTCCGTCCAAGCCCTCCCGATGAACACGACCATGCATTCCGTTCCGACCCAGCCGGTTGGCTCCCACGCATTTCATTGCCTCCCGATGAACACGACGCATTCCGTTGCTTCCCCATGAACACGACGCATTCTGTTGCCTCCCCATGAACACGACGACAACGTTGTTTCTCCGTTCCGACCCAGCCATGTACACAAGCCCTGGCCGTACGTATGCGTGAGTAGGCGTTCGAGATCCCGCCCGTATGTACACATACGTGGCCGTATTTTCTCTCTTGCACCCTGGCCGCTGTACGTACGTGTACATGCTATGTGCGCGCCTCTACTACGACATGTACGCGCCTCTGCTACGACACGTGCGCGCCTCTACATCCACTAGTATATATGTACGTACACGTTCGCGACCAGAATGACAACGCTACGTACGCTTCGACCAGGTGGGTCCCGACTATCAGGCACTTCCTTGCCTGCGAAGATGTAGCTGGTGGGTCCCAACAGTCAGGGGGGCGAATCGTTTTTTTTTTGCCGGACGCACTTCCTTGCGTGCGAAGATGTAGTTGGTGGGTCCCAGCAGTCAGGGGGAAACGCTTTTTTCACGAAATACAGTGGCCCGTCTGGTGGGTCCCAGCTGTCAGGTGGAGGAATCATTATTTTCCAAGTAATAAGGAGGCACTTCCTTGCTGCGGCCGTGGACCCAGCTGTCAACCTCTCCATGTACAGTCCATGTCCGATGGAAGTTGTTCCTTGACCACGTTGACCACGCCGCGCCGAGAGCAGTAGGGCGGTGGACGACGGCGAGGCCTAGGAAGGGGACGACGGGGACCGGGGAAGACGCGGCAGTGGAAGATCGCGCGAAGAGGAGTACCAGGGTTCACTGGTTCGGCTGCAGTGTGAGGCTGCCGTTGCCGCAAGGCCTGGCCAGCGGTGGGAATAGTAGGGGCGGTGAGGCCTCCGAGGTAGCACAGCCGGCCATGGGAGGCAGGAGCATGCGGCACGCCCGGCGCTGCTTTGGGCGGCTGGAGCAAGAAGACCAGAGGTTGAAGAAGCACTACGGCCGTTGGATGGACATCGTATGGTCACTGGAGCTAGAATCGTTTATATTGACTAAGTTGACAAAGCCCTCCGTCCCGTCAACATAGTAGGCCCACAAGTCAGCCTCCCACCAAGGTGGGTCCCAGCTAGAAGGGGGGTATTCATTTTTTGTGCGTAATAAGGAGGCACTTCCGGTGGGTCCGAGCTGACAGCAGGGGGAATGTTTTATTTGCGAAATACGGTGGCCCTCGGGTGGGTCCCAGCAGTCAGGGGCAAACGTTTTTTCGCGAAATACTGGTGGGCATCCGGTGGGTCCCTGCTGTCAGGTGGAGGAATAATTATTTTCCGCGTAATAAGGAGGCACTTCCTTGCGGCTGCCATGGACCCAGCTGTCAGCCTCTCCACGTACAGTATTCTTCCGATGGAATTCGGTCGTTGACCACATTGACCATGCCGCGCCGAGAGCACCACGATGGTGGACGACGGCGAGGCCTAGGAAGGGGACGACGCGGAGCCGGGGAAGACGCGGCAGTGGATGCCCACGCGGAGAGGAGTACGAGGGTTCACTGGTTCGGCTGCGTTGTCGTCGCCGCAGAATAATAGGGGGTGTGGGTGAGTGGAGTGGAGGGATGGCCTGGCCAGCGGTGGGAGTAGTATGGGGGCGGTGAGGCCTCCGCGGCAGCACAGTCGGCCACGGGAGGCAGGAGCAGGCGACACGACCGACGCTGCTTTGGGCGGCTGGACCAAGAAGACCAGAGGTTGAAGAAGCACTACGGCCGTTGGATGGACATCGTACGGTCAATCGAGCTAGAATCATGCATATTGACTAAGTTCACAAAGCCCTTCATCCCCGTCAACTTAGTGGGCCCACAGCTCGGATTTGGCAGAAAACATATAGCCCATTTGCGATTTGTAAGAATGTACAACCCATTTTTTAATTCTAATGGAATTTACTACAGCCCATTTACAGTTTGTTAAAAGTACAGCCCAACTTCTAGCTAGGACAATGATTAATAATTTCAAACAACTACTCAAAACAGAATTCAAAAAAAAATTCCCACATTTTGATGGGATCCGAAATATTTTTATCCGAAATTTCTAGTCAGGTAAAATATAATTTCAAAATAAAGTTGTATTATGTTAAAATCCAACAAAATATTATGCGCGCAACAAGTAATGAAATTAAAATTTTCAAATTCCAAAATAATATATTTTTCAAACTAATTACGTGTTTGGTGCATAGTAACTGTCCAGTTATTATAATTACATCCCATTTATTATTTCTTAAAGTCCATTTTCTTGTTAAGCCTAATGCATACCTCCTAGGAAAGTTTGCAGCCCAGCGGGGCGGAGAATAACAAGTTGACCCGAATATTGTGTACAACTATCGGCCCAGTTGCATTGCTGATGTTGAAAAAAAAGGCTTGTGTAGTACAGTACAACATAACATGGTTACTTAGCCCACATTCAGCGACGTCGAAAAGGCCCAAACAAGGCTTCTCTACAACTTTTTGAAGTCACTGAGCTCAATTAATAACTTAAGAAAAAAGTTAGATTACAGTGGAACCTAATTAAAAGCTGTCACGAGCAAATAAATAATTCAACGGGTCCCACTTGTGCGTCTGCGCGTGTGTGTGCGTGCGTGTGTGTGTGTGTGAGAGAGAGAGAGAGAGATAGAGAGAGAGAGACCCATCGGTCGATGCTCGTAAATACATCTTTCAGCCATATGCATTGCTGATGCTTAGTAAAAACTTATATAGTTGACACAATCATATAGAACATCATAGCACACTGAACTTGCATACAAAAATTTCACGCAGGCGGCACAATCAGGATGGAAGTAGTGGATCGCTATGGGAAGGGCTATGTTGAAACCAACGAAGTCATACATAACGGTTCATCGTCTTTATCAATGATGGGGAAATATCTTGAATGTTGTGTAAAGAAAACAGACAGACAACACAATAAGTTCTGCTAGCACATTAAGTTGACATACAGCCCTTTCTAAAAAAAGTTCAGGTACAAAATTAGAACAGGTCACAATCAAATGTATTGGCATATCAGTGCTTCACACCCATAGCTCGGATTTAACTAGTACTCCCTCCGTTCGGGAAAAGTTGTCCACATGGCAGTGTATTTGTTTTTTTTTGCAAAAAAACGCACAGAGTTTTAAACACGTCACAAAGAAGTCCATCTCCTTCCTTCCTCCTCCCCCGTCGCCCGCGCCTTGCAGCCATCGCCGGCTACCCACCTGCGCCGCCGCCCGCCTGGATCTGCGCCGTGACCAACACCAAAACCATGGCCCAGCCCGCGACCAACAACAGCGCCGCCGCCCGCTTGCACCTGTGCCGCGGCTTACCACCTGCACCGCCCGTCGTGAAGGCGACCTGCTGGCGCCCTCCTCGAGCTACGCCGCCAGCCCCGTTGAAGGTCGCCGCCCACATTCGCCCACCTTCGCCGCCCACCTACGCCTCCGATTTCGTTCGCTTCGGCCGCCGGCGCCGTGGACAATTTCGGCCACTCCCGCCTCTCATGCTGCTACTGGTGGACAACGCCGGTGCCATGGACCTCTGATGCTGCTTTTGCCTTTTCCCCTGCCTTGCCTCTGCTGCCACTCCCGCCTGTGCTAGTGAGTCTGCCCCGCCCGCCTCTACGACTTCTGTTGTTCAATTTGTTGCTGTGAGTCTGAATTTGCTGTTCTCAGTGCAGGCAGAGAAAATTCAGTCAGGGGATACAAAGCTAGAGAAATAATCCAGGACAAAGGCTGTATACTGCTGCTAAATGATGAACATATTATAGTGAAAATTTAGTTTGATGCCATCAAATTCATTGAGTAATACTCTTGGAATTCTTGGAGATCTGTTAGTTTTTGGAAGTTTTTCTTGCTACAGTTAACTAAAAATGTTCAGTGTTCCAATACTGTAGAGAAACTACAGTGCCTGTAATTCAGTTATGACTCCTTTATTGAAACTGTAGTGTTTGCTAAAACTGAGATGTAAACTAAAGGAGTTTGTGATTTGCAGAAGCTGTATCATACTCCAACAAGTGATAAATGCACTCAAAAGTTCACTGAGAAAATGCAGAGGCTGCTCACTTATTACTGAAAGTTTTCTGGAGTGATAAATGCATGCAAAAGAAGTTCAGTTAACTGTTACTGTTGTTGTATGAATTCCAACCAGGTCAATTTGTTGTCAATTACTCTGTAATACTCAACTAGGTTTATGCAAAATGAAGATCAACCATGTTTATTTGGATTTATTTGGATTTACTTGAATCATTTGAATTTATTTGCTTTATTTGGATTTATACACCATTTGTCCAATTGCAAACATACCTAAAGTTTCCAATTGTCCAATTTCAGTCATTCATTTTACAGAGAGCTAAGCATAGCCATGACTCTTCCCTAAATATTCCTGTAGAATAAATTCAAGCAGCACAAAACTGAAAACTGAAAACTGCCACAACCCCTTAACTAAGAGTTGATAAAAACATGTCCCTAAAATTGGAATTATTTGAATTATCTAGGTTTATTCTTCTTCATATACAGAAAAAGATGAATATTGTTCGTCTACTAGTTACTTCAAATTTAGAACTGAATAAACACTTGTCATCTTCAGTAAACACTTGTAAATCTAGAGTGGTTTTAAACTTAGAATGCACCAAGTACTAATATCCTTTGCCAGGCTACACACCATCTACTTGGAGTAGACAACAAGATTCACAGAGACATGCACGCTTCAATAGACTTGTGAATGCTAGCAAAGTGATAAGTAAAAACTTGGATGTTCTCAGAAATATAGCACCAGAGGACATCGAGTGAATTGGCCTATATGCTAAAGGCAAGGAAATGCCACCTTCTTTTCTTCTTCGAGCAGTTGATGAACTGACCTGTATGCTGCAGCTACACATAGGTTCTGCAGAAAATGCACCAAAAGAGTTACACACAGGTGAAGTAAGTGGAAAGCAACATTTAATCTCCACTTCTTTTCTTTTGGTAGTGAAATTCAATTTGAATTTTGTGCACAGAAAATGCACCAATACTAAACATTTATTTATGTATGGTTAGTTTTATGTAAAAAATCAGAAATGGAGTTACTCACTTGAAGTTACTATAGTTACTCACTTGAACTTACTGTAGTAGTGGCCAAAATTCAGAAAAGTTACTAAACAACAGAAGTAGTGGCCAAAATTCAAAGTACTAAAAAGATTCTACACTAAATATACAGTGTTATCCATGTTCTGTATCCAGGACATTTTTTTATCTGTTTGCATGCATAGGTCCCACCTATCAGGAAGGATGGGCACATACACGAACAGGTACGACTCATCAGTCTACCCGCATAGCCTTTTCGTTTAGTCTACCTAGTCGTCTAATCAACTGCCTACACGCCACTTCTCCCATTTACTTCTCCATCGAGAACCGATTCTCCTCGGCTTCTTCACCTCTCCTTCGTCTTCATTTGCATCCAAACCCCACTGCGTTCACATTGTTTTAACCTCTTTAAATAATCATCTACTACCTCAGTTAGACTAGCCATCTAATCCTAATTCTCCAAACCATAGCCCTCCGTTCCAGCGGTTCCAAATGGCGGAAGAGATCGAGATGCAGGTTTTTAGCGTCCAACATGTCGTCGCCGAAGGCTCGATGCACATAATTGCCACCATCACCATCCACCCAAGGGTTGTTCGGCAGTGCATCAACAATGTATACAACTCCCTCGAAAAGGTAGAGACGAGGCTCATCGGTCTCGACGCAGAGTACACGGAGCGTGCCCCTGGGAAGATACAGTGCGCCGCTGTTGATGAAGCCATGTACCTAGGGTAGGGGCACGGACCTGTCCAAAAAGCCCTACCCTAGGACATCCCTAGAAGAAGTCACCTTTCAATCGACTTGAAGGTATCCCACTCGACGGGTTCAAGACACTCGACCAAGAAGCTATCACTCGACCATGAAGCCAACCACTCGACCGCCAGGAGACCTAAAGTCACTCCGCAGGCAAACGGTCGGCTATCAAGTAGTCTTTATGGCCATTATAGCACTTTATTAGGGGCGTTACCAATAATGCTCAACCTTAAATGTACCTTAAATCCTGCATTACTGAGGGCAGGAGGGGGCCGGCGAACTCTATACAAGCCACCCCCCTCCTCAGTATGAAGGGTTCGCACCCCTGTTATTCACACGCCAGTAATCCAGCCGACCGCCTCCGGGCACCGAGACGTAGGGCTGTTACTTCCTCCGCGAAGGGCCTGAACTCGTACATCTTGGTGTGTTTACAACTTCCCAATAGCTGAGATCTAGCCTCTCCATACATACCCCCCTACATCACTGTCAGAGTTAGAACCACGACAGTTGGCGCCCACCGTGGGGCCGGAATCTTAGCACCTAATTGGAGAAGTTGCGATTTTTCCGATCCCTTTGATCATGGTTTCATGCGGAGTTTTGGTGGAGGGCCGCGAGATCCGCCTCGGCGCGCTCACGTTCATCGCCGACGACTCTGCCTGGCTTCAGGAGGCGCCACTCGACATCGACGCGCTCCCCGTCCGTGGTGCGACGCATTTCCGCGCATGCGTTCGTGGCGTCCTCCTGCGGCAGCCGTCGACCCAGTATCGGTCGGCCCCCGTATCGTCTCCCCGCTCTGTCTCCCACTGGCGCAAGCGCTCCGATCGGTCGAGACTTCAGAGGTAGGTGAGGCATGCCGTGGCTCGCCAGTCGGCCGCCCCGCAAGTCGCGGCAATCGAGCCCGACGAATCCCTCTGCGGCCTGTTCGACTGGCTCCGCGGAGACCGCATCCGAGTGCGACAGCAGCGACCCAGCGGCTGAGATCCTGGCGGTCGATGGAACGCACAGTCCTCCCGGTTTCCCTCGCGCTGATGGAGGCGCGGGTGGGGGCGACCCGTCGCATCCCCACGATGAGTATCTCCCCGAACCTCTCACGTCATTACAGCGAGAGGAGCTTCGCCGCCGAAACTCGGACGCACTCCACACTCCTATCATCGGAGAGTCCCCCGAGGCCCGGGCCTTGGAGGACGCGCGCTTGGCTAATTTGGCCGAGCGCACTCGACTGGAGAATCTCCAGCGAGCACTCGACGAGCAAGCGCGTCAGCGGGCTCCCGAGTCCAGTCGACGCCAGCTCTTCCCGCCGACGCAGGTATACTGAACCCCAGTTCAGAATTTGGCCGTCGCGGCCCGTATAGCAGAATCGATTCAGCCCTCCCAGTCGGAGGCTGGCAGGGGCTTGTTACAGATCAGAGCGTTGCTCCGGGTGGCGGGAAACCAGAATTCCGCTGTTTCTCAGTCGCGGAATAGGATCCACAGTCGATCCGTTGCATCAGATACAGTCCAGTTGGCTCACAGCCCGCGGTCACCCCCGAGGCGTGAGGGACGTGGTGACCGGCATGATCAGTACAGAAGGAATGAGCAGTATGATCACTGATCCGATTGTGATGATCGACGTCGAGTGCCAACCCCTCCCCCGAGGAGTGGGTCATATGCGCCTCGACATCGAGATGACAGGCGCCCTAATAGCGTTGGGCAGAGGATTCCCGTCGACCCCAGGGACCCAGGCTTTGACGCGAGATCTGTCCTCGTTCAAGGCTTGGTTGACAGGAACAGGGCTCATCGGGAAGGCCAGAATAGAGATGCGCCCGCCAGCAGCAGAATACGTGTTTCAGGGCCAGAGTGTTTCAGTCGAGCCATCAGGGCCGCGGTGATTCCTCCCAACTTTCGATTGGCGACTGGAGTCAGCAAGTTCACCGGTGAGTCTAAGCCTGACACTTGGCTCGAAGATTACCGAGTGGCTGTACAGATTGGCGGTGGCAATGATGAGGTGGCTATGAAGCATTTGCCTCTCCTGTTAGAGGGCTCGGCCAGAGCGTGGCTGAATCAGTTAGCACCCAGCAGCATCTACACTTGGGAGGATCTCTCTCGAGTGTTTGTCACAACCTTTGAGGGAACATGCAAGCGACCCGCAGGCCTTACAGAATTGCGGTCTTGCATGCAGAAGCCGAGTGAAACTCTGAGGGATTACATCCAGAGGTGGATCACTTTGCATCACACAGTTGAGAACGTACCGGATCACCAAGCAGTTTGTGCCTTTAAAGAAGGCGTCAAGAACAGAGAGTTGAACCTGAAGTTCAGTCGGACCGGAGAAATGTCCCTGAATCGGATGATGGAAATTGCCACCAAATACGCTAACGAAGAAGATGAAGATCGACTCCGGAGTGGCAAGCAGAAAGCAGTCGCCCAGGAAACCGGAGGCAATTCCAGTCGGAATCAGAAGCGGAAGGCCGAGCCAGCCGCCCCTGGGGAGGCCCTGGCCGCAACCCAGGGAAATTTCAAGGGAAAACCCAATGGCCCCTGGAAGCCCAAGAAAGTCAAGGATCAAGATGGAAATGATGTTTTGGATCTGCCATGTCACATCCACACCAAGAAAGATGAAGAGGGTAATTTCATTTACCCAAAGCATACCACTCGACAGTGTCGGCTCCTGATCCAGCAGTTTCAGGGCAAACAGCCCAAAGATAAGGAAAAAGAGTCGGACAGAGTCGAGGACAAGGAAGATAGCGACGACGGATACCCCCAAATCCATTCCACCCTGATGATTTTTGCTGATGTCGAAAGCAAAAGTCGACTGAAATTCATTAACCGTGAGGTGAATATGGTTGCTTCGGCAACACCCAGTTATCTGAAGTGGTCTCAAACTGCCATCACATTCGACCGGTCCGATCACCCTATGCACATTGCCACCCCTGGGAGGCAAGCTTTGGTGGTCGACCCAGTTGTCGAAGGCACTCGACTGACCAAAGTCCTGATGGATAGTGGCAGTGGCCTGAACATATTGTATGCTGAAACATTGAAAGGGATGGGCATTCCGATGTCCAGGCTCAGTGCCAGCAACATGAGCTTCCATGGAGTCATTCCTGGAAAGAAAGCCGAGTCACTCGGCCAGATTGCTCTCGATGTGGTTTTCGGTGATTCAAAGAATTACCGCAGGGAAAAGTTGACATTTGAGGTTGTGGACTTCCAAAGTGCTTATCATGCTATTCTGGGCCGGCCAGCTTATGCACGCTTCATGGCTCGACCATGCTACGTGTATCTCAAGTTGAAGATGCCCGGCCCCAGAGGTGTGATCACCGTTACCGGCAATCGGAAGAAAGCAGAAGAGTGTTTTCAGAAAGGATCGAAGATTGTTGACGCTCAGATGGCAGTTGTTGAGCTACAAGAGTACCAGAAGACTGCTGATCCGAGTGAATTGCTACGAGCCAAGAAGCCTGCTTCAAAATCCGCTTTTCAGTCGTCCGGTGAAACTAAGCCAGCTCACATTCACCCGACCGACCCCGACGCTGCTCCGACTCACATCTCGACGGCGCTCGACTCCAAATAGGAAGAAGCGCTCATCCAGTTCCTCCGTGAGAACTGGGACGTCTTCGCATGGAAGCCTTCTGACATGCCTGGAATTCCCAGGGGGCTGGCTGAGCACCGCCTACGAGTCGACCCGAAGTTCCAAGCCTGTGAAAGAACATCTTCGATGGTCCGCCGTCCAGAAGAGGAAAGCTATCGGCGAGGAGGTGGCTCGGCTCTTAGCAGCGGAGTTCATCTGAGAGATTTACCACTCCGAGTGGCTCGCCAATGTAGTCATGGTCCCCAAAAAGGACAAGTCACTTCGCATGTGCATTGACTTTAAACACATCAATCGGGCCTGCCCGAAAGATCATTTCCCTCTCCCCCGCATCGACCAGGTAGTGGACTCGACCGCGGGGTGTGAGCGTTTGTCTTTTCTAGATGCTTATTCAGGGTATCATCAGATCCGTCTGTATGGACCAGACGAGATCAAAACGGCTTTCATCACCCCATTTGGGTGCTTCTGTTATGTCACCATGCCCTTCGGCCTCAAGAATGCTGGAGCCACGTTCATGAGGATGATTCAGAAGTGTTTACTCACTCAAATCAGTCGGAACGTAGAAGCATACATGGATGATATTGTGGTTAAGTCACGGAAAGGTTCCGACCTACTGACCGACCTTGCCGAAACCTTTGCTAACCTCAGGGGATACGATATCAAGCTCAATCCATCAAAGTGCACATTCGGAGTTCCAGGTGGAAAGTTACTCGGTTTTCTTGTTTCCGAACGAGGAATCGACGCCAATCCCGAGAAAGTTGGCACCATACTCCGGATGAAGCGCCCTGTGCGTGTACACGATGTCCAGAAACTTACAGGTTGCTTGGCCGCTCTAAGTCGATTCATTTCTCGTCTCGGTGAAAAGGCGTTGCCTCTTTACCGACTGATGAAGAAGTCTGACAAGTTCGAGTGGACTCCAGAAGCTGACGCAGCGTTTGCAGAGCTCAAAGCTCTGCTCTCCACCTAGCCGGTGCTTGCTGCCCCAATTAGTAAAGAGCCTCTGCTGCTGTACATTGCCGCCACGGGACAAGTTGTCAGTACAGTACTCACGGTCGAGTGGGAAGAAGAAGGAAAGGCTTTCAGAGTTCAGCGCCCAGTTTATTATGTGTCTGAAGTTTTGACCCCTTCGAAGCAAAGATATCCCCATTACCAGAAGCTTGTATATGGGATCTACATGACCACGAAGAAGGTTGCACACTACTTCTCTGACCATTCCATTACAGTCGTCAGCGATGCTCCACCGTCAGAGATCTTGCACAACAGAGATGCAACTGGTCGAGTGGCTAAGTGGGCGATTGAACTCCTCCCCCTAGATATCAAGTTTGAAGCAAAGAAGGCTATCAAGTCCCAAGCAATTGCAGATTTCGTCGCCGAGTGGATTGAACAGCAACTCCCAACTCAAGTTCACTCGGAGCACTGGACCATGTTCTTCGATGGATCTAAGATGCCGAACGGTTCCGGTGCTGGGGTAGTATTGGTCTCCCCCCGAGGAGATAAGCTCAGATACGTTCTCCAGATTCACTTCGATTCCTCCAACAATGAAGCAGAATATGAAGCACTCTTGTACGGGTTGCGCATGGCCATTTCACTCGGCGTCCGGCGCCTCATGGTCTACGGCGACTCAGATTTGGTGGTTAATCAGGTGATGAAGGAGTGGGACGTCAGAAGCCCAGCTATGACTGGCTATTGCAACGCAGTAAGAAAGCTAGAAAAGAAATTCGAGGGGTTAGAACTTCATCACATCCCCCGACTGAAAAATCAAGCAGCAGATGATCTGGCAAAGATAGGCTCCAAGAGAGAAGCCATTCCCAGCAATGTGTTTTTGGAGCACATCCGCTCGCCGTCAGTCCAGGAGGATCCCTTCGCAGAAGAAGCCCCGCAACCGAAAAGTGCCACAGATCCGACTGAAGTCGAAATTCCTGCTGTGGTCGACCTAGTCATGGAGGTCTTGGCTATCACTCCTGACTGGACGGTAACATACATCGCGTATATCTTGAGGAAAGAACTCCCGGAGGACGAGGAAGAGGCTCGACAGATCGTCCGCCGATCCAAGGCCTTCACAGTCATAAAGGGACAGTTGTATAGGGAAAGCGCGACTGGAATCGGTCAGAAATGCATAACACCAGAAGAGGGTCAAATGATCCTTAATGATATCCACTCGGGGACCTATGGTCACCATGCGTCCTCTCGGACCATTGTGGCTAAAGCATACCGAGCAGGATTTTACTGGCCAAGAGCAAATGAGATGGCAAAAGAGATAGTCGACAAGTGTGGAGGTTGCCAGTTCTACTCCAACATGTCACACAAGCCTGCATCAGCCCTGAAGACCATTCCACTCGTCTGGCCCTTTGCTGTCTGGGGACTGGACATGGTCGGTCCACTGAGAATAGGCAGGAGCGGATTCACGCATGTGCTTGTGGCAGTCGACAAGTTCACCAAATGGATTGAAGCCAAGCCTATCAAGAATCTCGATGCTTGCACTGCTATCAGTTTCGTCAGAGGGCTGACGTTCAGATATGGGGTCCCGCATAGCATCATCACCGACAATGGGTCAAACTTCGATTCAGACAAGTTCAGAGCTTTTTGCGCCTCTCAAGGCATGCGAGTCGACTACGCGTCGGTCGCGCATCCTCAGTCGAATGGACAAGCTGAAAGAGCAAATGGTCTGATTCTCAAAGGATTGAAGCCTCGATTGATGCGTGATCTCAAGCACGCAGCAGGCGCTTGGGTCGACGAACTTCCGTCGGTTTTGTGGGGGCTGAGGACCACCCCGAACCGATCGACCGGAAGAACGCCATTTTTTCTGGTTTACGGAGCCGAAGCCGTCCTGCCGAGTGATCTACTTCACAACACCCCCAGAGTCGAGCTTTATAACGAAGATGAAGCAGAGCAAGCCCGGCAAGATGCAGTCGACCTCCTAGAGGAGGAGAGGGAAATGGCTATGATCAGATCGACCATCTATCAGCAAGACTTGCATCGATTCCATGCCAGAAATGTGAAGAGCTGAGCCTTCCAGGAAGGAGATTTGGTCCTCCGAGTGGATCAACAGAAACCACACAAACTTGCTCCTACTTGGGAAGGTCCCTTCATCGTCACCAGAGTCCTCCACAATGGAGCATATCACCTCTACAATGTTGATCACCAGACCGACGAGCCACGAGCTTGGAATGCGGAACTACTCCGCCCCTTTTACACTTGAGTTCTCCCTTGGACGAGATGTAATAAAAAAAAATTCTGCAGTTCATTTTTATCAAAGACAAGAGTGTCCCAATAATCGCTGTCACTTTTGTTTGCATACGAAATCCCCCAGTGGGTGACTTAGTCGCGAATCCATTTCGCCTAAGTTTAAAAAATCCTACCGAGTGGAGAGCAATCCTACCACTCGGGGGCTTAGCTGCAGTCCAGTACTCGCCTAAGTTCTCCCACTAAGAGACTTAGCTGCAGTCAGACACTCGCCTAAGTTTGAAAAAATCCTACCGAGTGGAGAGCAAACCTCCCACTCAGGGGCTTAGCTGCAGTCCAGTACTCGCCTAAGTTCTCCCACTTAGAGACTTAGCTGCAGTCAGGCACTCACCTAAGTTTGAAAAAATCCTACCGAGTGTAGAGCAAACCTC
>NC_041390.1:563037152-563122946 GCF_002162155.2 Triticum dicoccoides | reverse complement strand
TAGCTGCAGTCCAGCGCTCACCTAAGTTCCCTCACTTAGAGACTTAGCTGCAGTCCGGCACTCGCCTAAGTTTGAAAAAATCCTACCGAGTGGAGAGCGATCCTCCCACTCGGGGGCTTAGCTGCAGTCCAGCACTCGCCTAAGTTCTCTCACTTAGAGACTTAGCTACAGTCCGGCACTCTCCTAAGTTTGAAAAAATCCTACCGAGTGGAGAGCGATCCTCCCACTCGGGGGCTTAGCTGCAGCCCAACGCTCGCCTAAGTGTTTAAAAATCCTACCGAGTGGAGAGCAAACCTCTCACTTGGAGGCTTAGCTGTAGCCCAGTGCTCGCCTAAGTACAAGACACAACCCGATCCGCGAGTCGACTGCTACCTTCCCCTTCGGAGCTGCGCCGCAAATACAAGGTTATTCCGAGTGAAGATCAAGATCCACTCGATGAATCAAACCATGAAGATATTCAACGAGAAATCAAGATCAGATAAAGCCTAAAAGGTCCCAGACCTCAGGCCAAAGTAATCGAGCCCTCAGCTCGACGGAGTTTAACGGTTACAAAATCCACTCGGCATTCCGAGGCAAATTTAAAGTGGAGCTTAAAAGTTTTTCACTCCTTAGGTGGAGGACTGGAAGGGGCGACGAACTCGTCCAAGTCGATCCCGTCTGCAATACGGGTGGCATCAGCGATGAAAGTCTCCATGAAATCTTGAAAGTTGTGCTTCCTGGTATTAGCAACTTGGATGGCGGCCAGCTTCTCTTCTCGCGCCTCCTTGCAATTGACGCGGACCAGAGACAGAGCCACATCAGCGCCACACCGAGCAGAAGACTTCTTCCACTCCTGCACTCGGTCAGGGATTCCGTTAAGTCGAGTCATCAGAGGCTCGAGATCGTTTTGGAGCGTAGCCTCTGGCCAAAGTGCCGGGTCGATCCGTGACATCGCAACCTTCAGTCGAGCCAAGTAGTCCACGACGCCGTCAATGCGAGATTCCAGTCGGAGCAGATTCATGGCAGCTTCATCTTTCACGGGAGAGTTGATTGGATCCAAACCTGTTTCGATCCGCCCAGTCTCCTCTTCAAAGTTCTGGCAAAGCTCTGCATACACGATCCAAGGATAAGTCAATTTTCATAGACTGAGTCGACACAAAAAAAACCAGTCGGAACTGAATGTGCACCTTCAAGCTTGATGTACAACTTCTTGGCGAGGCTCCTCAAGTAGCTCTCCAGGTCGTCCCTCCTGCGAGCGATGCCTTCCACCTTCTTGCTCAGGGTGAGGTTCTCCTTCTTCCAACGTGTACACTCCCGGTTGGCTTCATTCAGAGCGGTCTTCAGCTTGGCATTCTCTTCTTCCAATTGGCCGACCGAAGCCAGCTTCTGTTCGGCCAGAGCGGTCTTGTCGTCAGCCTCCTTACGGGCAGCAGCCAAGTCCTGATCCTTCTTTGCCAGAGCTTCGCTCGGTTTTTCTGCAAAGAAGTGATGATTGACTCGGAAATAGCAGAAGGGTACTCAAGCCTAAAAACTAACCAGTCGACAAAGTTGTCTTACCTGCGGCGCCGTCTCTGACCTTCTGCAGCTCTGTTCTGGCCAGCTCCAGATCAAGGTTCAGTTGAATCTTCTGCTTCTCCAACTCAGTATAGCGAGCTACAAGTTCGCAGGATTTCTATAAAAGAAAAATTAGTCGACAGACGTCCAAGATAAGTTGCTTCCGAGTAACTAAGAGACAATGATGACGTTTCTAAGACCACAGCCGAATCAAAAACATTCGATAGTAGTCTCGGAGACTACACCCAATGGGTGCACTCAGCGTGCCCCCACTGGTTCGACCAAAAAAAAGATCTTCAGGGAAAAACCGAGTGAAGAAATACAGCTACAACAACACAATGTAAAGACTACAGTCGACTGCCAGCAGTCCACCGTAGTCTCAGGGACTACACCCAGTGGGTGCACTTAGCGTGCCCCCACTCGTCCAAGAATTGGCAGACACACCTAGTGGGTGTACAGATACAGATACAAAAGATCTTCGGAAAAGAGACTCTTCAAACAGCATATCATAACAGACCAAGTGTTGAGTCGACTGACCTGGACGTTGCTCTGAAGAGCCGAACTCGCGTCATAGGCTGCTTGGCTGGCCTCCCGAGCCATCTTCACTTGCTCCATCATGATCCCCGCCTGGCGTATAGCCTCCTTTGCAGCAGCCGCTTGGTCCTCAGGGATGGGGTACGCAGCAAAAAGTGAAGGTGGATCCGCAGTCGACGCCGAAGGCCGCACTCTCGTCAGAGGAATGGCGAAAGTCATAGAAGCCCGAGTGGTGTCACCACCATCCCGAGCCATGGCCTCAGACGCCGGAGCAGGTTGGGGGGTCTTCTTAGCCGTCGACCTCTTGTTCCTCCTCATTCTCAGCGGTTCGTTGTCGTCGTCGTCCGGGAGGTCGATAACATGAGGAGGGGCTACAAAGGAAACGTTCAATCGACCAGGGTTGCAATAAATGTTTAGTCGACTCAAAGCGGAACGTCAGTAATCATACCAGGGTTGGAGGTAACAGCATCCTCCATCTCTTGGTCGTCGTCCTTGGCGGAGATCTCAGAGGTAGCAGCACTGCAAGCCTCGAAAGTCAGTCGGTTGGCTCAATGGATCGACCAAGGATCCGTCCACGGTCGACAAAGGATAACAAGTTTTATTATTACCCAGAAATGGTGGGGACGGCCATCTTCATCTTGGGCAGAGCCTTGGGTGGCTTGGACGGTGCTGCTCGCGGGTGCTTGGGAGCCTTTCCAGTCGGCGTAGGAGAAGAGGTCCGAGGGCGTTTCGACGACTGCCCAACAGGAGCAGTCGCACTACCACGCTCCCGCGCTGGATCATGTGTGAGCTTGGATCGCCCCTCCGGGCGGGGGGGTTCAACCTCCTCCTCCTCCTCTTCGCTGGAGTCGACGTCGTCGCCTCCCTCTCCTTCACCGTCGGACTCCCACTCGCCTTGATCGTCCCCGCTCTCACCTCCGCTCGCCTCCCCTTCCTCAGTTGGCCCCTGTGCCCCATTGGGCGTCGAGTACATTTTAGTAGTCGCCTGAAAAACAACAGACAAGACAAAGGTCAATCGACCAACTCAAAGAAGACCAATGAAGAAAAACAAGACCTCAGTCAGGAGCATAGAGACATACCTGGTCCACGTCGTACGAGTTGTTGAGTGGAATTACCCTCCTGGCTCCTCGGGGGTTGTCCTTGTTTCCTGTGATGCTCGACAGCCACCCCTCCAGCATCTCATCAGTGACCTCCTCCGGGTGGATCCGAGTGGTGTCGTCAAGACCCGAGTACAGCCACATCGGGTGGTCACGAGCCTGGAGCGGTTGGATGCGCCTCCGGAGTAAGACCTCCAGCAAATCCATGCCCGTCACGCCCTCACGGACAAGCTCAACCACTCGACCGGCCAGCACTTTGACTTGAGCCCTTTCCTCCGGCGCCACTTTCAGAGAAGCAGGTTTTTCAGCTCGGTCGAGGGAGAAAGGAGGAAGACCAGTCGACTGTCCTGGGGTCGCCTGGTCCTGACAGGAGAACCAGGTCACCTGCCAGCCACGGACTGACTCTGGGAAAGTAATGGATGGAAAACAGCTCTTCCCCCTCGTCTAGATCGCCAAGCCCCCGCACAACTGGATCACCTGCGTCCTCTCGTCGCTCGACTTGGCCTTCTTGACCGATTGAGAACGGCAGGTAAAGATGTGCTTGAAAAGTCCCCAATGGGGGCGGCAACCCAAGAAAGCCTCACACATGGAAATGAAAGCGGCAAGGTATACAATGGAGTTGGGAGTAAAGTGGTGGAGCTGCGCTCCAAAGAAGTTCAAGAAGCTCCGGAAAAAAGGATGGGGCAGCAGAGAAAACCCTCGGTCGATGTGGGTGGCTAGGAGCACGCACTCACCATTGCGGGGTTGAGGTTCGATCTCTCTCCCCGGAAGACGCGCAGCCTCGTGGGGAATGACTCCCCCCTCGACCATGTCGTCGAGATCCTCTTGCCGGATCACTGACGGCATCCAATCACCCTGGATCCAGCCCTTGGGCAGAGCGGACCTTGAGGAGGATCTGCCCCGAGCAGATCTTTTCCCCTTCCCCTGCGCCGCCGCCTTCTTCATGCGCTCTAGAGCGGAGGTCTTGCCCTTCGTCATCGTCGCCGGCGAAGTCTCGCACGGGCCTGCTGCGCCGGGGCGAGAATGGAGGTGGCGGAAGGACTTGCGAAGGGAGAGAGGAAGAAGAAAGGAGGAGAAGAGAGCGCACTGCTTGGAAACCCCGAGCCGGCGATTTATAAGGGGCCGCTCCCGAGTGGCTGACTGGTAGGCCCAAACTATCTAGTCAAATCCCGCAGTGGACGCGCGCGTAGTACGTGGCGAAAAAGGCGACACGGGGATCGAGGAGCTTCCGCTTTATCGCTTCCGATTACTACGGCCGCTCCCGTCCCGCGCGCTTCCCAAAATCCGAAATCCCACGACATCCGCGGGCTGCAGAACAACTTGTCAAAATGGAAGACCCCGCCCGCGCCGATGATCGGTATGTCACAAATAAAGAAATTCACTCGACGAAAGGCCTGGAATGGATCAAGGCGACTAAAAAAGGTTGGCAACATCATCTGTGACGATTGACCCAAAACAAGGCACTCACGTAGCCCAAAGAACCAGTCGGAAAGATCTCCAACTCTTTCCCCACTCTAACCTCGATCCATTCGGGGGCTAATGATGAAGCCATGTACCTAGGGTAGGGGCACGGACCTGTCCAAAAAGCCCTACCCTAGGACATCCCTAGAAGAAGTCACCTTTCAATCGACTTGAAGGTATCCCACTCAACGGGTTCAAGACACTCGACCAAGAAGCTATCACTCGACCATGAAGCCAACCACTCGACCGCCAGGAGACCTAAAGTCACTCCGCAGGCAAACGGTCGGCTATCAAGTAGTCTTTATGGACATTATAGCACTTTATTAGGGGCGTTACCAGTAACGCCCAACCTTAAATGTACCTTAAACCCTGCATTACTGAGGGCAGGAGGGGGCCTGCGAACTCTATATAAGCCACCCCCCTCCTCAGTATGAAGGGTTCGCACCCCTGTTATTCACACGCCAGTAATCCAGTCGACCGCCTCCGGGCACCGAGACGTAGGGTTGTTACTTCCTCCGCGAAGGGCCTGAACTCGTACATCTTGGTGTGTTTACAACTTCCCAATAGCTGAGATCTAGCCTCTCCATACATACCCCCCTACATCACTGTCAGAGTTAGAACCACGACAGCCGTCCTTCAGCTGTGCCACGAAGATGATGTTTTGGTGTACCACGTCATACACTCGCCCTCCATACCACATGAGCTTCACGATTTCTTGTCTCGGGAGGACGTATACTTCTGTGGGGCAGCCATCGAAGGGGACAGACAGAAGCTGAAGCCGTACAACCTTGATTTGAAAAGCATCACTGACCTACAAACCAGAATCAAAATTCCTGTAGAAGTTTGTGATAAACAGACATCATCCCTATTCAACGTAGCAAATTTTGTGCTCGGTACAAATCTTCAAAAGGGTGACGAGACAGTGGCATTAAGGTCGTCTGGATGGGAGAATTATCCCTTGACGTACGAGCGGATAAAATATGCTGCCCTCGATGCCCGTGTGAGTTTCGAGATAGCTGCAAGGTCCAAAGAGCTTGTTGCGAAGCCGTCTCCCACAGAGAATGAGAACAAGAAGAAGAAGAAGAAGAAGAAGAAGAAGAAGAAGAAGAAGAAGAAGAAGAAGAAGAAGAAGAAGAAGAAAAGGCTGCACTAGCAGGAGGGCATTATGGATGGATGAACTATTTCCTCTCTTGTAAAAAAAATTATTCCCTCTCGGTGTATATTGATATAGATGGACTATTTCGATGGTGTGCATGTCTTTGGAATAGAGTAGTAGCATGGGTCTGCTTGACTATAAGGAACTATGAATCCGCATATATAGCTTTCTCTGCTACTCCTTCCAGTGGTTGGTATGCAGTGCATGTGTCCGTAGACATGACAACTTGTGTGCATGACATGTGGGCCACCTAAAATGCGGCGAGCATCAAGTTTCTACCGCAGCCACCCGCGATTCCCATGATGCTGCTCGAACCCATGAAACCACACGTCCCCCGACCTGCGGCTCACCCCTCTTGGCCCCACTGCCCCTCTACCTAAGGGAGCATTACATGTGGACCAGTCACCTATCGAGTCCACATGTTATTGACTCAAAGGTAGGTGTAATGGATCCAAAAGAGTAGAATAATACTTGTTCACGTGCTTGAAATATAACCACTCTAGTTTTGATATACATGTGTCAGCAGACATGACAGCTTGTCCATGGAAGTTGAACCACGACGGCCATCACGTTTCTTGTTTCTACCAATGCCACACCCACACGCGATTCCCACGACGCCGCTCCAACCCACGGCACGACGTCCCCCGACGTGGACATGGATCCTCTGACGTGGCTATCACTGCCTTGCCCTGCCTTTCCTTCGCTGATAGGTGGGACCCACGCTTATGGGTCCCACATGTCAGTGACAGAATGGTAGGATTGTTCGCGTCAGGGGATCCTCATCCCCCCAATGTGCCCCTCATCCCCCTCGGCCCCACCGCTCCTCTGCCTTTGTGTGCATGACGTGCGGGCCAGCTGAACTGCGGCGACCATCAACATTCTACCACAGACACACCCGATTGGACCCGGTTTGCCCGCTCCATTGCTGTGCTCCGATCCGTACTCCCGCACCATCGAATTTTCATCCAGCGGATGTGACACATTTAATACCCGTCGGTGTGGCCATCTACGCCTCGTAACGCCCCGATGCCTAGCTGTGGCACCCTCGCCACGGCCACGCCACCACCGGCCAGTTCATCTCGAACGAGTGAGTCGCGAACCACGCCACCACCATGAGAATGACATGTGGGCCAGCCGCATTTAAGGTCCGCGTGTCATTGACTCATAGGCCGGGCACTAAAGCCACTGAAGTTCGGTCCCGCGGGCCTCGAGAGGGAAATGTAACTCCTGCGGCAGGCCTTGTGGTGCTCCGGCGGTACGAGCTCGTGCCAAAACTAGAGTTTGTTTCTTACTACTACCAACTAGTACTAGTAAGGTACACATGCATTGCACGCATGAGATTCTGGTGGTTTGTGCATTATGCTTCTAGATGTGGAGCTTTCTGGATTCTAACATGTGGCAAAATCTGGTGGAATGTAAGGTTAGGCAAGTTTGATTAACTTAGGTGAGTGTTTGGTTCAAGCCACACCTTAGGCAAGCCACACTAAGGCCCCACATGACATACACACAAAAATGTGGCAAGATTCCCTTAGGCTTGCCAACTTGTTTCTCTCATTTTGAAGAACTAATAACTTTGCCTAAGCTTAGTTGTGTCGTGCACGTACCAACTAGTAGTTATATAGTGGTAGTACTAGTAATATAGTATTAGGAGTACAAACTTGGTACTAGTAGGAGTAGTACTAGTACGGAATGCTCCTACTCTATCAACGAGCCCCGTCTGACACCAAATTTCTTTGCTTCCGTGCTACAGCTAGATCTTCCCCTCGTTTCTGTTTTCCAACCTGGCGGCGGGCGGGGTGTCGGTTTGCTCAACGGTGGTCCCACATGAAAGTGAAAATGCTAGGCAACACGCCTTCCCTAAGCTATGTGTCGTGCCGGACGGGCCGTGTTGTACTCCCGATTCCCGGGCGTGTGGGGGTGCGACGCGAACGCGGCATGCCTTTTCCTTTTACCAGCAATGTGCCAGTGTGTTGCACGGATCCAAAGTAGTAGAATAGTAGTATTTGTTCACAAACTTGAAATAAATCACTATTATTTTGATATACTCCTAATATATTACTCCCTCCGTACCTAAATATTTGTCTTTTTTTAGATTTCAAATGGACTATCACATAAGGATTATATAGACATATTCTAGTGTTTCTAGCAAGATGCCCGCGCGTTGCACGAAGTTGATGGAAAAGGTAAGCACAACTTATAAATTGACGGATGGAGTACTAGTTACAGTGATGCATATAATTAAGCAAAGGGATCGCACATGTCGGTATTGACTAGAACGAGAATGCAACAACACAATAAGAATTAAGGCCACGATGATGCGATCGCAGTGGTGGTTACAGAAGGCAAGAAGAAAGATGGATCCACGAACGTACGACCTCCTCCTCCTCAACTTAGTGCGCCGGGCCACCGACCGGCGGCTAAGGAGCGGCGGCTTTTGTGGCGAGGTCGAGGTGCTTCTCAGCAAAGGCATCCAAGGCTTCCAGCCGGTTGAGGAAGGACAACGTCGTAGCGTCCTCACTGGCCTTGTAGATACCTATGTACACGATTTCCTCGTACATGTGGATGTGTAGGTCGACGAATTCTTGCAGGGCGAGGCGCCTCGCGGCGAGCGCGACCTCCAGGTGGACATTCTTCGTGGCGTCAGTGGGCAGTCGCAGGGCCACCAGTGCTTGAAAGAGGTTCTGGCCATGGAGGCCGATTAGGGTGGCAGGCAATGAGAAGCCCGGGCGCGCGGGCTGGAGGAGTACGGCGATGTCGTCCGCGAGCTTCTTGAGGATGGTGAACTTGTTGCTGGTGGCAACATCATCTGGTCCAACTGAGAGTCGTAGTTGGCGTCAAAGGCGGCCATCCACCAGCCGGTCTCCAACACTGTCTGGAGACGATCCTCGGCGCCATGCCGCAGGCCGGCGTCGTGGACCATCTGGTGTAGCCGCTGGCCGCTCACGAGCATCGCCGCCATGGGTCTAGAGTGAGCTCTTTTGCGCTTAGTGTAGGTGCTTAGGCAAATGCTTAGGTGTGTACGATGTGGTAGATGCATTGGAATGGAGGGGCGCCTTTATATAAGGGCAATGAGGGCAAACTGCGTTGCATTCACATCGTGCAGCCTCTTTTCCCGGACCTCCTCCCATTACTTCCCTCATGCATTAATTGAAGGAGGATGCATTGACCGTTCAACATATCAGGAACCGCTACTCCCTCCCTCGTCTGCATTAAAGCCGTATCGGGAACTGCGTCGCCCACTGTCAAATTGAATACTCCCTCCGTCTAGGTGAGTATTAAGTCATCTTACCAAAACCAAATACTAGTAAACACATAGGCATGGTGCATTAACTCTCACGTTGTTTCTTATTTTTTGACATAAATAGAGGAATCAACCAAGCAGAGATGTGGGGCTTGTATGCTTTTAATGACTTGAGATTATCAAACATGACATGCAGTGGTCAGTTCGTTGCACAAGAATAAATACAACCCATGTCAGCACACACGCATCTTATATAGCATCACATCCAATGGCTATAAAAGATGAATGAGACAAAATTATATCTCATCTAGATGAGTTCTAGCAAAACTGTATTAATAATATTTAGTACTCCTGCGCCATGTATCATATATTAGTATCATGTAGTACTTTATTTATTTATGAGGTATCCAGATGGCACTGCACCGCCAAGAAAAGAGGGTAACATCAAAATTATGGACTACTTTTTTGAGTATGTTGGTAAGGTCCGGTCATAGTCACTTGTTGAAATCTCTAAAAAGAAAAATACTCCCTCCGTCCAGAAATACTTATCATCAAAATGGATAAAAGGAAATGTATCTAGACGTATTTTAGTTTTAGATACATCTCTTTTTATCCATTTTGATCACAAGTATTTTCGGACGGAGGGAGTAGAAAACAGAGTTGGTGATGATGGTGTGCGTGCCATCCTGCAATATAGACCGTTGGATTTATATCTAACGGATAGGAAAGAAACTATGGCAATTTTGCAAAAATATACCCACATGTCTCTCCACATTCGCAAATAAGGCCTTCCCTCGTTCAACCTTTTCTCTCACAAGATAAACTACTCGTACATGTGCATCTTGAGGTGTCCATAGAATCGAAGAGAGGGATGATGTGTGTGTGTGTGTGCGCGCGCGATCGATAAAGAGTGCCATCGAATTTGTGTGTGCCCACATCAAAGATATAGAGTGGCTGGCCTACTGGAACGTGAGATGGGACATGTGCAGTTTGTCGCTGTGGCATGGATACCTACCTGCAGCACTCGACTATCAGTGTGTGGTGGGGGAAGAGGGAGGCCCAATTAACTATAGAGGTACAATGGCTGGTATATGTGTGGAGGAGGAGAGAGGCCTACCTCATGTATTAAGGAGATCGATCTGCCTTATGTATTAAGGGAGATCGATCGGCATCCATGCATATGTGCAGGAGAGGAATAAGGTTGGGAGAGAGACAGAGCTAGAGTGTTGGAGGGGGTGGTAGTGGAGTTGCTTCTAACAAATGGTGGGATAGGCTTGCTAGACAAACGGAGGGCATGCCCGCAATATCAATAAGAGAGGAGATTGTTGTTTGTTGTCTGTACACGTGCGTGTGAGAGACGGGTCAGGAGGCATGCACGAATGATGAGGGGGGACGATGTGGCTGTGGTAAGCGGACGTAACTACATAGGAAGATCAATCGCCCTTCGTTAGAGAAAGGAGAGACATAACTTGTGAGGTACGTCGATCGATAGGGGGGTAGTTAAAGTCGATCTAGGTATATGTTGGGAGATCGATTGGTATACATGCATGTGTGTGTTAGAAGCAAATGAGGCACGAGGAGAAGGATAGAGAGAGAGGGATGCATGTAGGAGGTCATACGAGAGGCATACTATATCGAGGGGGAGGAGTGTGCGAGTACGAGAATGATGAAAAGAGTGGTGGGAGTGAGGCATGGACGGTGACAAGAGAAGAGGGGAAGCTTGTGTTTGTGCTAGGCACACCTGGCTAGAGAGGCATATCGATCGATGTGTGCCGTAAAGAAGGAGCTGGGGGGCCTACACACACCATGGTGAACGACCTAAAGTGAAAAGACGAATTTGCGCGATGGAGCTAGACAATGCTTAGGGAGGGTGAGAGGGATGTGGGCGTGTGCATGCACAAGAGAAAGTTAGCGCTAGCTACAAAGATAAGAGGGTTGTGTGGGTGTAAAAGACGAATAGAGATCATATATACTTCATTATAAAAAGCGAATTCGGATATTTGAAGAATTTATCATAGTGTTTCAAACTGACGCATGTGTGAATATATATAATAGTGATACACATGGTGTGGTTACGAACATGTTATACTACTTTTAATATATTTTATCTCTACTCTTATAAAAAAACGGAGTTGTTGATGATGGTGTGCGTGCCATCCTGCATTATAGGCCGTCCGATTTATATCTGGCGGATAGCAAGGAAACTATGATGGTTGAAGTTGGCAACAATCATGATTGTAGATTCTTATTGAAATAGAGAAACGAATTCAAATTTAGTTCGAATTGCAGCGGTAGTATAGACATTTGGAATGCACTAAAATGTTCGTATGAGTAGGTTACATGCATTATACAGCAAGCGAAAAAAATTAATCGGACATAACATGGATTCATACTCCCTCCTTCCATCTATATAGGGCGTAATGAGATTTTTAAGACCGCCTTTGACTATTGACAAGATTAATAGTACATGATATGCACAATGTGAAAATTATATCATTGAAAGAACCTTTCACAGACGAATTTAACGGTGTGCTTTGTGTAAGTTGCATGTCATATATCATTGCTCTAATATTTGGTCAAAGTTAGCACCGAAAAAACGCATTAGGCCCTATATAGATGGAAGGAGGGAGTAGCTTTGAATAGCATTTGTATAGTAAAACGGGGCAAGACTCTCTCTTTGTATGGTGTGAATAGTTTTATTTTTTTCGTTTTCTTTTTGGTTGAGGGAAGTGCGAATTGATTTGGTACGTATACAAGTACAATATTACTACACGTTAGGCTTGTCTCTAAAATTCAACCCGCGTCTTGTTATATCCTGAAAATTCAGATATCGTGCTCCCAAAACTGTCGCCTTCACAATCCGCGCCTTGCTATCCCGAAATTACAATGCGCGCGAAAACTTCCTCCAGCTGCCAAATCTCGACACGCGAAACCCCCCTTCTAACCCTGAGCCGAAAGGGCCGCTAGTTCAAATCGGTGGGGGATACTTTTGTAACACACCCTACATTTTGGACAAGCGCGTCCCTAAGTCATGCTTCACCCCCTCCCATCGCCCCCTTTTCGCCATTCGAAATCCCAGGCCGCCATAACCTCTCCGCTCCAGCCGCGAAACCCCACCCTCCTTCGTCCGCCACGTCATCGCTGCCCAGCCGGAGCCTCTTCCCCGACGACATCGTCCACCGCAACAGCTCGACGTCCCTCGTCCACCTCCCCGAATGAGGATCCGTCGTCCATCTCGCCATCTCGCCGGTTCAGCCGCTCCGTCCTCCACCTCCAAGGAGTTTCTCCGACGATCGCCTCGTCTATCACGGCTGCTCCATCCCCACAACGCCGCCTTAACCTGCTCCACCGGAACCGCAGCATCCTCACCGACTCCTCGGACGAAGCCGAGGCCTACTAGGCCACCAAAGAGGTTGTACACTCATCGCATTGCACCTTCTCCTTAACTCGACCTCCCGGCGCCGACGGTGCTCCATCCCGCACCCCCATGGAGCGGCTACCTTGAAGCCGGCGCCGCGGGCGACATCTCCACGGCAGCTCTCCCCCAGTGTGAGGCCCCTTCGACAGCGGCGTCCATACCAGCCAGATCTGCTGTTGCTGCTCCGGCTCTCGCTCGATCGCTCGCTTGCCCAGCTGCTGCTGCTGCTCTCCCCTTGCTCATGTTGCTGCTCTGCTTCGATTAAGCCACACTTCAGTCGACTGAATCGAATTTTGGGTCAGTCGATTTTCAGGGGTTGGGGGGCTCGCCGGAGTTAAGGAAGAACCACCCGCAGCGGGGACGGGGGCTCGCCGGAGAGGTACCCCACTATCTATCTCAGGGTTCAGGATGGGGCGGGGAGCCTAGAGGGCTGGCCGGGGCGGCAGTAGCGAGTTGTTTCGGGGCGGCGAGGCGGCGCTGGGGCCGACGGTTCGGCCGGTGGTGGCTGGCGGCTCGGGGGGGGGGTGTAGGTTGAAGATGAACTGCAGGCCCTCCTAAACTACATGTCAAGTGCCTCTCTGCTACCATTGCGTTCAGTTTCGACAGTAGCATTCAGATTCCACAGTAAATTTCAGTTTCGACAGTTAAGTTCAGAGTCAACAGTTTTTACCTCATCTGTTGTAGTCAGGTGGTTTTTGGTGATGTTAATTTTACATCCATTTTACATCATTTATTGGAGATGCTATTAGAATCCCACTTGAGATTGACGATGTCTATCTTATGCTGCTTCAGCCTTGATGTCTTACGGCTCTCCGGAGCTGCTCCAACGACAGAACGATCCATCACAACAGAGCAGTGCCTTGGACGCCGTCTACAGATTCCTCATATCTTCCTCCACACCTCCGACAGCCACCTCTGCCTCAACTGCTTCAGCGACCAACCCAATGATGCTGAGGTCGACACGGCTACAGCAAAGAGGTTGTACACTTGTTGCATCACTTATTATTATACATTCACGTCGATCCATTAGGGCTATTTTGGTTCAATGGAAAAATGTCGATCCACTGGTTGTTACCATCACTCTAAATTTCTGCATGCTCTCATTACATAATCTCACCATATTTTTTTCGTATGCATGTCAGATATTGTACACAGTCATGCTGAATATGTAGAGAAAAAGAGAAGAGTTTTGCGCGGCAATACAATGTCATGCAGACATCGCTCCATGGTGGGTTCAATGGCAAACCCTCCCCACCCCTCTCCAGATTGTAATCCAGAGGAAGATATCTGTTCTGAGGCAGATTCAGACGCCGCTGACCACTCCTATTTACTCCCCAAGGTGTTTGCTCTACCTTGGCATGATGGTGTTAGTCATATCATGCATATGTTGCCTTGCAGTGCCTACTTTTGACATCATATATGTCATCTGCTTAGTTTAGACATGTTCTGTAATGCCACCTGTTTAGTTTCTATATCATATATGGGAATTATGCAGTCTCATGTCTTTTAGCCAGCCATAATATATGTGAAATGTGCAATGCCATCCTGTTTAACTAGGCATCATATATTTGAATGATATCTTGCCCATCCTTTTCTTCATTACATTTCCATTTGTCGACAATGTTTGTACATTAAACTACTTTTCCTGTGAATCAGCCATTTGGGTGGGAGATGGAAAAAATCTGGAGTGAAAACAAGGCCTTCAGAGCAGACAGTGCTAGCTGTCGAAGCAGATCTCTTGTTGGGTCCCGATAGCTCCTCAGAGATGGATTCAGAGGCAGATGACCAGTCATATTCCCCCACTGAGGTGTATGCTCTAACTTGGCACGGTTATACTGCTCATATCATGCATACGGTGTCTTGCATTGCATAGTTTAGACATCATATACACAATATTCAACACCATGTTCTTAGTTCAGACATCATATCGAATGCCCTCTGTTTAGCATATAAATCACATATGTGAATTAAATAATGCGATCCTGATTACTTAGATAACATGTAGGTGAATTATGTCATGCGATCCTGTTTAGTTATTCATCATATATTTGAATTATGCTATGCTATGCTATCCAGTTTAGATAGACATCATATATGTGAAATTATGTCATGCTATCCGTTTTAGTTAAACAATATACATGTCAACTATTTCATGCCCTCTTTTTTCCATACTATCTATTGCATCTGTCTCTCATACAATGTCTGTACATTCAACTATGTTTCCTGTTTATCAGCCATTTGAATTGGAGCGGGTGATGCCAGTATCTAGCGGACTAAAAACATGGTCTTCAAATAAAACAGTGCTACCTCTTGGTGGAGATAGCACCCCGGTTGTACATGCACAAAAACCAGCCCTACCACACATAATCCAAACTCTCAGAGATTGTACCCCTACTGCGATGGACAGAGAACCAGCTTCACCCAATCTAACCCCAACCCCAGCTGATAGTAACCCAGTTCCTGTTGACACAACACCATCTCCACCACAGAGCTCCCAAACAAGAGCAGTTAGTAAGGCAGCTCCAGTCACAAAGGGCCAGTACTATCACGGCGAACCCCAACTCCACCAGTTAGTACGCCTATTCCTGTGGAGGAAGCACAACCAACTAGTCGTAGTTTAGCATCTATCGCATTTGATGTTGTTAAATCGTATGTGCGTATCTTCCCATCTTGGAAATATTATACTAAAGATGAAGGAAAATGCCAGTTGCAGGTGTTTGTCCAGGAGTTATGTATAAGTAATGTTATTCATGGCAATTACTTTGCTTCGTCCCATACATCCTACCTCCATGATGGTTATAATACATCAAATTTTCCCATTTTCTCTATAGAGAAGGACCGATTTGGAAACTCAGGATGAGGTAACCTGTGCTAATACCTCTATTATCTTCAAGAATGCTTGGTGACAGTATCAGAATTACCTGAAGAAAATGTACTTCACCGGCAAAGAAACTCATCAAATTCCCTTACGTTCTCCTGAGACACATTTACTGGATGATGACTGGGAACGCCTTGTTCTGTACTGGTCCCGAACCAAGAATATGGTAAGGTCTATGAGCTCATTTTCTATTTTTAAGTATTATATTCTTGCGTCTTACTGTACTCTGTTCATGTAGAACAAGTGCCTAAACCTGAAGAACAACTGTTCTAATTTAAGATTCCATTGCTATCATAGTTCAAAAAAGCGTTAGGCGTTAATTGTGCGTTTTGCCACCGCCTTGCGCTTTACTGACCAAAGCGCATGCTTATGCGCAGTTATGCACAGATTATGCGTAGTTATGCGCAATGTGTTTTGCCAACACCTAGAGCCTAGGCGCGCTTAAGCGATCGCTTTGGCGCGCCTTTTTTTAACTATGATTGCTTTGCTCTTGTATCACTGTATTTACTCATACAAACTTATTTTTAAATTGAAGGATCCAATCGAAACTCCAATGGCACAACAGGTATGTTCACGCATGTTTCTTTAACAAGTTTGCTCTTATCAATAGCTCTGTTGATTTCAATTTCAATTGTGTATACAGTTGACTTTCATATCATGTACATTACTAGCATCACAACAGAGCCAATAGTGTTGTTGTACATGTAGACCCATGGTACCCATCTGAAAATCTTATTGTGCCGTGTAGTTTCCCACGCTTTGTATTCTTTCACTGCTGCTTTGTCTTGAACTGATATGATTTGAACCGTGTCTCTATTTTGATTTGGCAAGACAATGCAGTGCCATAGAACATAGATATATGTTTGTTTGATGCTTTTATTATGTACTAGTACTTGGCAATAGAAGACTTGGTAGTTTAATCCTGTCCACCTTACTAATGAACTGGTTCACCGAAATGAGTTTCATATACTAGTACATGCTAAACTTGTTATGTGTCTACTTGTTTCTTCTTTTAGAATGCTGACAGAATATTGGGAAGAGTGCCTTATTAAGCAATGGTAAAGGAAGTAATGCAAATAAGGTTCAGGATAGTGACACATCCTTGTTGGTCTCCAACAAAGCTGATAAAATAGCTAAGAAAGACTATCTTGAAGACAGCGAGACAACCCCAAAGTCATGTCTTGGTTTAGTGTTCGAGTTACTGGCCACTATCGCTTGCACAAGCTATTCGAACTCACTGTCTGAATTAGTTCGGTTTCTTGAGTCTCAACTACAAGCTGAAAGACATCGATCAGCTATGCTGCGACAAGAAGCGGAAGGACTACGGAAGTCCCTGGAGCATTCAGATACATACTTTCTGGTGCAACAACAAGCGTTGGAGGATTTTAGCGCCAAACAGGACAAAGCTAATCAGCTTGCTAAGCTTATTGCCAGCATGGTGGATACCCAGGATAACGTTTCTTGAGCTCTTCTGAAGTTGTTTCAGTTATGCTCTTGTTTTGCTGCCGCGTTTATTTGCACTGGTGGCCAATTTTGACGGCCAGTGTATGTAATGTGCTGCTTTGTTCCCTATATTTGCACTGGTGGCGAACTTTGATGCCTAGTGGATGTAATATGTGTAATAGCGATAATAGGCTAGCGTTAATTGCTTGCTTATTTATTTCCTTATTGTCTTGTTTAGTTGTTTGCTTGTAGTCACTGCAGTTCTTTTTCTGTTTTTTTCTAGTGGCCATAATAGCCTATTTTTGGCAACTAGGCCAAAATAATCATGGGCCTTCTACGGGTCGTATGATCCATGGGCCTTCGTCCGGCCATAGGATCCATCGGCCTTCTATACGGGCCTTAGGGTCCATGGGCCTTCTACGGCCCGTAGGGTCCATGGGCCTTCTATGGGTCGTACGATCCATGGGCCTTCTACGGGCCGTACTATCCATGGGCCTCATACGGGCCGTAGGATCCATGGGCCTTCTACGGGGCATATCATCATTTCGCCAATCATGAGCCGTATTATTCGTGGACCATAACGGGCCGTTAATAGGCCGTATTTGATAACTCTATGAAAACATCCCAACGGGTTTTTTACATGAAAACGACCCAACGTATTAACGGTCCGCAAACGGGCCGACTGTAACGACGGGACGAATTTGGCCCACAAGCAGAAAATGACAGTAACGGGCCGTATGTAACCGAATACTGCAAATGAGCCCAAGAATCAATGGGCCCTGAGAAGGCCGAAAGATAACTTGGGCTGGAAATGGCCCAATGGAATAACGGACCCTTAATGGGTATAAAGTGATACACTGTTTATTACGGGCCAGTTTCACCACGGGCCGTTAATGGGCCAAGAGTTACAAAGGTCCTCATATGGGCCGAAAGAAGTCATGGGCCACACATGGGCCGGAAGTTAAAACGGGCTGAATCATATTGGATGGCCCAGATGACGCTACTGGGCCTAATTCGGAAAGGGCGTAACGGGCCCTGGGTTAGCGGGCTGTAAATGGCCTATATGCGAACAGACTGTTAATAGGCTTTCCGTGGGCCGGCCCGCGACCTTTTGACCAAGTCAAATGGGCCGGCCTTTTCACATGAATGGGCCTCTGTTGGGCCGTGCCACGTGTCGCCGTATCATAGGCGCCTTCGGTCCAATGAGCGGATGACATCTGTCCCAACGATGAGCCGACACGTGTTTCCTCCAGCCAATGATGATTTTACATGTGGAAAATCCTCATTGGTCGGGGCTGTTAACGGGTTATTGGATCCAAAACCCGACCCGATAGCTTAACGGCGTTCCGTTACGGTGGATGCCACGTGTCGGTCACCCTTGACGAAAGCACTTCTGTGACGCGCGATTTATCGTCATGGAAGTGGACACTTCCGTGATGATAATTTTGGTAATGTCATGGAACACTTCTACAACAACACATGTATGACTATCTTAATTCTGTCATAAATTTGTCATGGATGTACATGCATGACAAAAAAAGTGACCTACTGTGACAAACACGTATCATCACGGAAGTGTATTTTTTTAGTGAAGTCTCTTTACTCGTTCTGTAATGCATGATCCCGTGACTAACTCTTTAGTCAAACTGAGCTCATTATGATGATGCATTATCGAGTGGGCCCAGAGATACCTCTCCCTCATACGGAGTGACAAATCCCAGTCTCGATTCATGCCTACCCAATAGACACTTTTGGAGATACCTGTAGTGCACCTTTATAGTCACCCAGTTACGTTGTGACGTTTGATACATCCAAAGCATTCCTACGGTATCCGGGAGTTGTACAATCTCATAGTCTAAGGAAATGATACTTGACATTAGAAAAGCTCTAGCGAACGAACTACACGATCTTGTGCTATGCTTAGGATTGGGTCTTGTCCATCACATCATTCTCCTAATGATGTATGATGTGACCCCGTTATCAACAACATCCAATGCCCATGGTCAGAAAACCATAACCATCTATTGATCAACGAGCTAGTCAACTAGAGGCTCACTAGGAACATGTTGTCATCTATGTATTCACACATGTATTATGGTTTCTGGTTAATACAATTAAAGCATGAACAACAGACAATTATCATGAACAAAGAAATATAATAATAACCATTTTATTATTGCCTCTAGGGCATATTTCCAACTGTATCTGTGTGGTGGCGCCGCACTTTAGTCAGTTCATCTTCGCCACACTTCCGTCAATTCATCTCGGGAAAGATTGATGGATTGGCAGATTATGTAGATCGGGACTTGGGAAAGGCTCGTTTTTGGAGATTTAGGAGCAGATCTAGTTTGGGGAGCAAGCGACTAGGTGTGAAAAAAGGGCCAAAAACAACAATGCACTAGACATTGGACACATAACTGGGAGGCCCTGTGCGGTCGCACATGCCCATGGACACCCCTGCGGAGAAGGATGGAGACAAGAACAGGAATGGGGATGTCTTGATGACAGCCAGATGATGCAACTCGTGTGTTTGTGCGTGTGAGCACGTTATAATACATGGTTGACCCTACACATGAATTATATAAATTAGGAGAACTAAACGGGCGCGTAGGACTCTAAGTCAGTTGTTTTTCTTTGTTGCTTTGCTAATATAGTCCACGTATGCACCTCATTAATTAAAAAGAAAAGAAGATACATGATTTACTAAGAATCATTTTTGGCCTGATATGCAGCTCAGTTGTTTGCGTCGGTTCTATCATTTCTCTTCTAGATAAGTACTCATAAAAAATGCAACGTTTCTATACTTGTTTTGAGGAACTATACAATTGCACTTGTGTTGCAACGAGGCATAAATATCTACTCCCCCGTTTTGAATTACTTGTCCTGAATTTGTCTAGATACGGATGTATTTAGACTCTTTTTAGTGTTAGATACCTCCGTATCTAGACAAATCTAAGACAAGTAATTCGGAACGGAGGGAGTAATAGGTTAGCCCCCAATTTACCTGCTCATATTAATGTGATTGTATAAAAATATATTTTATTTGATAAACACTTATATTTAGTAATTAAGGGCTTATTGACTTACCAAAGGAAATACAATTTATCTTAAAAAAATATAATTTATCTGATAAGGTAATAAAATGTCAAGCAATCAAGGCGGTTTTTAAGGAAATTTGATTTAAAAAATGGAGAGAAAAATCAAAATGCGAGAGGGAGGGGAAACGTATGAAGGAGAAGCGGACGACAGAACCTTACATCATGTTTTAATGTTTACTAGCAAACATGTCCGTGCGTTGCAACGGTAGATACAAAAATTACACTCTGGTCAAATAAGTATGACCCAATCAACATCCTTTATTTTAACACGGTGGCTCATCATTTTGCCATTTACCTTTCTTCCGACTCTCGCTGATGATGGACGTGATGTCCACATGATCACAATGCATTCGACATGGTAAATCTCAAGACAATGAGCTTGCCACCGCATGACACACTTGTCATTGTGTAGCGCAAGAAAATGTTTAAAACTTTTAAAATAAATCTCATCTACCACGAACTACTCCCAACGCCTAGACATATAAAGACTTTCCAAAAACTAATCAAAACGTAGACATAAAAGACTTTTGAAATGTCAAAAAGTTTTTGGAATTGACAAACATTTTTTTCTAAATAATTGGGCATTTTTAAAATTCGTAAACATTTGTTTTGTTTAGACGAACATTTATTGAACACATGAATATTTTTTAAATTCCTGAACATTTTTTGAATCAATGGTTTTTTAAAATTAGTGAAAAATTCGCAGAAAAGTTGATTTTTTTTTGAGAATTTTCTAAAATTTCATGGATTTTTTTTTAGATTCGTGATCGCGAATATGTTTTGTATACATGATCATTTTTTCAAAATCAAGAACATGGTTTTATTTCCCGACAATTGTTTTCCAAATTGCAATTTTTTTATAATTTTCCAAAATCTTTGTAAAATTACCAACATTTTTTGAAACCACGAAAATTTTATGATTTTTCAAACATTTTTAAGATTCGTAGACATTTTATGATTTCTCGACCATTTTTTTTCCAAAATCTGCAACTTTTTTAAAAATTTCAATCTTGAATTAACTCAAAAAAGAGAGTAAAAAACAGAAATAAGAAAAGAAAAGACAAAAAGATGAAGAAAAATAGAGATGCCGCGTCCCGCGGGCCGGCCCATGAAGACATTCAGGGGGGATGAGGTGGGTGAGAAAAAGGAGTTGGAAAAAACGATGAACGCAGGGTTCGAAACCCTGGTCTTTCAAGCGGGAGAAACAGGCTGTTGCCACTACGCCACCAGCTCACATGTGCTAAATGATGGGTATCGTACCTATAAAACACTTATAGCGACGGTGTCTTAACAAAAAACGAATCGTTTTCCGTTTAGATGGCATAGCGGGTAATATATGGCAACTTCGAGGGTAATGTTTAGACGGACGCCCAGAAGCAATACTTGTTTTATTAGTGTATATATATATATATATATATATATATATATATATAGGTAGAGATAGAGATTATTATTTTTTATTAATTTTAATATATTTTAGGGGAATTCATTTTAATAAAGGATTTAAGGAAAAATGTGTGTAATGAGTCCATTTCCATTACGTTCGGCCCGCTTAGCCTAGATAGTCTGTCTGGGCCACAGTGTTAGGCCTACAATCCCCTTCCCTCTTCTCAGAACCCACCATAGAAAGGAGCACCCTCCGCGCCGCCGTGTCCGTTTTCAGCCTCCGAATCCCCCACCCCCCGTTGCCTCGCGTTCCCAAGCCACATGATATCCCCCAACCTCCCCCTCCGGCTCCGCCACCTCCGCCGCCTTCTCGCCGCCGCGCCCTGTTCCTCCCCCGCCGCCGCATACTACTCGCGCGCATCCTCCCCGCCGTTAAGCCGCGCTCAGGCCCCGCCCCCGCCCCCGCGGCGCCATCTCCCGGACCTCCCGGCGCGACGGTTCTCCTCCGGGCACGTCCTCCTCCCCACCAACCTCCAGGAGGAGCACGTCGCGTCTCTGTCCGACAGGATCTACGACGCGGTGACGGAGACAGAGGAGGGCTCCAACGAGGGCACGGAGGCCGCCCTCGACGCGCTGGGCGCCGAGCTGACCACCCCGCTCGTGGCCGACGTGATGCACCGCCTGCGCTACGAGGAGAAGCTGGCCTTCCGCTTCTTCGCCTGGGCCTCCCAGCAGGACAACTACGAGCACGAGCACCGGACGTACAACGACATGATCGACATCCTCTCCGGCACGCGGTACAAGTCCCGCCAGTTCGGCGTCCTCTGCGACGTGCTCGACCACATGAAGCGCCACGGCACGAGGTCGGTGCCGGTCGAGGACCTGCTAGGCATCCTGCGCGCCTACACCGAGAAGCACCTCACCAACCTCAGGAAGCTGGCCAAGAAGCGGCGGGTGCGGATGCGCACGCCGCCGGAGACCGACGCGCTCAACATCCTCCTGGACGCCTTCTGCAAGTGCGGGATGGTCAGGGAGGTGGAGACGGTGTTTGGTCGTATGAAGAAGAAGCTGCAGGGAAATGCCGAGACCTACAGCATCCTGTTCTTTGGGTGGTGCCGCGCCAGGGACCCCAAGAAGGCCATGAAGGTGCTCGAGGAAATGATTGAGATGAAGCACACCCCGGAGAACTTCACGTACATTGCTGCTATTGACTCGTTCTGCAGCTCTGGTTTGATCTCGGAGGCAAGAGAGTTGTTTGAGTTCATGAGGGCCGAGGGGTCGAAGATATCCTCTCCCACAGCTAAGGTATATGCTATTATGATTGTTGCGCTAGCCAAAGCTGATCGGATGGATGAGTGCTTTGAGCTGATTTCGGATATGATTAAACGTGGCTGCATGCCTGATGTATCAACCTTTAAAGATTTGATTGAAGGCATGTGCTTGGTGGATAGACTTGATGCTGCCTACTGCATTTTGGAGGAGATGGGGAAGGCTGGGTTTCCTCCTGACATTGTCACTTACAATTGCTTTCTTGAGGTGCTTTGTAGTCTTCAGAAGGCTGATGATGCGCTCAAACTCGCCGAGAGGATGATAGAAGCACACTGTGAGCCCAGTGTTCATACTTACAATATGCTGATGGAGATGTTTTTTGGTATGAGAGAGCCACACAGGGCACTCGATATTCGGACTGAAATGGACAAGAGAGGATGTCGACGTGCTGTTGATACCTATGAAATAATGATTGATGGGCTGTTTGATTGTGGAAGAACAGAAGACGCTACCACTCTTCTAGATGAAGTAATAAACCATGACATGAAACTGTCGTACAAGAAGTTCGATTCTATCATGCTGCAGTTGTCAGCTGTTGGCAACCTTGGCGCAATACATCGGCTTTCAGAGCATATGAGAAAATTTTACAATGTTGCAATGTCAAGACGTTTTTCGATCACACAGAAGAAGAAGAGCATTGGTATTAGACGGAGATGAGTTCTGCAAGATATATTATTGTTAGCACGAATAGTCAAGAGCGTAAGGTAACCACTTCCCTGGTTTTACTGGCAAGTGCCAACTGTTAGTAGCCGTATTAGACGTGTGCTGCATTCTGTACAGTTTTGGTCATCAGTACTTATTTTGCCTACTTTTCCCTAAGCAAGGAGGGCCTAAGTTACATATGGATGCTAATCACATGGACATCGTTTTACCAAAGGGCAGCTAACAGAGACACAATGTACTCTAATGTGTATTTGTATTGTAATATTTGAAACTTAATCTTTAGAATCAAAACGGTTGCTACAATACTGTGGTAGGCAATCACGTTTTTGGTGGCTAACACTTGCGTTTTTGTATATTGTTTCAATGGAATTTCCCTCATATATCTTACTCCCTCCGGTCCATATTACTTGTGTGTTAGATACATCCGTCGTATCTAAACAAATCCAAGGCAAGTACTCCCTCCGTCTGGAAATACTTGTCATCAAAATGGATAAAAAGGGATGTATCTAGAACTAAAATATGTCTAGATACATCCCCTTTTATTCATTTTGATGACAAGTATTTCCGGACGGAGGGAGTAATATGGATCGGAGGGAGTAGCACTTGTCGGCTGCCCACCCCTTCTCTAAAAATCAGTTTGCTGCCTGAGATAAATTCAGTTTAACCTATGCAACAGTATATTGTAGATGGATCTATATAAACGACAAACCAGCGTGTTTCAATCGACTTTAGTTTTATCCTTATATCATACCTGCATTTGCTGGTATAGCTTGGTTTGCAGTCCTACCTTACCCCACTCCAAAAACCAGTTCACTGCCTGAAAGAAATGCAGAGACACCTATGTGACAATAAAGATATACTAATACTAATAGCTGGGTTTTTCTCGCTATTTTAATTTACACAAGCTATGATGTAAATAATCTGGAACCTGGACCTATTTTTTATTTTACCTACTGAAATATGAAAATCCCTTACTTGATTGCTTCTATTTTAAACGCTTTCTGTTGTAAAGCTCTGAGTTTTCCTTTTACTTGACCAAGATGAATTGGTTTAATGGGAACTTAGTGTAAAACTTAATGTTTGTGTTATGCAAGTAGCCAGCCAAACCAATCTACAGCCAAACCAATCTACTGCCTAAACCAATTTGCCCTTTGTTAGCTTTCCCGTTCCACACATATTTTTGGTCTCTTCAGGCAAATAAGTGATGTCCTTTTCTTCCATTGCAGAAATCACAAGAATATACTGTATTGATTAATGATAATATGCTAGCTCTCACCGAGTAAAGTTAAGGAAATACCAATTCTTGAAAACTTGCATACTTGAGGGCAGAGAAAATGCAGGACAAGATGGCTAGTTGTAGCAGGTTTGAGTAGATATAACTAACTGTAGCCAATCATCGCCATCCTGGCTGTAAGTAGTAGGGAGATGAGAACTTGAATCGTAGCAGTGGTGATCTAGTTCAAAAAAGTAGTAAAGGCAGTAACTTGTTTCAGTAATGGTGTCTGGTGTTTTTTGTTCCGAAGCGTAATTATTGGTGGTATATGTGCTTCTGTGAGATATTTATGTTCATTCTAGTGATGACACGACAAGTTCATCTATTAGACTAACCATGGACGTAGCTTGCAGTTCTTTGGCCTTTACTTTCTGATTGGATTTATGGTAACCGAGTTATCTATATTATAAAACACATATATTTTTCCTTTTTTACAGGGTGGTTGATACAAGTCTGCACATTTTGTCGGAGCAATTTGCAGTGGAAGCAGCAGTGTATGAACCGAAGTATTTTGCCAAGGACACAGGCAATGTGAGTATGTTTTCATTTGCTTTATACATCATATGGCACACCCCATGAAGCTTTTTTCCTTAGTTCTCTTGTGGAACCTTTTTCTTTTCTTCTTTTTTTGCCTCTCTCTCTCAAATGAACCACAAAGGCCCAAGACTGAATTTCCTGTCATTAAGCATGCAATTCGACACAACTTTTCTTGTCTCCGTTTGGCAACCAAAATCAATTTCACATATTCTGGAGTCTCAAGAGCCCAGCTTCTCTGGGAGCATATGTTACTAGGCTTATTGCAAGCAGGATCTTACTCATCCAGTTATTAGAATAGAAATGAGGGTTCCAGTTTTAAAAACAAGAATGCCAGATGCACTTATATTCCACAGAACATCTGCATTTCTTCCTATATTATTGGTACAGCACAAAAAACAAGAAATGCCAATGAGCAGATATACTTGTATACACAATGGTGATACTGAACAAATGTGGTTGCTTGGCTGCTATTCAAAGCTGTCCTCCTCTGAAAAGTTGTCCTGCTACTTTAGCTGATTTGCCGATCAGATGGTATTAAACTAGGAACATCAGGACATGGATTAACTACCACATATGAGAATAAACCAAGTGACTGACAAAGAAAATGCATCACACATAGCACTTCAGTGTAGCTGAAATTATTACTAACTAGATATGCCCTTTTATTTAAAGTCTTATACCAAGCTTTGATTATCTGAACTCGTGGTGCCATGCCATGCCATGGCCCGTCCTCCGACGAGGTGGGTATGCCAAGTTTTCATGAGTTCCGAGGTAGAAAGACGGCTGGTTCTGACGAAAAAGAAACCTCTGCCTAAGTGATTTCAGTTTCCATCTCATCTTTTTTTAGATCAAGTTTCCATCTCATCAGAGCCGGCCCTTGGGCGGGGGGTTGCCCCACGCCTAAATTGAGGCCAGTTATTTCAACATAGGCCCATTCTGTAACATATATTGATATGCAATAATATCTTTGTCCTTACATACAACTAACAGAAAAACAAAACATCCAAGAAACCCTGGTCTATTATTGAGACATGGAACCACAAGCTGAGATCGGTACCCTAATTTCCTGAAATTGGATCAACGGTACCAGCCGTTACTTAGGAATTCACCTTTTTAGGGACCTTTTCTCTGTCCTTGTTGGACCCAAGCACAATACATGTAATTGTAGCATTTTTAAGAAACTTTTTTCAGTTAAAATTAGCAGAAGGCTACTTGAGCCAGGCAGAACACAGATTGGATCTGTTGAGCCTGTTTATATTCAGCAAAATATGTCACATGCGAGTTTCTTGGTCGGTTTTAATGGTTTACAACCACATCTTCACATCTTGCCGTATAGACTTCTTTTTTTTGGATATATTTTTATCTTCTAACGACCTAAAGCATCATAGCTAAATTTCAAATATGAAGTTGCTTACCACACATACCGTGTGGTTATCGTATAAACTTTTGCTGTATATACTTATACCCTTACACATGCAACACATTTATCTTCACCCACCATCATTTTAACATATGCGGTCACATGTTTGCCATGTTGGACATAAGTTATAGTGATACATAACTATTGTCTCGACACTGAAAAAGGAGAAGAGTGTGTCTTATAGGTCCGGACCCCCATTGGCCGGTGGGCCAAAAACCATAATACCTCCCATTCAAAAAGTTATACTAAGAGAGCATCAATTAATCTGGATTGAAGGGAACATCATATTTGTAATTCTACCAAGATGCCAAAACTGATCTCGACGGAAAGCAGTAAAAACTTGGGGTCCAAAAGAGACATGTTGACTAGTCACAACACAAGAGACCTCCTGGGTATGGAGTTGTTCCCCTGATGTGGAACCGTTCTCTCTCTCTCTCTCTCCTGGGCATGGCGACGCTCTCGCGACGGTAGTTCCCAGGGGTTTGAGCATCGCATGAGACCGTGATTTGATCGCATTTTTCTCGCTGTGATTTCTCCCTTTCCCTATTCTTGCCCTGCGCTTCTTGTGGAACCGATAGTTTCTCGTTTTGCTGCCTCGTTCGGGGTGATTCAAGGGCAATCCTTGCATTGTTGCCCACCCTTGGTGATGGCGGGACGAGGTGTAAGTGCATCTAGTGCCATCCCTAATTGGTTTTGGAGTATTGACGACAAACCTGGTTGAGGGACTAATGTGTTTGTGAGAATTGCAGGATAACACAGGTAGTAGTCCCTCATTGATTTGGTTTACCTATCGGAGATGACCCCTAAAAATGTATGAAGACATTGAAGACAAAGGTGGTATGTGAAGATATTCACATTGAAGACTATGACAAGAGAAGACATCGCGTGAAGACTATGGAGCGCGAAGACTTAGTTGTTTCGTTGTTTCCTTTTCTTCTTTGTTAAGTCATAGGAACCATCGTATTGTTAAGTGGGGTCCCAATGAACAAAGTCAGAGTGACTGAAGTGATGCTTAACCAAAATCCTATGTCTTCGAGCGAAGACAATGAGAGCAAAACTTATCTAGAGCTGGATAAGTCAGCTTTACTTGTAGCCCAAGTAAAGTTGCCGCGTGTGTTTGAAATCTGATCGTTGAAAGACGTGTCAGTTCCTTAATGACCCAGGGTCATTTCGGACAAATCAGGTCGGGTTGCCTAGTGGCTATAAATAGCCCACCCCTACACCATAAATTGGTGACTGCTCAGAGTTAGTGCACGGCTTTTGTCGTTTGAGAGCAACCCACCTCGAAGCCTTTGAGAGAGAAATCCTTGCGAGGACAAAGCCCTAAACACCCAGAGCCAAAGAGTGTTAGGCATCACTGAAGTCTTTCTGTCTGTGTGATCTGAAGACTTGTTACACTTGAGGACTGTGAATCCTCCAGCCGGTTAGGCGTCGCGTTCTGAGCATCCAAAAGTCATTGTGGATCGCCGGTGAACAAAATCTGTGAAGGTTTAGAAGTCTACCTTGAAGACTTACCAGAGTGATTGAGTGAGGACTGGGTGTCCTTAGCTCAAGGGGAATAAGGTGAAGACACGGTCCTCTGAGTTAAATCTCAGCCTTCCTAACCAGACGTACAGTTGTCACAGCAACTGGAACTGGTCCAACAACTCATTGTCTTCAATAAGCAACTGGTTATATCCTTCCCATCTCTTTATTATACAGTTGGTCCTCGTGAAGCCATTGCCTGTTTGCATTGTCCATTTATCTTCACTGTGTGATTGTTTGTTCTGATTGGTTTCATACTATCTTCCATCCTGATCCGTACTGCCTAGCTGCTATTAGTCTTCGTGCTTTCACTTCATTGAATACATGACTATGGCTTGTCTAGTGTAATCTACCTTTCGCTACATGGTTATAGGTTCATTTCTATCGTTTGTCTTCGAAACTCTCATGTTTTGAAGACTTTCATAAAAATCGCCTATTCACCCTCCTCTAGTTGATAACTAGCACTTTCAATTGGTATCAGAGCAAGGTACTCCCTTGTTCTGTGTGATTCGGTTTAACCGCCTAGAGTTTTAGTTATGTCGACTGCAGGGATAATCAAAGTCTCTGCCGCGTGCCCCGTCTTCGATGGAACTGAATATCCCTACTGGAAGAATAAGATGCGCGTGCATCTTGAAGCCATTGATGTCGACCTCTGGTATGTCGTCAAGAATAGCGTTCTCAAGGCTGGTGAAGGTGTCACCGGTGCTGATGTCAATAAGTTCGTTCAACTGGATTCCACTACCAAGAACATCATCTGTGGTCATCTGACCAAAGGGCGGTATGGTCGTGTGAGTGCTCTGGAAACATCGAAGCTAGTCTGGGACTGGCTCTCCAAGGTCAACGAAGGCGTCTCAACCCAGAAAGATCAAAGGATCAATGTCCTTCGCAACCGCTTCAAGAGAAACGACAATGAGAATGTTCAGCTCACGTTTGATCGCCTCACTGACATCACAAATGAGCTTCAAGCTCTCGGCGCTACTGAGATCACCAAGCATGAAATCATCAAGACACTCCTGAGGTCACTTGACAGCTCGTTTGACACCCTAGCCCTGATGATTCAAGAACGCCCTGACTTCAAGACACTCGATCCGTCTGACATACTTGAAAGGCTCAACACACATGAATTCCAGCTTTCTGAGAAAAGAGATATCTATGATCCCAACAATGGCCGAACTCACGCCTTGAAGGCAAAAGCTGTTTCCTCATCTGAAGAAGAATCTGACTGCAGTTCTGAGGATCCCGAAGACATTGGAAAGGAGCTTGCTATGCTTGTGAAGAAGTTCCAGAAATTCACCAAGAAGAAAGGCTTCAGAAAGTCTTCACGATCCAGCTTAAGGAATGATGAAGTTTCTACTCATGACTACAAGAAGAGAACATGCCACAAATGCAAGAAATCTGGTCACTACATCTCTGAGTGTCCGTAGTGAGACAATGAGAACAAGAAGAAGAAGAGCAAGGAATATGATTCTGACGACAAGAAGAATAAGAAATACTCAAAGTCTTCTTCCAATTCTTCATCACACAAGAAGAGCTCATCTAGCAAGGCTCGTGCGTTTGTTGGCAAGGAAATGGATTCAGAGGAGGAGTCTGCTTCTGAGGAGGCGGAGGTGGAGTATGAGGAGGAGTCTGACTCTGGCGTTGCAAGTCTGGCTACAGCCTACGTTGCCAAGTCCATTTTCAACACTGAAGACAATGACTTCGTCACCGACGCCAATGCTAATGACAAGGACAACTCCGCTCCCACCTATTGCTTCATGGCACGCGGTGCCAAGGTAAACTCACGCAATGCTCACTATCAAACATCCAGTGAAGATGACTCTGATTGTGGTTCCAAACCCAGCTACAAAACACTTGCTAAAATTGCAACTGAACAATAGAAAGCTATGGAATATATTCAAAAACTGTTAGACAAAAGCGATGGCCTGTTGGATGCTGAAATGACTCGATCTCAGTCCTTAATTGAAGACATAAAAAATCTTCATGTTAAGTATGAGAAACTTGAAAGTCGTCATGAAACGCTCTCAACAACTCATGAAAAGCTTTCCTATGATTATCATCAAAGGAAGCAAGAATTTGAGAAATTGAGAGCGGTTCATGAAGATCTTCAAAAGGAAAACGAGTCACTTCGCGCTGAACAGATCAGTCCCGCTCAGGAAGGATTTGAACCACCATGTCTTAAATGCCTTGAGCGTGATAACGCTACTTCTGTTGCTGAATGTTCTACTGCTGCTACTGTTGCAATATCCTCAACTGTTGATGTGATAACTAACCCCTCTGCTGAGGATGCCACTGCTATTGTTGATGAAAATGCTAGGTTGAAGACATTGCTTGAAACAGGGATGTACAAAAGTCTCAAAGGGCATCAGACACTATGTGATGTCCTCAAAAGGCAGATTCTGAACCGAAACCCTAGGAAAGAGGGTGTTGGGTTCGAAAGGAAAATGAATGATGATGGCTCTTACTGGAAGCCTGAGGAGTACCCCAAAACCACATGAGTTGCTGCAAAGCAACCTTCAGTGGATCCATCCACCCTATCTGGCTTCCCTTGTGCTAATCCTATTGTCATTGATGAATCCTTTGATGCAAATTATTAACTATTTAAGAATCAGAATGGTGAAGTGTTTGCCAGGTATATTGGTACTAACTGCAGGAATGGGCCACCTATGAAGAAAGTCTGGATGCCCAAAAGGTGTCTGGAGAATCTTCCTGTGAATGTCGTCATGACACCACAAGGGAAGAAGACAAACCCCAGACCACAGGCTTCATATCGTCCAAAGGCTTCATACAGACAGAGGACTCACCTGAGTCGCACTAACACAAATGTTTTGCAGGGAAATCATACCCAGGCCTATGAATATGAGCGTGTTTCATCGAACCGCCATGTTCATAAGACCAAGAACTACTCTGTTTATTCTTATGAGTATTATTCACCTCTTGCAAAACTATTTGCCAGGGCTTCAAAGCCAAAGTTCTCAGATGCTGCACTTAGACTCATTGCTTCGAAGCCACCCTTGAAGATGTGGGTGACTAAGAAAGCTTAACTCTTTTTTATAGGGAAAGGCCTCCAGCCGAAAATCAAATGCGTCTGAAGCTATTGCTGGGGACCTAAAACATCTTGTAGGGCGCAAGATCAAATGCCCAAATGGTCTTATTATGTATTTTGTTTCTGAGTTGCTTGCTATTTGTCCTATCAGTTCTAACCTCGATCTAACCTTTCATAATCCTCTTGCTCGTCAAATGTTTATGCTTCACAATGCTCTTCGTGAAGCCTATCCCCCTAACTGCACTGTAGGGTATGGCACAAGCTGCTTTAGAATGGATTATTGATAGTGGATGTACTAATCACATGACTGGCGAATGAAGTCTTTTCATAGACTCAACCTTACGTCCATCTGACAAAAGTCACATCACATTTGCTGATACTGGTAAAAGCAAGGTATTGGGTCTAGGTAGAGTTGCAATCTCAAAGGATCAACACATGGATAAAGTCATGCTTGTTAAATCCCTTGGTTTCAACTTAATGTCTGTCTCAATGCTTTGCGATTTGAATATGATTGTGATATTTGGAAAATATCGTTGCCTTGTTCTAATGGAATCTGACAAGTCTCTAGTCTTTGAAGGGTATCGGAAAGATGACTTGTACATGGTAGATTTCTCAGCAGGACCACAACTTGTCGTATGTCTTCTAGCAAAAGCTTCAGAGTGCAGGCTCTGGCATCGAAGGCTAGGGCATGCTGACATGAGGAACTTGCATACTCTTGCAAAGAAGAAGCACGTCATAGGCATCGAGGGCGTCAAGTTCAAGAAGGGTCACTTATGCGGTGCCTGCGAAGCTGGAAAGATGACGAGGGCCAAGCATCCCTCGAAGACAATCATGACAACGAATCAACCCTTCGAACTGCTACACATGGACCTCTTCGGCCCTACTCACTACTCTACCCTTACTACTACTGCTTGTCTCTATGGCTTCGTCATTGTTGATGATTATTCAAGATATACATGGGTACATATAATCCTCTACAAGACTGAAGTGCAGGATGTCTTCAGACGCTTCGCCAATTGAGCCATGAACAACTATGGCGTCAAGATCAAGCACATCAGAAGTGACAATGTCACTGAATTCAAGAACACTGGCCTCGACACTTATCTTGATACATTGGGCATCACTCATGAGTTCTCAGCTCCGTACACGCCGCAGCAGAATGGCATCGTGGAACGCAAGAACAGAACATTCATTGAGATGGCTCGGACGATGCTCGATGAATACAAGACACCAATAAAGTTCTGGCCTGAAGCTATTGATACTGCATGCCATGTCATCAACTGTGTTTATCTTCACAAGCTTCTGAAGAAAACATCCTATGAACTCCTCATTGGTAAGAAGCCAAATGTCAGTTACTTCAGAGTATTTGGTGCTAGGTGCTGGATCAAGGATCCACATCACACTTCAAAATTTGCACCGAAAGCACATGAAGGTTTTATGCTTGGTTACGGAAAGAATCCGCACTCCTACAGAGTCTTCAACCTCTTTCACTATAAAGTGGTTGAAACTGTGGGTGTGCGGTTCGATGAGACTAATGGCTCGCAAAGAGAGCACCTGCCAAATGTGCTAGATGAAATTCCACCCAGTGAATCCATCAAGCTTATGGGAACTAGAGAAATCATACCATCTGAAGTACAGCCTAAAGAGGAACTTATCATTTCTGCACCTAATCAACGCGAGGACAATGCTCAGCCTGAAGACAATCTTTCAAACGATGACAATGATCAGCAAGAGCAAAATCTTCGTCCAGTTCATCCTCGTGTTGCAAATGAAGTACAGATTGAGAAGATAATTGATAGCATCAATGCACCCGGTCCACTCACTCATTCAAGGGCAGCACAGCTGGAAAATTTCTGTGGGCACTTTGCATTCGTCTCAATATCTGAACCCAAAAAAGTTGATGAAGCCTTCATGGAACCTGAATGGATTCAAGCTATGCAAGAAGAGTTTCAACAGTTCGAGCTGAATAATATATGGGATCTGGTCAAGCGTCCTGATCCTCGTAAACACAATATCATAGGCACTAAATGGATATATCGCAACAAGCAAGATGAGCATGGTCAAGTTGTCAAAAACAAGGCTCGTCTCGTTGCTCAAGGATACACTTAACTTGAAGGAATTGACTTCGATGAAACATTTGCTCCTGTGGCAAGGCTTGGAGCTATTCGCATATTGCTAGCCTATGCAAATCATCATAACATCCTTCTGTATCAAATGGATGTGAAGAGTGCCTTTCTCAATGGCAAGATTGAAGAAGAAGTGTATGTTGCACAACCGCCTGGTTTTGAAGATCCAAAGCATCCTGACATGGTTTACAAGCTCAACAAGGCACTGTATGGCCTCAAACAAGCGCCTCGTGCTTGGTATGACACACTCAAAGACTTCCTGAAGAGCAAAGACTTCAAACCTGGTTCCCTGGATCCCACACTCTTCACAAAGACATATGATGGTGAACTGTTTGTGTGCCAAATATATGTGGATGACATTATCTTCGGCTGCACTAATCAGAAATAGAGTGATGAGTTTGGACACATGATGCAAGAGCAATATCAGATGTCCATGATGGGTGAGCTGAAGTTCTTCCTTGGTCTTCAAATACGGCAACAACGCAACGGCATCTTCATTTCTCAAGAGAAATACCTCAAAGATTGCCTGAAGAAATTTGGAATGCAAGACTGCAAAGGTTATACGACGCCAATGCCAACCAAAAGTCATCTGGGTCCTGACGCCAATGATAAAGAGTTTGATCAAAAGGTATACCGCTCCATGATTGGTTCTTTGCTTTATTTATGTGCATCTAGGCCAGATATCATGCTTAGTGTTTGCATGTGTGCCCGATTCCAAGCGGCACCAAAGGAATCACATCACTTAGTTGTGAAGCGAATTCTTCGATATTTGTCTTACACCCAACACTAGGATTATGGTACCCAAGGGCTCAGAGTTTGATATAGTTGGATTTTTGGATGCTGATTATGCTGGTGACAAGGTGGATCGCAAGTCTACGTCAGGCACATGTCACTTTCTGGGACGATCACTTGTGTGTTGGTCTTCAAAGAAGCAGAACTGTATATCTCTCTCCGCTGAATCTGAATACATTGTTGCTGGATCTTGTTGCGCTCAGCTTCTATGGATGAAGCAAACACTCAAAGACTATGGCATTCATCTGAAGCAAGTGCCACTCTACTGCGACAATGAAAGCGCCATCAAGATTACCAACAACCCAGTTCAACACTCGAAGACAAAGCACATTCAGATCCGTCATCACTTTCTCAGAGATCATGTCATGAAGGAAGATATTAATATAATTCACGTCAACCCTGAAGAGCAACTGGCAGATATCTTCACAAAGCCCTTGGATGAGAAAAGGTTTTGCAAGTTGCGGTGTGAGCTAAATATCTTGAAATCCTCAAATGTCATGTGATCATGCACACATCCTAACACTTATGCATGATTGATGACTTAGATGTGCAACACACGAAGTAACGTATATCTTCAATTAATGAAGACTTACACTCTGAGTGTGAATACATTAACGCGGAATTTGACTTCGGAGCGCCACGATAACCGTGTGCCGTGTCTGGGTCTAATACTTCCTATACAGTGGGTAACGCCATCACCAAACTTTTGTTTGGAGTGTTTTTCGTTGGCGTTACATTTGCTATGTCTTCACATTTGGTTTGTCTTCAAATTTCTACATGACCTCATGTTTATCTTCACTATTGAGTTAGTCTTATTCGGATATATTCATATACTAGCGTTCTATCCTCTACAACATTCACTTATAGCTATGTCTTCTTATTTTGAATCTTTTGAACTAAGTGAATGTGATCAGACCCTAACCTTTCTATGCTCCCATCTCAAATCTATCTATCCAAATCATATGCATTCTATTGAAACTGTCGAATGTCTTCTCTGCGTCCTTGTCAGCAGAAGATATAGAGACAAACATTAAATCTATTTTAAATGCTCAATCCTTTTTGCCTGAAACCCGGAGAAGCGGGAACGACCACTCGACAATCCAGGCGTGCGTGGGAACGTGGAACAACCTCCAATGTGTTGCATGTTCGCCACGCGTCCTTCAGATGTGAACCGCCAGGGGCACCTGCGTAATAACGATGCGTTGTCCTTGTCCTTATAAATACACGCCGCACTCCAGTCATTATCTCTTCTTCCACTTCTCCTTCTCGCACAAACCCTAGCGCCACCGCTAGCTCTCGACGATGCCGGCGACGAAGCGCTTATATAACTGTAGCGACCTCACCGACGTCGTCCTCACGCCGGCCGCGGACATCGTCTTCTCCGCCGTCACCGTAGGTGTCCTCCGTCGCCAAGTTAGGGCACGGAAGATCGAACTGCTCAGCCTCATCTCCTACTCCGTCCAGCAGTCCCTCGAGTGGTAAATAAAAACTCTTTTTACAGTCCTTTTTATCTGATAGATTCATCTTTTTCAACCAAAAGTGGTTTCTGTCCCAACAAATTGAATCTATCCTTTTCTGCATCTCATAACATGCCTAGTATGTTCACTTATGCTTCACAAAATAGTTAGATTCCTCACTTGTACTTATTCGTGGATTCGTACAAATCTGGAACCAACTCTCTACATATGAGTGAATGTCTTCGCACTATGAGGTCAATGTCTTCTAAACTGATTTATCTTCAAAATCTTCTTGGAATGCATATGACCTCTTCCCCTTCCCTCGCATCTCTAATGCTGTCACAGGTACATGTCCGTGGGAGAATCCCTTGGTTCTCATAGTCTGCATTCATTTGCAGAGTTCTTATAGCATCACATCAATTCTCCCGAAACTAATTCTTATCTGACTAGCAGAAGGAAACCTTTGCACGTTCTGAAGCCTTTCAGTCTGAACTTCATGGCAACAGAAAAATCAGTCAGGAAGGGCGGCAGACAGCGCCGTGAAAACACTGCCAAGGACCTGCCACCGGATCTCTATGATCTATACAAGTCAGATCCAGAAGATACCTATGGAGAACGCAAGAACCGAATCCAATGGATTCAAAGACATTGGGTAGAGGAATGGTTCAGGTACAGATTTGTCACTGACGAATATGCTGAAAAGAATGCCATCAAGGGCCCCTGGGGAGATACTATATACAAAGGTCTTCAGCCCAAGTCGAAGTCTGAAGCTATTGCTCAAGGCTTCTACCCCGCATGATCCGTGGACCTCAGCCTGCTAATGCTGACCCACCCTCTCTGTTATGGTGTCATGAAGACAATCTCTTTAAGCGTAACTTCCAGTTTGCCAAAACTTCTGCCAAAGAGAACAAGAAGTCACTAGGGTTAGACTTCAACCCCGGTCCCTCTACTCCTCGTGCTGACGGCACACGCGATGCTGAGCCCAATATTGTTGGGCCCTTCTACAACCTTGAAGGTCTCATCACTCACATTCAGGTTCAAGGGGCAGTCGTGGATCACTCTGTAGATGACGCTGATTCTGACGAAGCGCCTGCACCACTGAAGCCTGTGAAGCAAAAGAAACCAAAGGCTTCAAAGCCCTCCTCCGCACCAAAGGTCTCGCGGGCGAAGCCTCTGGCCACTGCACCGCCTGAAGCCAGTGTGTAGTCTGAAGATCTCTCTCGCATCTCCAAGTTTGACAAGATGAAGAAGCCCATGCAACCAACTGGTCAAGCATTGACCCATGCTGCCGTTTTGAGGAACGAGAACGAAGCCATTGATCTGTCTAGCGACGACGATCTTGGCGATGATACTCTTGAGCTGCTTATAAAGAGCAAGTAAGAGGCGGAAATCTTCAGTGATCTTCCCCTCTTTGATGTGGATATCCTGTACAAGTTCATTGATGAGTGGTTTGACAACCCAGACCTCAGTTTTGATGATCTTCAGCTTCCAATTGGCCTCAACGTCTCCTTCCATGGAGCCATTGCTCCTGAGCTGTCTTTTGCACAGAAAATTGTTGAGCTGAAGCACAAGATTGATTATGAAAAGGCTCAGTTCAAGAAGCACATGGCCAAGCTCAATGTGAAAGACGTCCAAAACTTCAAGGTCATGCTGCATGAGCTCAAGGAGGCGTTCCACAAGAAACGTGAAGAAGCTAAAGGTTCTCAAGAGCGCATGAAACACCTGGCTACCAAATGTGTTCAAGGCTACAATGAAGCTGAAAAGCGCAAGGCGTTGGGGCGACTAGGCATCGACCCCAGAATGGCTGCCAAGAAGAAGAACAAGCCTACTGTGGCCCAACCAGAAGCATCAAGGCAGGAAGAATCTCACATTGTCTTCCCGGCCAGTATGACAGGCTCGAAGCCTAAAGTCCCCACAGTGGCTTCGGAGCTCAAGAAAATAAGGGCAGCTGAAGCCGAAGCCCGAAAGCGCAAGACCAAGGCCACCACTGATGATGCTCCACCGACCAAGAAGAGAAAAACCAAGAAGAAAGATCGGGCTGCTCCCACAGAGCCCCTCATCGTCGAGCCAATCTCAGTTGCTTGTCCTGCGTCTGAACACCGTGAGCGCCAGTTGATAGTTCATGAGCCTGCTTCCACAGAGGCTCCAGAAGTTGAAGACATTCCAGCTGTTGACCCCACCATAGCTGAAGACATTGGTCATCAAGACAATGTTGAAGTTGATGAAGTCCTTCCTCAGATCGAACACAATGTGGTATCATCGCCTATTCTCACGAACAACGAACCCATCAGCATTGGTCGTCCATTGACGCCAATTGCTCAGGATGACTCATGGGCTGATCACCCACAAGACTCCCCCGTTAAGAAGAATCACCAAGTACTCCCCCACCTCAAGTCACCACTTCGGTGCTTGAAGACAATGACTTTGTGGCTCAGCCAACTCCCTCTCCAAAGGCGTCGCCCGCACTCCGTAGGCTTCGCAAAGGACCAAGGCCACATGTCACTTTGTCAAGTGTTCCAGAAGGAGAAGAGCGCCAATCCGTTTCACGACAAGTCTTTCCTGAAGCCTCTCCTAATGCGAACATCCCCGAGTCTGAAGCCAAAGCGGCTGAAGATATTCCGGCTGCATCAGCCGATGAACAAAAAGAACCAAGCCATGGAGAAGAACGTGTTGCTACACCCCCAACCAACCTTGAAGTTGTTCTCGAGGAGAACGTGTCCGACCCTCCAGCTACTCGATTGGAGGTTGAAAACTCTGAGGCGGCCACTAACACCAACACTGAAGCCAATGACGTTGTCATGGCCGAGGCTAGTGTGGCGCCTGAAGCTACTGTGGCGCCTGAAGTTAATGTGGTGCCAGAAGTGATTGCACCTGAAGCCAATCTGCAGCCCGAAGCCAATGCCACTGCTCCTGTACCGCCTCCACGGCCACACACTCTTGAGCAAGAATTCTATCAAGGCCAACTTACCACCGTCCGCTGGCCCATTCTGATTCCTCCACCTGCTGCCAGTCCATAATTTGACTATCATATGGAGCACAGGCCTCAGGTCCAGAAGCCAAAGCCTAGGCTGCCAAGGTTTTCAGGTACTGCAACTTCATCAGGATCGTTTAATCTGAATGGCTTCAAGGCACACAACACATTCTTTGACAGTGCCAAGAACCCCTACACAAGGCCAAGAATCTCATCTGATCGATTCTGGAGTTATCAGCAGCGCAGCTACTATTCATGCATCTTATACAATCAGGGGTGCATTTTCTCTCATATGCGTCTAGACAACGAAGACATGGCTGGCCTGCCCTGCCTAGAAGAAGCCCTTGACTGCTTCAGAGATGCTGGCCTTCTATAGTTTGTGACAAAGAACATTGGAATGAAGAGCTTCTGCTACAATTTCACGCTACCCTTCACATTCGCGGCTACAACAGGGATCCGAAGACTTGGATCCTTGAGTGAATGATAGGCGATGTACCCCATGAAGCTAAAGCCTAAGACATCATTGAGCTCACTGCCCTGCCCACTCCTGGCGAACATTATGAACCAGGTTGTCAGCTACACCAGAATGCGTTGGAAAGCATCTTCCAGAAGCCAGAGCCAAACATGAGCCAAATGCTGAGCATGATGAAGCCACTGCCACAAGACGCTGGCTATCCTAAGGAGTTCTGTCGGTGTCAAAACCGGCGGATCTCGGGTAGGGGGTCCCGAACTGTGCGTCTAGGCGGATGGTAACAGGAGGCAGGGGACACGAAGTTTTACCCAGGTTCGGGCCCTCTTAATGGAGGTAAAACCCTACGTCCTGCTTGATTAATATTGATGATATGGGTAGTACAAGAGTAGATCTACCACAAGATCAGAGAGGCTAAACCCTAGAAGCTAGCCTATGGTATGATTGTATGTTATTGTTGTGTCCTACAGACTAAAACCCTCCGGTTTATATAGACACCGGAGAGGGCTAGGGTTACACAAGGTCGGTTACAAAGGAGGAGATATACATATCCGTATTGCCTAGCTTGCCTTCCACGCCAAGTAAAGTCCCATCTGGATACGAGACGAAGTCTTCAATCTTGTATCTTCATAGTCTAACAGTCCGGCCAAAGGATATAGTCCGGCTGTCCAGAGACCCCCTAATCCAGGACTCCCTCGGTAGCCCCTGAACCAGACTTCAATGACGATGAGTCCGGCTCGCAGTATTGTCTTCGGCATTGCAAGGCGGGTTCCTCCTCCGAATACACCACAGAAGAATTTGAATACAAGAATAGTGTCTGACCCTGCAAAATAAGTTCCACATTCCACCGTAGAGAGAATAATATTTTCAGAAATCTAATCTGCTGACTTGCCATGGCAATATGACGTTAGGCCATGGCCCGGTGATTATTCGAACCATTTCCTTTAACTAACCCCGCACATAACGTGAGGCGGTTTTTTGACACGTCTTGTCAAAGCAGAGATCGTGCTCCCCTTATTACGGGATTCTCATCAATACGGGCGTGGGTAACCCAACCGCGCCATCGATTACGGCGCTTGGGGGACAAGCGAGTTTTACCAGGCTAATGGGGGCGCATAGTTTCGTCCGTCCATATAAAGGGATAAGGATTCACCTTTTCATCCACGCCTTCTTCCTCCTTTGCTCATCCATTTTCGCACACTCGAGCTCCAGCGCCCAAGTCCGCATTTCCCACCTCGACCTTCTCCAACCATGTCTGGAGCGGGAGGCAGGTGGATGGTCTCCTCCGTCACGGAGGGACACATCAAGAAGCTGAGGAGAGTCGGATACCTGCCCGACGACATCGCGCACCGGCTCCCAGATGAGGGGTAGCTCATCCCCACCCCCAGGCCCCATGAGAGGGTAGTGTTCCTTACCCACTTCCTCCGCGGACTGGGATTTCCTCTCCACCCGTTCGTCCGGGGGCTCATGTTCTACTACGGCCTGGATTTCCACGATCTGGCCCCGAACTTCATCCTCAACATCTCGGCGTTTATCGTCGTTTGTGAGGCCTTCCTCCGCACCAAGCCCCACTTCGGCTTGTGGCTGAAGACCTTCAACGTTAAGCCGAAGGTAGTGAGCGGCCGTCAGGCGGAGTGCAGAGGCGCCATGGTGGGCAAGATGCCCAACGTCACATGGCTCGAGGGCTCCTTCGTGGAGACCATAAAGGGGTGGCAATCAGGGTGGTTCTACATCACCGAGCCGCGTGACCCTAAATGGACAGCGGCCCCCGAGTTCCGATCTGGCTCCCCACGCGGCTCACCTCCTGGCAAGAGAAGGGCCTGTCCTGGGGTAGTTCGGGAGAGCTGACCGGACTCCAAACATGTATTCAAAACATGGTGAGCAAGAAGCTCAAACTTGTCAACGTGGTCCAGGTCATGCTCATCCGCCGAATCCTCCCGTGCCAACAATGGGCTTTCAACTTGTGGGAGTTCGACCTGGCCCAGCACCAAACTCTGACAGGCTCTTCGACACAACTCACGAAGATGCCTGGAAGGTGCTATTCAAGAGCGCTGAGGTTCCCCCTCCCACTACCGAGGACCGCGGATTCTCCGCGAAGCGCCAAGCCAGCGCGGTAAGCTGTTTTACCCCTCACAAGATACTTGTTTTCCATAGTTTGACTCTATGCGGGATCTAAGCTCCCGTACCTTTGACAGGACTGGCAGGAGACGGCCGGACAGATCGACTGTCCGGCTCCTTTGCCCGAAGGCCTGGCAGACGCTCTCCTGGCAAGGATGCTGACTCCGGCTCCTTATACGGTACCGGAGAAGACCAAGAAGGCCAAGGGAACCCGAAAGAGTTCCTGACGCCAGGCGTCATCGGACTCACCGTCTGATGACTCTACGACACACTCCTCCCCCGAAGACGAGGAGGAAGAAGAAGATGCTCCCCCTCGAGGGGGAGACAAGAAAAGGAAGGCCACCCCAACTGGGGGGGGGGGGCGAAGGGTCCAGGAAGGGAAGGACTCTCCTTCCAGACAGTTCCACCGCCGCCGTCGAAGGCGAAGACGAGTGGTTGCCCAGGGTCAAGCCCCTGGGGAGGTCGTAAGTATTCGGACACCAGAGTAACTCATAGCATTCCTTTGTCGCACTGCTTTCCCTAACGACGAACATGATTATGCAGGCCGCCACGAGCCAGTTTCGATGTATCGTCGGACGGCTCCCTGGGCTCGTCGGATATGGATAGCGATCCACTTCCGACCGCCACCTCCCCTTGCCCTGCGGACGACGCCGAGGTGCTGTCTCAAGAGGCATCGGGTCGAGAGGAGACAGTCCCGGAGGCGCCTCAAGGCGACCTTCCGGACTCCGGGAGCAGGGGGGACAAGGCCCCTGAGGGCTCCGAGTTCGGCCCTCAGCCGAACACCGCGACGGACCCTCCAGTGGTTCCGGACTCGGGCAGGCGGCCTCCTTCCAAGAGGGGCAAGACGCATGTGCCAGTGACCTTTGTCCATCCAGAGGCGCCGGACAATCTGTTGGAAACGCTTCGCAGCGCTTCCATCGACGAGGAGCACCGTACTATTATGAGTGCGATGGTCCAGAAGGTTCAGTCCGCCAAGAGCGGACTAACTGAAGCCTGTGCCAGCCTTCTAACAGGCTTTGAGATAAGTGTTTAAAATATAGGAAAAATATTACCGCATAGACAGTAGCCCCTGATGCTCTGTTCGGTGTTCATAAAGAAAAGCCGAACAGAGGATCAAATAATATCGCAGGAGTCTAATATAAGTACGTCAATATGCGTATGCAGGCTTTGCTGCTGGCCTCAGCTGCACTGACTGCGGAGGTCGCCACACTGAAGCAGGACCTCGAGGGGTCCAAGAAAGAGCTCGGCCTTGCCAAGAGGCAGCTCGAGGAGAACAAGGGTAAGTAATACCCTGTCTATAGATATGTATATATAAAAGAAGATGCGATTGCAAAATGACAGGATCATCGTATATTTGCCAGGGGCCACAACCGAAGTGGCGACCCTAAAGCAAGCGTTGTCCAAGGCCGAAGATAAAACGGCCAAGGAGCGCACCGAGCGGGAAAGGCAAGAGGCTCGGGTGGGCGAGGTGCAGCAAGAGCTCCAGGCTCTCGTGACGAAGCACGAGGCGTTGGAGCTTGACTCGAAGACGCGAGAGTCTGAGCTTGTCGCGGTCCTCGAGAGCGCAAAGAGTGCCAAGGCCGAAGCCCAAAAGTCCCTTCAGGAGATTGACGTGATGAAGAAAATAGCGGCGGGTAAGGCATTCTATATGCAAAGCAAGCATGTGAAAGTAAATTACCTATTACTTACCCGAATCCGGAGCTCTCCAGGAGCATTTGCAGATTTGCCCCGCAGCGTGTCGGATGCCGCACAGTTTTACCAGGCCGAGGAGGGAAGCTCAACGGAGAAGCTGTTCTGGTCTCAGTATACTGGGACCGAACACCCGGTGCCTATGAGCGACCAGCTGAAGCAGCTGGTCGAGCTACACAATGTGGCCGAACAGGCCATGAAGGGCTTTATAGTCCGGCTGTGGCCTGGCGACGCCCTTCCGAATAGCTACTTCGGCCTGGTGAGGCGGCTTGTAGATGCCTGCCCACGGCTAGAAGTCGTCAAGCGGTCCATCTGCATCGAAGGTGCACGCCGGGCTGTCGCCCGTGTGAAGGTGAAGTGGGCCAAGCTAGACGCCGTGAAGTTGATCAAGGAAGGACCGCCGCAGGGCAAGGAGCATCGCACCCCCGAAATTTATTATGAGGGTGTCCTGAAGGGTGCCCGTCTTGTAGCAGACGAATGTTCAAAGGATGTAATATTTGAGTAAACTTGCTTGTGTGATCCTGTATGATGAAAACTTGTTTCATATGCGCTATGCAACGCTTGTTTGAATTTAAAATATTACCTTCTGTTTAGCTGTTTATCCAATCTGAGAGATGGCTAGTTGTACGATCTTGAAGTAGATGTGTCTAGAGGGGGGGTGATTAGACACTTAATGCTAAAGTTGCAATTTTTAAGCTTTTTCGGTTTAAGTGGAGTTTAGGCATAATTTCAACATTCACAATACATATCAAGCAAGCATGCAAAGAGTGTATAGGCAGCGGAAAATAAAGCATGCAACTTGCAAGAATGTAAAGGGAAGGGTTTGGAGGATTCAAACGCAATTGGAGACACGGATGTTTTTCCCGTGGTTTGGATAGGTGGTGCTATCCTACATCCACGTTGATGGAGACTTCAACCCACAAAGGGTAACGGTTGCGCGAGTCCACGGAGGGCTCCACACACGAAGGGTAATGGTTGCGCGAGTCCACGGAGGGCTCCACCCACGAAGGGTCCACGAATAAGCAACCACCCACGAAGGGTCCACGAAGAAGCAACCTTGTCTATCCCACCATGGCCATCGCCCACGAAGGACTTGCCTCACTAGCGGTAGATCTTCACGAAGTAGGCGATCTCCTTGCCCTTACAAACTCCTTGGTTCAACTCCACAATCTTGTCGGAGGCTCCCAAGTAACACCTAGCCAATCTAGGAGACACCACTCTCCAAGAAGTAATAAATGGTGTGTAGGTAATGAACTCCTTGCTCTTGTGCTTCAAATGATAGTCTCCCCAACACTCAACTCTCTCTCATAGGATTTGGATCTGGTGGAAAGAAGGTTTGAGTGGAAAGCAACTTGGGGAAAGCTAGAGATCAAGATTCATATGGTAGGAATGGAATATCTTGGTCTCAACACATGAGTAGGTAGTTCTCTCTCAGAAATAGGATGCTGGAAGTGTAGGCTTAGTCTGATAGCTCTCTCCACGAATGAAGAGGAGGTGGAGGGGTATATATAGCCTCCACACAAAATCCAACCGTTACACACAGTTTTCCAATCTCAGTGGGACCGAATCAACAAACTCGGTCGGATCGAAAAGGTAAACCTAGTGACCGTTAGAGATTTTCGGTGGGACCGACTGGATCAACTCGGTGGGACCGATGTGCTAGGGTTAGGGTAAATCCAAAACTCGGTTTGACCGATTACTCAAACTCGGTGGGACCAATTTGGGTAATAAGTGAAACAGAGAGTTGGCCAAGCAAACTCGGTGGGGCCGATTGCATATCTCGGTGGGACCGAAAATATTGCAATAGGTAACAGAGAGTTTGCAAGCCCATCTCGGTGAGACCGAGATCCCATCGGTGAGACCGAACTGATTAGGGTTTCTGGCAGTGGCTATGACAGGTGAAACTCGGTGGCGCCGGATAGGAATAATCTGTAGGTACGAGTTTGGCTTTGGGTTTAGGTCATATGTGGAAGTGGGAAAGTAGCTGAGGATTTTGGAGCATATCATTAAGCACATGAAGCAAGAGGCTCATTAAGCAACACCTCATCCCTCCTTGATAGTATTGGCTTTTCCTATGGACTCAATGTGATCTTGGATCACTAAAACGTAAAATGAAGAGTCTTGAGCTTGAAGCTTTAGCCAATCCTTTGTCCTTAGCATCTTGAAGGAGTTCCCATAACCTTTAGTCCATGCCACTCCATTGTTGAACTTATCTGAAACATGCTAGATAGAAATGTTAGTCCAACAAGAGATATGTTGTCATCAATTATCAAAACCACTTAGGGAGCACTTGTGCTTTCAATCTCCCCCTTTTTGGTAATTGATGGCAACATACATCAAAGCTTTAGATAAAGATATAAAGAACAACAAGTAAAACTTTGGAAGGACATGTAACAAGTATAGGCTCCCCCTACATGTATGCACTCATGTAAATATGAAATATAGAGGCATGTGAGAGCATAACCATGACAGAGTAGGCAATGTGTTACATGTATCTTGGCCATATGCATCAGAGCAAAAGATTATCAAGGAAAATACCTTCATGCTCATGAGTCCTTCTTGCAAACAGTATATACATAAGCAAGAACTCCTCATACTCATGATTTTGATGCATATACTTACCTTGTGGTCTTGAGTTGGTTTAGGATGAAATGAACCTGCACAAACAAAGTTAAATAACACAGGTACATCCACTAGCCAGAGCAAACAAAAGAAATCACAAGAATATCAAGACTGGGATGACATGTAAAGAGTGAGTACAAGGTACCACATTGGATTCAACATGTCCCCAAGAATAAAGATATGCAATGAATTTGACTGATTTCTTTCCCTTAGGTGTCTTGCTCCCCCTGAATCTTACATGGGATATTGGGAGAAGATAGGGAACAGAAAATCAGAGCTGAAAGATACAAATGGATAGAACTTAAAGCAAATACATGTCTTTCCCCCAAAAAGGCGTCTCTCCTCTTGAACATCAAGCATCTGGGATCCTTGAGTATTCTCTCCCCCTGGAAGTCTCTCTCTCCCCCTTAATACTTTTTCTCTTGTAGGTTTGGTCCTTGAGACTTTTTCTCTCCCTTGATGTGATCTCTCTCTCCTACAAGCTTTGTTGTGATCTCTCTCTCCCCCTTTGACATCAATTTCCAAGAAGGGCTTTCTGGAATCCGTCGTATAGGTTTGGTCCTTGAGACTTAGCACAAAGCAATGGATAAAACTGTGATGCTTGTAGAGGACAAGATTCATTGAGTAGAGCTGGATCAGAAGAAATATAGAACAAGTGGCAGACTGTTTTTCCTGTTGCGAAGTTGGTGGCACCGAGTGGTATGTTTCGGTGGCACCGAAAAGATTCGGTTGGACCGAGAATTTCAAGTCGGTGAAACCGAGTTCACACAGAGAAAAACACTTGTCACCTCAGCTCACTAGACATGTAGGATCTCACAAAGATTTGCAATGAATTACCTGAAAGATTTGCAAGGAATTAAATGCAGAAAATGCAGAACATAAACAGAAAGAAGAGAGAAGAGACTGAAAAATCTAGATGGAGTTTTTTTTTGTTTTTGAAAAAGAGAAAGAAACTAAACATGCATGAGATACACACAAAAAGAACACAAGAGAATTTCATCTAGAGTTGGGCGGTGACATAGTCACCTATGTTAGAGTATATTGACTTAGGAGTCAAGTGAGAACACTTGATCATAGGTCATACTCATCGTTTAAGCTCAAAATGGGGTTACCATTTTTCGTTTAAGCATCTTGATGTATTCACATCTTGTTGAGTTGCTTTGACTCATGTCTTGGAGTAAAGCTTCTCTAAGATGGAATAACATACCTTGGGTGGTGGTGTGGTTCTTGCTCATGTAGTTGAACTTGTGTGGGTGCTCAAGGTTGATGTAGCTCATCAAGAGTTGGGAGCACCACTTGGAGTTTGAGTTCATCTACCTACATGGGTTAGTTCTTGCAAGGAAGAGCATTTGTGTATCCAAAAATGACAATCATGAAGCTCAACATAGAATTTGTCAAAGGATATGATTGAATGGTTTTGTGCTTCCTTGTCTTCAACCACCATTGTGTAGAGTCTTGGTGATGTAGAGATTGCTCAAGATGTGAGTGAGTCGCAATCTCATGAAATTAGATTCAACCAAGCACTTACATGGGTTAGACAACATGCAAGGTGCAAATATATCCAAGACATAAGATAGTTATCATAAGAGATATATCATGGATTAGTCATAAGCTCATTTCTTGCATGTATCCAATGGAGTTTCTACTCCAAGTTCGAAGCATCAATGATGTTCAATTCTCCTCTCAACCTGCAAAACACTTTCTCATCAAGAGGTTTAGTAAATATATCCGCTAATTGCTTATCGGTGCGAACATGCTTAAGATCAATGTCACCCTTAGCAACATGATCTCGAATGAAATGATGACGAACTTCAATATGCTTAGTTCGAGAATGTTGTACAAGATTATGACCAATTTTGATAGCACTTTCATTGTCACAAAGTAGTGGAACATGTTTCACATAGATCCCATAATCTTTAAGAGTTTGGGTCATCCAAAGTAATTGAGCACAACATGAACCAGCGGCAATGTATTCCGCTTCGGCGGTGGATAAGGATATCGAGTTTTGTTTCTTGGAAGACCAAGACACAAGAGATCTACCAAGAAATTGACAAGTACCCGAAGTGGACTTTCTATCAACCTTATCTCCGGCATAATCCGAGTCGGAATAGCCGACGAGATCAAAAGAAAATCTCTTAGGATACCAAATGCCAAAGTTTGGTGTATGGATTAAGTATCTCACTATCCTTTTCACAGCCTTAAGATGACATTCTTTAGGAGCAGCTTGATATCGTGCACACATGCACACACTTAGCATAATATCGGGACGTGAAGCACATAGGTATAACAATGAACCAATCATAGAGCGATAAACCTTTTGATCAACCGGTTCACCATCTTTGATTAAATCATTATGTCCACTAGTAGGCATGGGTGTAGACATACCTTTGCATTCTTGCATATTGAACTTCTTGAATAAGTCCTTGGTGTACTTTGTTTGAGAGACAAATGTACCTTCCTTAGTTTGCTTGATTTGCAAACCGAGAAAGAATTTGAGTTCACTCATCATAGACATCTCAAACTTCTCTTACATTAGCTTTCCAAACTTTTCACTAAAAAGAGGGTTAGTTGAACCAAATATGATATCATCAACATAAATTTGGCATACAAATAGTTCTCCATTAACCCTTTTAGTAAAAAGAGTAGAATCAATTTTACCAATTTCAAAACCACTTGTAATAAGGAACTTGGTCAAGCATTTATACCATGCTCTAGGAGCTTGTTTAAGACCATAAAGAGCTTTGTGAAGTTTGTAAACATGATTTGGTTTCTTAGGATTGATAAAGCCGAGAGGTTGTTTGACATAAACTTCCTCCTCTATTTCACCATTTAGAAAAGCACTTTTAATGTCCATTTGGTACAAGGTGATATTATGGTGATTACATAGGCAAGTAAGATGCGAATGGACTCAAGTCTAGCAACGGGAGCATATGTCTCACCATAGTCCATACCTTCGACTTGTGTGTACCCTTGGGCGACGAGACGTGCTTTGTTGCGAACCACTTGTCCATCTTCATCTTGCTTGTTGCGAAACACCCATTTGGTACCAATGATGTTGTGGTTGTTGCCGGGCTTCTCAACCAATGTCCAAACTTGGTTTCTATCAAAGTTGTGTAGCTCTTCATGCATAGCGTTTATCCAATCCGGATCTTCCAATGCTTCTTCAACCTTCATAGGTTCAATGCTAGAGATGAATGAATAGTTTTCACAAAAGTTAGCTAAACGAGTCTTTGAGCGAGTGATTCTCCCGGTTTGTATATCATTTAAGATTTGCTCGACAGGATGATCTTTGGCAATTCTTGCTCGAACTCGTGAGAGCTTTTGCTTGGGTCTTTGTCGAACATTTTCTTCATCTTGTTCTTCTTCTTGGTCTTCTTCATTGTTGACGTTGTCGTTCTCTTGTCGTGGTGGAGAAGGAGGTTGTTGATGTTCGTCTTGATGTATTTCCTCGTTTTCTTCATCTTGGTGTGTCCCACTTGTGGATGCTTCCATGTCAATTCTTGGTTCACTTTGTCGTGAAGTAGAAGCTTTCACTTGGACGGATGAAGCACTCTCCTTCACCTCCGTTGGACGAATTTTGCCAATGGACAAGTCTTGGATTGCTTCTGAAGGGTCTTTGTCTCCTACATCAATTGGCAATTGCTCTACTTGCGAGCCATTAGATTCATCAAACTTCACATCTACCGTCTCTTCAACCTTTCGGGTGAAATTGTTGTAGACACGGTAAGTGTGAGAGTTTGAGCCATAACCAAGTAGGAAACCTTCATGAGATTTAGGAGCAAACTTTGAACGACGATGCTTATCAAGAATGTAGCACTTTGAGCCGAATACTCGAAAGTATCCAACTTGGGGTTTGTTACCGGTGAGAAGCTCGTATGCCGTCTTGCCGAGTAGCTTGTGAAGATATAAGCGATTTGTTGCGTGACAAGCTGTCTCAACCGCTTCTGCCCAAAAGTGCTTCGGCGTCTTGTATTCATCAAGCATCATTCTTGCCATTTCGATGAGCGTTCGGTTCTTCCTCTCAACAACTCCATTTTGTTGAGGTGTGTACGTAGCCGAGAACTCGTGTGAAATCCCTTCTTCGTCAAGAAAGGTGTCCACATTTGCGTTCTTGAACTCCGTTCCGTTGTCACTTTGAACCTTCTTGATCTTCATGTCAAACTGATTTTGAGCCTTCCCTAGCGAAGTTTCTGAAGATCTTCTGGACCTGCGACTTGTCATTAAGAAAGAACACCCACGTAAATCTTGAAAAATCATCAACTATAACTAGACCAAAAGAATTTCCACCGAGACTCTTGTAGGCGTTGGGACCAAAAAGATCCATATGAAGTAGCTCGAGTGGCCTCCTTGTGGTCATGATGTTCTTCACGGGATGTCTTCCTCCAACCTGTTTACCTGCTTGACAAGCACTGCAAAGTCTATCCTTATCAAATATGACATCGTTAACTCCAAGGATATGATTTCCTTTAATAAGCTTGTCAAGGTTTCTCATGCCAACGTGACCTAGTCGTCTATGCCACAACCAACCTTTTGAGGATTTAGCAATAAAGCAAGTTTTAGGTTGTGCCTTTTTAGAGAAATCGACAATGTAAAGATCACCTCTACGCATACCGGTAAAGACCAATTTATGATTGTCTCGATGAAATACTTGGCAATCTACCTCAGTAAATAGGACATTTAAACCGATATCAGCAAGTCTAGATACTGAAAGTAAGTTGTAGCCGAGAGATTCAACGAGCATGACATTTTTAATGGAACTATCATGTGAGATGGCCACCTTACCAAGGCCAACCACTTTACCCTTTGAATTATCACCAAAGGTGACATATTTTCGAGGGCCGTCATTTTCAGCAAGCTCACGGAACATATGTTCATCTCCGGTCATATGATCAGTACATCCACTATCAAGAACCCATTCCTTTCCTCCTGACTCATATCCCCGAAGATTTGCCATAAGACCAAAATGTCTCATTGCATCATCAAGATCGAAGTCACTATCATCATCATCATCATCATCATAGTATCCATGTTCACCATGATCTTGTGACTCATCATTTCCTAGAGAGGGTAATTCATTAGACAAATGATCATCAAAGTGGTCACCTTTATGAATTCTTATAGCTTCGAATATGATATCACTAATGATTCCAACATCTCCTTTAGCATGCTTAAGATTGGTAAGTTTAAATAGACAATTACCAAAACTAGGATCACTAGAGTTCATCTTACTCAAGGCAATAGATTTATGGAGAATTTCATCCAAAGTTTTCAAGGAATGATCGGGAAATCGTTCCTCGAGAAATTTCCATATAGTATAGGCATAATTAAGAGTAGGCAAACTAGCAATCAAATTTTTGGGCAATCCTCTAACGATGAGCTCAATAGTTCTAAGATTGTGAATCATGTCAATATCTTCATCTAGGGTAGGATGCAAAGGATCAATATGAGGTGCACAAGGGCTAGCAATATACTTGTTCAAATGATATTGATTGACAATTACAAGCATCTCATTTTTCCACTCATGAAAATACTCTCCATCAAGAATAGACACTCTATGTCTAAGATTCCCTAAGGTAGACACATCCATCTTCCTCCAATGGTGATTAAACCAAGGCAATGGAGACCAAAGCTCTGATACTACTTGTAGGATCTTGAAGTAGATGTGTCTAGAGGGGGGTGATTAGACACTTAATGCTAAAGTTGCAATTTTTAAGCTTTTTCGGTTTAAGTGGAGTTTAGGCATAATTTCAACATTCACAATACATATCAAGCAAGCATGCAAAGAGTGTATAGGCAGCGGAAAATAAAGCATGCAACTTGCAAGAATGTAAAGGGAAGGGTTTGGAGGATTCAAACGCAATTGGAGACACGGATGTTTTTCCCGTGGTTCGGATAGGTGGTGCTATCCTACATCCACGTTGATGGAGACTTCAACCCACAAAGGGTAACGGTTGCGCGAGTCCACGGAGGGCTCCACCCACGAAGGGTAATGGTTGCGCGAGTCCACGGAGGGCTCCACCCACGAAGGGTCCACGAAGAAGCAACCACCCACGAAGGGTCCACGAAGAAGCAACCTTGTCTATCCCACCATGGCCATCGCCCACGAAGGACTTGCCTCACTAGCGGTAGATCTTCACGAAGTAGGCGATCTCCTTGCCCTTACAAACTCCTTGGTTCAACTCCACAATCTTGTCGGAGGCTCCCAAGTAACACCTAGCCAATCTAGGAGACACCTCTCCAAGAAGTAACAAATGGTGTGTAGGTAATGAACTCCTTGCTCTTGTGCTTCAAATGATAGTCTCCCCAACACTCAACTCTCTCTCATAGGATTTGGATCTGGTGGAAAGAAGGTTTGAGTGGAAAGCAACTTGGGGAAAGCTAGAGATCAAGATTCATATGGTAGGAATGGAATATCTTGGCCTCAACACATGAGTACGTAGTTCTCTCTCAGAAATAGGATGCTGGAAGTGTAGGCTTAGTCTGATAGCTCTCTCCATGAATGAAGAGGAGGTGGAGGGGTATATATAGCCTCCACACAAAATCCAACCGTTACACACAGTTTTCCAATCTCAGTGGGACCGAATCAACAAACTCGGTCGGACCGAAAAGGTAAACCTAGTGACCGTTAGAGATTTTCGGTGGGACCGACTGGATCAACTCGGTGGGACCGATGTGCTAGGGTTAGGGTAAATCCAAAACTCGGTTTGACCGATTACTCAAACTCGGTGGGACCGATTTGGGTAATAAGTGAAACAGAGAGTTGGCCAAGCAAACTCGGTGGGGCCGATTGCATATCTTGGTGGGACCGAAAATATTGCAATAGGTAACAGAGAGTTTGCAAGCCCATCTCGGTGAGACCGAGATCCCATCGATGAGACCGAACTGATTAGGGTTTCTGGCAGTGGCTATGACAGGTGAAACTCGGTGGCGCCGGATAGGAATAATCGGTAGGTCCGAGTTTGGCTTTGGGTTTAGGTCATATGTGGAAGTGGGAAAGTAGCTGAGGATTTTGGAGCGTATCATTAAGCACATGAAGCAAGAGGCTCATTAAGCAACACCTCATCCCTCCTTGATAGTTTTGGCTTTTCCTATGGACTCAATGTGATCTTGGATCACTAAAACGTAAAATGAAGAGTCTTGAGCTTGAAGCTTTAGCCAATCCTTTGTACTTAGCATCTTGAAGGAGTTCCCACAACCTTTAGTCCATGCCACTCCATTGTTGAACTTATCTGAAACATGCTAAATAGAAATGTTAGTCCAACAAGAGATATGTTGTCATCAATTATCAAAACCACCTAGGGAGCACTTGTGCTTTCACTAGTCCTCGGCTGCTGCCCCCATGCCGCGAGTGCTGGGGTGTTCGGTATAAACCTGAGCACTCTTGTTCCCATTGTTGGGTCCTTCGAGGGAGGTGCTCAGCACAGCGAACAAGGCAACCGGACTAATAATGCTTTATCACTCTCACTTAGCCATAGATTTCTATAATTTTAAATTTTCGCGAAGCCCCTGGTATTCGGAAGGCCGAATTCGGGGCACGATACACGCCTTTAAGCCGGACAGGACCGGCTCCTCGCTCTAAGCGGCATAAGTCTTTAGGGACTCAAAACCTCACCGAACAGCGACCAGTCTCTCGCCTTATCATGACAGTCAGTTTTAGCTTTCTCTACTGAGGTGCTTAGCCCAGCAGAACCGGGGCACAATCGCAGTAGTTCTCCTAGCGCTACCTTCCGATAGAGCGGAACGTAAGGTACCAAAACATAGGAGCCGGGCAAACCCAACATTTGACCAAAGACATGATTCGGAGCTGATGCATATAATGGGGTACTTAAGCCCCTAGCGTGTTGGCCGTACCAAAGTGTACGGTTGCAAGGCATCATTAATGAAGACACATATAAAAAAGGAGAATGCAATAATAGTCCTAATGCTATGCATTGTTTATTCAAAAAGGTGTGTTTAAAGCAGAATGATACAGATAGTGCGATAAGCAAAAAGTAGGACTATGCCCCTTCCAAGGGCAAGCTGAGGAATAGTATTAAAGCAAATATTTCACTCGTTGTCGTAATCCACCTGGGAGTTCCATGGTGTGACGTAGCTTTCTGCCTCCTTGGTTGCTGCATCATGTGTTCGGCGATCATGCTGCCGGATAGGGTTTCTAGAGATTAAAGTCCCGAAAGAGAAAAATAACAAAGTGGGAAGCCCCTAGTGCGGTTTAAGCCGCATATTGGGGCGTGCCGTAGTTGTGCCCCCTCCCCGCCTGTGCCCATGGTATTTTTAATGCGTAGTTATGTATGCGTGGCATGGATTTCGCCGTTTGGCTGGGACTGGGGTGGGGGCGCATTGCTACGCGAGCTCAGATCGTGCCAGGCGGTCTAGTTGCCGATTACTCCGAGCGCGCTTGAAGGTGTTCGGGTCTTGAAACGCCGAACTGGTAGATTGCCTTGAGAGGCTGCTTTGCGCTTCTGTTGCGAGGGCCGCAGTGTGCTCCTCCGTTCGGAGAGAGCGCTCTGTGTTTCCATTAACTGTAATAACCCCACGAGGTCCTGACATCTTGAGCTTGAGGTATGCATAATGCGGTACCGCATTGAATCTCGCAAATGCGGTTCGCCCGAGCAGTGCATGATAACCACTGCGGAACGGGACTATATCGAAGATTAATTCTTCGCTTCGGAAGTTATCCGGGGATCCGAAGACCACTTCCAGTGTAATTGAGCCTGTGCAATGGGCCTCTACACCTGGAATGACGCCTTTAAAGGTCGTTTTTGTGGGTTTGATCCTTGAGGGGTCTATACCCATTTTGCACACTGTGTCCTGGTAAAGCAGGTTCAGGCTGCTGCCGCCATCCATAAGGACTCGAGTGAGGTAAAATCCGTCAATGATTGGGTCTAGAACCAGTGCGGCGAATCCGCCATGACGGATACTAGTGGGGTGGTCCCTGCGATCGAAGGTGATCGGGCAGGAGGACCATGGGTTGAACTTTGGGGCGACTGGCTCCAACGCATATACGTCCCTGAGCGCACGCTTCCGCTCCCTCTTGGGGATGTGGGTTGCATATATCATGTTCACCGTCCGCACTTGTGGGGGGAACCTCTTCTGTCCTCCGGTGTTCGGCTGCTGGGGCTCCTCCTCGTCATCGCTATGTGGCCCCTTATCTTTATCTTCGGCAATTAACTTGTCGGCCTGCTTGAACACCCAACATTCCCTGTTGGTGTGGTTGGCTGGCTTGTCAGGGGTACCGTGTATTTGGCACAAGCAATCGAGTATGCGGTCCAAACTGGACGGGCACGGAGTGCTTCTTTTAAATGGCTTTTTCCGCTGACCAGGTTTAGAGCCTTTGAATCCGGCATTGACTGTTGTATCCTCAGTATTATCACTTTTAATGCGGCGCTTATGTTTGTTGCGACGTGACCTTCTATTGTCGTCCTTGGTATCCGAAGCACCATGGTTTTTTGATATGTTGTTACTGCGAGCCAGCCAGCTGTCTTCTCCCGCACAAAAGCGGGTCATGAGTGAGGGCTGCCATAGATTTCGGCTTTTCCTGTCCAAGGTGCCGGGCAAGCCACTCGTCGCGGATGTTATGCTTGAAGGCTGCTAGGGCCTCTGCATCCGGACAGTCGACGATTTGATTTTTCTTTGTTAGGAACCGTGTCCAGAATTGCCTGGCCGATTGTTCTGGCTGCTGAATTATGTGGCTCAAGTCATCGGCGTCTGGTGGTCGCACATAAGTGCCCTGAAAGTTGTCGAGGAATGCGGCTTCCAGATCTTCCCAACAGCTAATGGACTCTGCTGGCAAGCTGTTAAGCCAATGCCGCGCTGGTCCTTTGAGCTTTAGTGGGAGGTATTTGATGGCGTGTAAGTCATCGCCGCGGGCTATGTGGATGTGGAGGAGGAAATCCTCGATCCATACCGCAGGATCTGTTGTGCCGTCGTATGATTCAATATTTACGGGTTTGAAACCCTCTGGGATTTGATGATCCATTACTTCGTCTATGAAGCATAGGGGGTGTGCGGCGCCTCTGTATTGGGCTATATCGCGACGCAGCTCGAATGGGTCTTGCCCGCTGTGTTCGGACCGACCGAATTGACTTTTACTATATCCGGCATGACGTTTATCGTCTCGCATAGTGGCGCGCCCTCGTGATCCGTAGATCGATCTTGCATGTTTTGCTTTGTCCTCCAATACGTCTCGCAGGTCTGGCGTATTTCCCCATGCCTTTTTATTTGAATGGCGTCGGGGTGCAGGCTGAGTTTTTGGCTGGAATGCCTCTCTATCACGGCCACGAGGTGGCCGATCAGCCGCATCATACGCTTCTTCCTCCAGTCGGGGTAGTAACCTGCATTTTGGGTAACTCTTGGAGGGGCGCTCGGGTTTATATTCCTTGGCCGCGAGGACTTCAGTCCATCTGTCAGCTAGCAGATCTTGATCAGCTTGAAGTTGCTGCTGCTTTTTTTAAGGCTATTCGTCGTGGCTATAAGCCGGCGCTTGAAGCGCTCTTGTTCGACGGGATCCTCTGGCACGACGAATTCGTCATCCCCGAGGCTTGCCTCGTCTTCGGAGAGGGCATGTAATTATCATCCTCCGCTTCTCCATCTGCCGCTCTCTCAGGAGGGCTGGCTCCTCCATCCTCCTGCTCTAAATCTTGCTGCAGGGGATTGTTATTATCTTCGGCACTATCCGGAGTGTTATTATCTCCTGTGCCGGTATCACCACTTTTGCTTTGGCGGGACTTAGAGCGGCGCCGCTGACGTCGGTGCTTGGGTTGCTTCTTGGAGGGGTCATCCGCTGTTGTCTCGTCGCCATTGCCTTCTTTGGGTGTGTCCACCATGTATATATCATATGATGAGGTGGCTATACAGTGCCCTGTGGACAGTGGTTCCTCTTCGTCTCCCGCATCGTCGTCCATACCGTCGGTGTCTTTGGAGTCGAAGTCGAGCATGTCGGTTAAGTCATCGACAATGGCTACTAAGTGGGTGGTGAGTGGGCCGCGAATTTCTTCGTCGTCCGCATCCCAGTCCGGCCGGACATAGTTCGGCCAGGATCCTCCTGACAAGGAGAGAGACCTTAATGAGTTCAGTATGTCATCGAAGGGCGAGTGCTGAAAGATATCCGCGGAGGTAAACTCCATGATCGGCGCCTAATCGGATTCGATAGGAATGGGCGCGGGCGGTTCGGAGTCCGTGGCCGGAGAAAGATCCGGCAGTTTAACAATACGGCTCTCGTGCAAGGTAAGATCGATGTTTGGCTCGATCACCGCTGAGGGTAAGGCCTCCGTGGCGGGGTCCATCCACCCGTCCATGGACGGCGCAACTAGCTCCGAATTGAGGGTTGGAGCGACTGCCGGTGCGATCTCCTGAACACTGTCTGATGGTAGAGCTAAATCGTACTCATCGTGACTGCGTGACGCGCAAGGCAGAGGCTCGAATTCGTCGAAGATCAAGTCTCCGCGGACGTCGGCCATGTAGTTTAAGCTTCCAAACCTGACCTTGTGGCCAGGGGCGTAGCTTTCAATCTGCTCCAGGTGGCCAAGAGAATTGGCCCGCAGTGCAAAGCCGTCGAACACAAAGATCTGTCCGGGGAGGAAAGTCTCACCCTGGACTGCATCGCTATCGATGATAGTAGGAGCCATCAAGCCTAACGGCGACGACACAGAGGAACTCTCAATGAAAGCACCAATGTCGGTGTCAAAACCGGCGGATCTCGGGTAGGGGGTCCCGAACTGTGCGTCTAGGCGGATGGTAACAGGAGGCAGGGGACACGAAGTTTTACCCAGGTTCGGGCCCTCTTAATGGAGGTCAAACCCTACGTCCTGCTTGATTAATATTGATGATATGAGTAGTACAAGAGTAGATCTACCACGAGATCAGAGAGGCTAAACCCTAGAAGCTAGCCTATGGTATGATTGTATGTTATTGTTGTGTCCTACGGACTAAAACCCTCCGGTTTATATAGACACCGGAGAGGGCTAGGGTTACACAAGGTCGGTTACAAAGGAGGAGATATACATATCCGTATTGCCTAGCTTGCCTTCCACGCCAAGTAAAGTCCCATCCGGACACGAGACAAAGTCTTCAATCTTGTATCTTCATAGTCTAACAGTCCGGCCAAAGGATATAGTCTGGCTGTCCGGAGACCCCCTAATCCAGGACTCCCTCAAGTTCTTTGTTCAAGACCTAGAGTATTTGCCCCGCACTATTTATCATATTATCAGGCGAACTCTCTGGCCGGTCAAAGGACATTCTCCTGCAGCGAAGCTTGAAGGAGCAATGAAGACGTTGGTCTTCTATATCTTCAATGGCATCAGCTTCAATGCTCAAGACTTCTTCATCAGACAATTGGCTGCATCTGGCTCCGATATCTTTGGTCTGAAGTTCTATACTCCATGGGTAATGTGCCTCATCAAGCTTCACTCTGCTATCAACTATCAGCCGTCTGCACGCAATCATCTTATATTCTTGCCAGAGGTTGATCTGTTTGTCGAAGCCATTCACCCAGAGCCTGCAAAGGAGCCAATTTATCTTCACAATGTCGATCATCAAAGCTTCACCCAGCCCATTGAAGGAGTTCAGGCCGTTTCTCGTGTTTATCCCTTGGCTGGCAATACACGTGCTCCTCGCACTCATACTGAAGCCACTGCAAGTACCATCGCCCAAAGACCTCGGAAGCGATCTTGTGTTCTCAATGACCGAGAGCTTCTTGTTGCTCTACATCAGAAACAGGATAAGCATCATGACTGGCTTAAGCGTCAGATGCAAAGCCTCTTGGTGGACGTCAATCGCATTCACAATCTTGCCACCAAGAATGCCTTTGTTACACATGAAACCTGTTTGAGGTCATGGAAGAGCTTGACATTGCTCAGTGCTAAAGCTGATCTTCAAGACGATGGCTTCACAGATAGATTCAAGTTTGACTCAACTCCTCCAAGGAATGCTCACTTGCGTCGAACTCCCTCACTCGAAGACTCTGACTATTCCTCCTCACCACCTCCAACTTCAGCGCATGTCGACACTGCACCAAGTTCTTCTGCACCACCGAACCTCAACGACGACCCTGCTGCATCGCCTACTCCTCATGGGAACGCGTAGAAGCTCAATGTCTTCAAACCTTTTTGGTCATTACTGACAAAAGGGGGAGAAGCATGAATTGATAGTCTTCAAGCGGGTCCATATGGGTGGTTGCTATACTTTTGCTACATTTGCCAAGTTCTTACAACTCTCGCTTTTGATACATTTGGTTCGTTTTGAGTTGTAACACTTAAACTTGATGGTCGTCTGTTACCTTTTCGTCAACTATGTGATGCGATGATAAATTCCGCATGTGCGACGATAAATTCCGCACGAAGTCATTTTGCAGACGTCCATTTTTCATTATACATGTCATTATCTTCGTTATATCCTTTCATGCATGATGAATTGTCTTCATAAGTAGAAGAGGAGCTCCGCAAGTACAACCTGCCATGTGCATTTGCATTCAAAAGCAAAATACTTATATGCACATCTTCAGGGGGAGCCTTTCTGCTACTTATGAAGACAATACCTAAAACCTTTACAATTTCACATACTTTTATCCCCGTTGAAAACTTCAACCAGTTTGTCATCAATCACTAAAAAGGGGGAGATTGTAAGTGCATCTAGTGCCACCCCTAGTTGGTTTTGGAGTATTGATGACAAACCTGGTTGAGGGACTAATGTGTTTGTGAGAATTGCAGGATAACACAGGTAGTAGTCCCTCATTGATTCAGTTTACCTACCGGAGATGACCCCTAAAAATGTATGAAGACATTGAAGACAAAGGTGGTATGTGAAGATATTCACATTGAAGACTATGAAAAGAGAAGACATCGCGTGAAGACTATGGAGCGCGAAGACTTAGTTGTTTCGTTGTTTCCTTTTCTTCTTTGTTGAGTCATAGGAACCACCGTACTGTTAAGTGGGGTCCCAGTGAACAAAGTCAGAATGACTGAAGTGATGCTTAACCAAAATCCTATGTCTTCGAGCGAAGACAATGAGAGCAAAACTTATCTAGAGCTGGATAAGTCAGCTTTACTTGTATCCCAAGTAAAGTTGCCGCGTGTGTTTGAAATCTGACCGTTGGAACACGTGTCAGTTCCTTAGTGACCCAGGGTCATTTCGGACAAATCAGGTCGGGTTTCCTAGTGGTTATAAATAGCCCACCCCTACACCATAAATTGGTGGCTGCTCAGAGTTAGTGCACGGCTTTTGTCATTTGAGAGCAACCCACCTCGAAGCCTTTGAGAGAGAAATCCTTGCGAGGACAAAGCCCTAAACACCTAGAGCCAAAGAGTGTTAGGCATCACTGAAGTCTTCCTGTCTGTGTGATCTGAAGACTTGTTACACTTGAGGACTGTGAATCCTATAGCCGGTTAGGCGTCGCGTTCTGAGCATCCAAGAGTCATTGTGGATCGCTGGTGAACGAAGTCTGTGAAGGTTTGGAAGTCTACCTTGAAGACTTACCAGAGTGATTGAGCGAGGACTGGGTGTCCTTAGCTCAAGGGGAATAAGGTGAAGACACGGTCTTCTGAGTTAAATCTCAGCCTCCCTAACCAGACATACAGTTGTCACAACAACTGGAACTGGTACAACAAATCATTGTCTTCAACAAGCAACTGGTCCTATCCTTACCATCTTTTTATTTACAGTTGGTCCTTGTGAAGTCATTGCCTGTTTGCATTGTTTATTTATCTTCACTGTGTGACTGTTTGTTCTGATTGGTTTCATACGATCTTCCATCCCGATCCATACTGCCTAGCTGCTATTAGTCTTCGTGCTTTCACTTCATTGAATACATGACTATGGCTTGTCTAGTGTAGTCTACCTTCCGCTGCATGGTTATAGGTTCATTTCTATCGTTTGTCTTTGAAACTCCCATGTTTTGAAGACTTTCATAAAAACTGCCTATTCACCCCCCTCTAGTCGATAACTAGCACTTTCATGAGGTCTTGTCGAGGCTACTAACATGGTGACGACGGGGGATGGTGGATGTACTTGCGTGCAAGTGGATCATCTTCTTTTGGCTGAGAGGGGTGGCGCTTTTGCATCGCTGCCGACCGTCCTCGAAGTCCCTACCGCGGCCCTTGATTCTACGAGGGAGGCTGGTGCTTCTGGCTCCGCTTCTGGCGTTGAAGAAATGATGGAGCGTCTTCGTCTTATGGCAATCGAGGCGTATCCGGTGATGGTGGATGATGACGATGACGCTGATCTCGTCGACCCGGATTGTGCACTGGTGGGCAAGGTTCTCTCTCCCACCATTCTTCACACCAATACTATTTCTTCGGCAATGAGACCGGCCTGGGGTAATCCAAAGGGCATGTTGATTCACCCGGCGGGAGACAACCTGTTTGTGGCAGAATTCAGCAATAAGATGGATAAAGATCGTGTTCTGGAGGGCTCACCATGGATGGTGGGCAAACATGCTATTTTACTCAAGTTTTTTGATCCAAATATACAGCCGCTACAACTGGAGTTCAAAACTCTCTCTATTTGGGCACGCATCATGGCCCTCCCGCCCAGATTGATGAAGGCCAAGCTGGGGATGGAATTTGCTAAGCCAATTGGTAGGATTGAGCTTGTGGAATCAGATGGAGAGGGAAGATGTTGGGGTGCTTTCATGCGTGTTCGTGCAAAAATCCTGGTACAGGAACCTTTGGTTCGGTATGTCACTGTCAACTCTGCAAAGACGAAGATGATTGAGCCCTATGCTGTTATGTACGAGCGTTTACCTTTCTACTGCTTCTCATGTGGTTTGCTGGGACACTCTTCTTATGCTATGTCCAAACCTAGGGACACGTGATGTGAATGGAGACTTACTGTCACATCCCTAGCTTCTGGTTTGCTCTGAGCTAGCTAGTCATGTGTTGCATCATGTTTAAATTTTGCCTAAAATTGAAATGGGGATGTTCAAACCCTAGCATTAAATCAACTCAACTAGGGTGAATTAAAATCTTTTCAATAAACCCAAAAGGTTCCTAAGAAAAGTTCATGATTTCTGGTTAAGGTGGAAACCTCTGCCAAAAATGATGAATATATTCTTAGGTCATTTTTGGATTTTTGAATTAAATCATATTGTATTTGACTTTGGGCACTTAAATACTATAAATAATTTAAATGTTCAAATAAATGTTGGAAATTGTTAAGGGTCACTGAAATAATTCAGAAAGCACCCATAATTGTTTCCAGGATTTTATTAAATGATTTGGTATTTTAAATCAAATCAAAAACAACATAACAGAAATAGAAAAGAAATAAAAGAGAAAGAGCAAAGCTTACCTGGCGCTTACCTGTCCAGCCCAGCCGGCCCAGCTCCCCCAGCGGCCCAGCTCGCCACCGCTACCCCCCTGTCGCCTTCCTCCTCTGCCAGGAGGACGGGCACGCGCCCGGCGCGCGCGGCCACGCGCCCCGGCCACCTCCTCCCTGCCTGGCTGCCTCCTCCTCCCCTGGTCCCTCCCGCGACGCCACGCAGCCCCGACCCCCTCTCACTTCTCCCTCGCTCTCTGGACCGCTCCCCCTCCTCTGGCTCTCTCACTCGCGCGACCGAGGACCGCCGTCGCCGCCGCTCGTCGCAGCCGTAGCCACCACCGTCGTTCCACCCCACCAGAGTGACCCAAGGCTCCGCCTCGACGCCCCCGACCTCTCCATGGAGCTACGCAACGCCGGGAGCCCTGCATCGCCGCCCACGTCGTCGTTCCCCTCCTCGGCCACCGGAGATCATCGCCGTCGATTCGCTGCACTCCGGCCGCCCCCGAGCCCGCTAACCATCCCTGCAGCTCCGCGGTGAGCCACTGACCCGATTCCCCCTTGCCCCGTCGTCCCTAGCATCCTGTAGTTGCCGTCCCCTTGAGCTCCGAAGCTCGCCGCCGCCGTGCCTCGTCACCGCCGTGGCTGGAGCCGTTGTAGCTCGAAGCCGAGCACACCACCGCACTCAACACGTCTCCAGGAGCCCGTAGCCGCCACCAGCTTCTCCCCACGTGCCCCCTAGCACCAACCCCACACCCACCCGAACTCCGACCGCCGCCAAAGCTCATCGCCGGCATGATTCCGGCAACCCCCGCGCCCAACTCCGCCTCCTCTTGATGCGGGAGAGCACGGGCTACGTCCCGGTGGTCTCCGCATGTCCAACCGCCACCTGTAGCACGTTTCTGAGCCGCGCCGCCGTCGTTCTGGTCGCCGCCGGCGAGGTTCCGGTGACGCTGACATGGCGGATTAGATTAGTACTAATTACGCTATTAGTCTAACGCTATGACAATGACAGCTGGGCCCCGCGTCTAATTAACTCCGGGTTTATTTTCTGTTTAGATTAGTTTAATAAAGTGGGGCCCACAAGTCAGAGTTGACTGTGCTGACGTGTCCGTTGACCGGACCCACCTGTCATACACCCGAATCAGCCCCAGTCACTGACCAGTGGACCCCACTGGTCAGGTTTGACCACCAGCAGCGTCTGTTGACCTGCTGACGTCATAGTGACGCAATGCTGACGCAATAAGTATTTTCTGGATTTATTAATATTCAGGAAATTCCAGAAAATGCCTAAAACTTCTAAAAATCATAGAAATTCAACCGTAACTCCAAATTAAATAATTTATATATGAAAAATTATCAGAAAAATTCAAGGAATCCATCTGTACCATTTTCATGCATGTTAGAACAACTTATAGCTGCTGTTTAGCACAAATCAATTAAATGGCATTTGAATAATCACATATGGAGTTTGAATTTGAATCTTGTATTCAAACCAACTTCATTTAATCTGTTGCTAGTTGCATTAGCTCAAACACATTCATTTTGCCATGTCATGATCATGCATCATATTGTGCATTGCATTGATTGTGTTCCCTTCTATGTTGCCGGTATTTGTCCCCTCTTGATAGACGTGATACCGATGATGTGATCGTTGACACTGATGAAGACTCAATGTTATCTTCAGAAGTGCCAGGCAGCAAAACCCCCTTGTTCATTCCGATAAAACCCCACTCTCTCGCTCCTGCTCTCTTTTAGTGCATTAGGACAACAACGACATATTTGTTACTTGCTGCGGTAGCTGAACCCCTTTATCCTTTGCATGACCTGTCATTGCCACAGTAAATAGATGAAACCCACTAGCATGAGTAGGAGTTGTTTGAGCCCTGTTGTGCCTACTCATTCATGCTTGTTTGTCATGCCTGCTACTGCTTAGAGTTGAGTCAGGTCTGATTCATCGGGGATGAATCAGAGGCGTGTGAACATGTCCTACTGTTGAGAGCTAAGTGTGTGAACACGATTTGGTAAAGGTAGCGGTGAGAGGCCATGTAGGAGTACATGGTGGGTTGTCTCATTGCAGCCGTCCTCAGGAACTGAGTTCTGTGTTTGTGATCCATGAACAACTACTACCACACATTGGGTTCCGGTAACTCGACCCTCTCGACTTATTAATCAACATGATCTCTGTCCAGGAGTTGCAACTAGTTTCTGGTGTTTGTAGGTAGTGTTAGTAGTCTACCAAGTGGCACCCGGTACAGGTGGGCTTGGGACAGACTAGGCACAGTGGCACGGTGTACCAAGCGTAGATCCACCCGTCGAGGTGGGCTTGGGAACCCTGCACACATCGTTTGGGGCCGTGAGCGACACCCCGGCCGGATCTCCTTGCGGATGGAACCCGAATAGGCGATAAACCTGGACTAGAGACTTGTTCGGTTAGTCAGGTCGTGGCCGACTCCCTCGCCCGGCTTCCGCTTGAAGGTTGCCGAGGTACATGACGTGTACAGGGCGGTAAGTGGCGAAAGCGTGTGTGAAGAAGTACACCCCTGCAGGGTTAACATCATCTATTCGAATAGCCGGATTCCTCGGATATGGAAACGTGGACCCCTTATATCAGTTCATAGACAAGTGAAAGTGGATACTCTAAAATACGCAAGATGAGCGTGAGTGCTATGGATGGCGTTCTCGTAGGGAGACGGGAGCGGTTCCATAGTGGTGTATTGATATGGTGAATATGTGGACTCGTGTGCGCCACCTCAAAAGAGTTACTTGCAGTCGTAGTTCAGGATAGCCACCGAGTCAAAGCTGGCTTGCTGCAGTCAAACTCCACCATCCCCTTTGTTGATAATGATGCATATGTAGATAGATCTGATGTAAGTCTTGCTGGGTACATTTGTACTCACGTTTGCCTATTTTATGTTTTTGCAGAGAGACTTCAGTCTCACTAGTAGTTCCACGTGGACTTCGACGTTTAGCTTGTTACCTCAGCTACGATCTTGAGCCCTCGGCGGGATCTGGTAGATAGTCAGGCTTCTGAGCCTTTTTCTTTTATAGTTGTCTGTACTCAGACATGTTAAGCTTCCGCATGTGCTTTGACTTGTATGCTCTGATTGTTGGGTCATGAGACCCATGTTTGTAATATCTCGCTCCTCGGAGCCTAATCAACTACTGAGTCGTAGAGTCATTTTGTGATGCCATGTTGTATTGCACATATCGAGCATATTGTGTGTATGTTATTGAAATGCTTGGTATGTGTGGGATCTGACTATCTAGTTGTTTATCTTTAGTAGCCTCTCTTACCGGGAAATGTCTCCTAGTGTTTCCACCGAGCCATGGTAGCTTGCTACTGCTCCGGAACACTTAGGCTGGCCGGCATGTGTCCTTCTTCGTTCCCGTGTCTGTCCCTTCCGGGAAATGTCACGCGATGAATACCGGAGTCCTGTTAGCCCGCTACAGCCCGGTTCACCGGAGTCCTGCTAGCCCAGTGCTACAGCCTGGATTCACTCGCTGATGACCGACACGTTCGATGCTGGGTCATGGATGCCTGTCCCTGTAAGTTAGTGCCACTTTGGGTTCACGACTAGCCATGTCAGCCCGGGTTCTTTGTCATATGGATGCTAGCGACACTATCATATACGTGAGCCAAAAGGCGCAAACGGTCCCGGGCCAGGTAAGGTGGCACCCGTGGGAATACCGTGCGTGAGGCCGCAAAGTGATATGATGTGTTACATGCTAGATCGGTGTGACTTAGGATCGGGGTCCTGACACTTACCTTACGTTGCCAAGAGGTTGTGTGCTCCGGAGGAAATGTCCAGGAGATCCAGCGGGGTCAAGTCGAGCAGCAAGTCTTTTAATTCATCTTTTGATCCCAAGAACCAGAGTAGTAGATCACCTTCTGGTGATGTTGGGCATGTTGATTGCCATGGCAAGTCTTCCCCTCAATGTAGGGTGTATGACGGGGAAGCTGAGGGGTCCTCTCATCTCAAGAATAACCAATAAGGCAGAGGACGTGGTCGATCTTCTCGTGGGCGAGGCCGTGGCCAGACTAATGACACTGGTAAGGAAAGTAAACCGATTCAAAGATTGATGGACAACGTGTCTGGACAGAAAAGGAAGCCCATCAAGAATCCAGCTGCTCTGAATTTGTCCGATGAGCGTACTTCAAATCTTGTGAGCGGTCTGGCAATTGTGGTCTCTGACAAATCTAGCAAAGATGCTGGCACTTCCACAGAGGTGGGAGATTATGTTTCGAACAAAAAACAACATACTTCACCTTCTCGATTGGTGGATCCGACGGAGGCTGCAGAGCAGCCCCGCCAAACTCAATGAGCATTATATGTTGGAACTGGCGAGGATTGAGGTCATCCTCGATAGTTGGCAAGCTTCGCTGGCTTGTGAAGCTTCACCGACCCACCCTCCTCTTTTTGTCTGAAACGAAGATGAGGGATTCCCGTGTCCGTAATTTTATGTGGTCTTTAGGTTTTTCTGGTTGCTTTGCTATCAGTTCATAGGGTCAAAGTGGTGGACTAGCTCTTTTTTGGAAGGATTCGGTGAGTGTATCTCTGAATGCATGCAATTCGAGATGTATTTATGTTCATGTATCTTCTGACTTGGCTCCTACATGGAGAGCTATTTTTATGGGGAACCAAGGAGAAAAGATATAGTTCATTTGGAGCCTTATTCGGCTTCTGAAGCTGATGTGGAATGGTCCATGGATTATTTGTGGGGATTTCAATGAGGTTCTTTCTCAACATGAGCACATTGGTCCTCGCGACTGCTCGGAGCAACAGATGGCTGCATTTCGTGAGTGCTTGTGGTACTGCGAGTTAAGGGACTTGGGCTTCTCTGGTCCTAAATTTACTTGGTGCAATCATCAGGACCCAAAAAGCCTTGTTAAAATCCGTCTTGATAGGGATGTGGTGAATAGTGCGTTTACAGATTGTTTTGATGGTTTATGTGGAGAATATTGTTGCCACTTCTTCTGACCATTATGCCATCCGAATTGGGCTCTCTCATTCTATACAGGAAGATGTGCATCGCCCGGTGCAACAAGGTTTCAAGTTTGAGGCTATGTGGCTTCGCGCCACCGATTACAGAAATACTTTAGAGCAAGCTTGGGTTGATGGTAGAAATGGCGAGGTCTCTCTCAAGTCCATATGGGATAACTTACAGAAAGTTGCTGCTTCTTTGAAGACTTGGAGCCATGAGTGTTTTGGTTCGGTCTGAAAGCGGATTTACAAACTAGAACAACGACTTTTGTATGTAAGGTCTGCCCCGGTCTCGGCTGCAACTGTAGCTGAGAAATGTGATCTTGAGAAATGGTTATGTGAGCTATCTGAGAGAGAAGAGATCATGGAACGCCAACACGCCAGAATTGACTGGCTCAAGGAAGGGGATCGGAACACTGGTTTTTTACAAGCCCGTGCCAAGGCTCGGAGACGCACCAACAAAATACACTCTCTTCAACGAAATGATGGTTCTTTGTGTGAGTCACAAGAAGAGATGAAAAATATGGCACAAATTTTTTATGAAGAGCTTTTTTCGTCTCAACCATGTGATTCTGTAGCGGTTCTTGATGTTATTCCCCAGAAAATTACTTCAGAGATGAATGATGATTGTGTAAGCCATACTCTAATGAGGAGATTAAGACTGCTTTATTCCAGATGGGGCCAACAAAGGCGCCACGCTCGGATGGTTTTCCGCCATTATTTTACCAAACCCATTGGGACTTTCTTGAGGAGGAAATTTGTCACGATGTTAGAAGCTTTCTTGGAGGTAATCCTATCCCTGGATGGTTTTTGTGATTCTGTGATTGTGCTTATTCCTAAGGTGGCTAGGCCAAAGCAACTAAAAATTTTCAGACTCATCAGTCTTTGTAATGTGTTGTACAAGATTGCTTCCAAGGTTATTGCTAATCGTTTGAAGTCGTTGCTGCCAGTTGTCATTTCTGATTTCCAGAGTGCATTTGTTCCTGGGTGTTCGATTAGTGATAATACCCTTATTGCATATGAGTGTCTCACACTATTCGTTGACAACGGGCTAAGCAACCTTTCTTTGCCATGAAAATTGACATGATGAAGGCATATGATCGTGTAGAATGGGACTATCTTCATGGCTGCCTCTCCAAACTTGGTTTTGACCTAGTATGGATTTCTTCTGTTATGAGATGTGTTACAAATGTTCGCTATGCTGCCAGGGTCAATGGAGAGCTTACTGAACCAGTTGTGCCCTCTAAAGGCATTCGGTAGGGTGACCCAATCATCCCTTATTTGTCCCTTTTGTGTACTGAAGGATTGTCAAGCATGTTACTTCATAAGGAGAATCGTGGCGAGCTACATGGTATTAAGAATGGCCATCTTGGTCCACCTATCTCACATCTCCTTTTTGCCTATGACAACATCTTCTTTGCACGGAGTGATACACGTAGTGTGGTGGCATTGGAGTCCACTTTGAATCTTTATTGTCAAGGTTCTAGCCAAGCAGCCAATAAGGAAAATTCTGCATTGTTTTTTGGAAGGAATTGTCCAGAACAAGTCAAACAAAGAGTTAAAAAACAGTTGGGTGAAAGATCGTGGATGTCGCCTAGAGGGGGGGTGAATAGGCAATTTAAAATAATTACGGTTTAGGCTTGAACAAATGCGGAATAAACCTAGCGGTTAATTTGTCAAGCACAAAACCTAAAACAACTAGGTTCACCTATGTGCACAAATAACTTATGCTAAACAAGATAAGCAACTATGTGATAGCAATATATATGACCAAGAACAATATGGCTATCACAAAGTAAAGTGCATAAGTAAAGGGCTCGGGTAAGAGATAACCGAGGCACGCGAAGACGACGATGTATCCCGAAGTTCACACCCTTGCGGATGCTAATCTTCGTTTGGAGTGGTGTGGAGGCACAATGCTCCCCAAGAAGCCACTAGGGCCACCGTAATCTTCTCACGCCCTCGCACAATGCAAGATGTCGTGATTCCACTAAGGGACCCTTGAGGGCGGTCACCGAACCCGTACAAATGGCGACCCTTGGGGGCGGTCACCGAACCCGTACACTTTGGCAGCCCTTGGGGCGGTCACCGGAACCCGTCAAATTGCTCGGGGCGATCTCCACAACTTAATTGGAGACCCCGATGCTTGCCCAGAGCTTTACACCACAATGATTGAGCTCCGAACACCACCAACCGTCTAGGGTGCCCAAGCACCCAAGAGGAACAAGCTCAAGGGTACCAAGCACCCCAAGAGTAATAAGCTTCTCAATTTGTAACTTCCACGTATCACCGTGGAGAACTCAAACCGATGCATAAATGCAATGGCAAGGGCACACAGAGTCCCAAGTCCTTCTCTCTCAAATCCCACCAAAGCAACTAATGCTAAGGAGGAAAGTGAGAGGAAGAACAAGAAGGAGAACACCAAGAACTCCAAGATCTAGATCCAAGGGGTTCCCCTCACATAGAGGAGAAAGTGATTGGTGGAAGTGTGGATCTAGATCTCCTCTTTTCCCTCAAAAACTAGCAAGAATCCATGGAGGGTGTCGGATTTCGGGTTTCGGCAGACCCTTGAGGTTCGAACACTGGGGTGCGCGCGGAGATTTCACCTTCTACCTACCTGCACCCCCCGCCTCGCTGAGATCTAAGCTATGGAAAGAACAACACAAGAGACACAGGGTTTATACTGGTTCGGGCCACCGTTGTGGTGTAACACCCTGCTCCAGTGTGTGGTGTGGTGGATTGCCTCTTGGGCTGATGATGATGAGCAATACAAGGAAGAACAGCCTCGCGAGGGTCTGTTCTTGGCTGTGGGGATGAACTGCTAGGAGGAGTTCAGTCACCCTTCTCTGTGTGTGTGTGTGTGATGCTACTCGATCCGATTTTCCCTCTTCTCTACCCTGTGGGTGGCTAGTCCTATTATAGGAAAAGGCCCTGGGCCTCTTCCCAAATATTGAGCGGGAAGGGCGCCAACAATTGGCCATTTTGAAGGGGAACATCTGGTACACTTATCCTGACTAAAGTTAGTCCTCGCCTGCTAAAGACTCTGATGGTGACACTGGCTTGGGCTCCACAATGACTTCCTCCTTGCCGTTGGACTGGTCTTGGTCTTGTTGCACCGAAATGGGTGCCTTTGCTTGATGCTCTCGCCTGCGCTTGCTCCCTTTGCACCAAAGAGGAAAGGAGGACACTGCGCGGGCTGGCGCCCGCCTGGCGCCCTTGGTCGTCATGGCTTGCGTCACGGGCACCTCGTGAGGTACCCCGCCTTGATCTCTCCGCCTCCTCGCGAGCCAGCCTGATGTGGCCGTGCCTGAGGAAGCTCCGTGTCGTCTGCCCCGCGAGGCTTGGCCCCTCGCGAGGGTCTTGGGTCTGCGTCGATGAAGACGGGCTGTGCTGGGCCCCCTTTGAGCCAAGCCGTGGGCCGCAGGCAGGCAAGTCTGGGGACCCCCGTTCCCAGAACGCCGACAGTAGCCCCCGGGCCCAAGGCGCGCCCGGACTTGGCCGTGCAGGGAGGCGAAAGGACAAGGGCGAAGCGCCGCGGGCCCTAATAGCCTGCGGCCTTGGGCGCCGTGTGGCGGTTGATTGGGCGTGGGCGTCTCCACTTCTCCATGGCGCATCGGCAGCTGCACGGACCGGACAAGTCCCTGCATGCAAAGCGGGTCATGATTACCTGCGATCGTGGAGGTCGGCGGTTGGCCTTCGCCGGCCATAAGTACGGAACGGCGCGCACCCTTCTAGTCCATCCCTTCTTGCTTCTCCTTCTTCCCGGTCCTTGCTCCGTTTTGCTGTGATGGCTCCGATCCGCCGGTTCTCGTCGGCAGAGAAGGGAAAGGCTCCCCGAGAGGAACCAGGCCCGCTCCCGCCGAAGAAACGGCTCGCCCTCCACGGCCGGGACGAGGGGGCCCATCAGGTGGTGTCGAGGCCCTGGTGCGAGCGGGCACCGCCGGGGTTCCCGCTTCCCTTGTACGCCCACATCGAGGGCCCTGAAGGAGTTGATGCTGATCGCCACGAGTGGCGCCGCTGTCGGCGCCGACGGGTCACGAAGGTGTGGGTCGTCCTCCCTGGGGTCCACACCGAGGGCTCCTCCCGAGAGTTCGTGCTCTGCGCCGCCATGCCTCCTCAGTCTTGGATTCGCCTTCCTCCCTTCTTCGCCTCCGCCATCCCGTAGGGAGAACTCCTGGAGCTTTGGCTGCAGCACGCCGGCTGCAGCACCCTCGCGACCGAAGCAGAGGTCGCGGTCGTTGCTCCAGGCGAGGTCTTCATGACTCGAGGCTGGAGCGAGATCGCCCGGGTTTGCAGGACAAGAGGCGCCTTCGCGATCCACTTGGAGTACGATGGTGCTTCGGTGATGTTCTTCAAGGTCTTCGATGCGAACGGGCGCCGGCTGGAGTGCTGCCCCGGGAGAGGTGGTCGGGACCCTGCTACGGCAAGGACTGGGCCCGCCGACCGCTCCCTTGGCGGCTCCTCAGGCGGCGGAGGCGTCGGAAGTTCCAGCGACTCCGGCGAGCTCTTCGCGACTCCGGAGACGAGCGACGACAGCTACGAGCCCCCGAGCCAGTGCCGCTCCTGGAGCAGGGCGGGCTCGTCAGGCCGTCGCCGACTCTGATCTGGATGGGGTTGGCGCCGGTGCTTGACGGCCCACTGTTGATGATGGCGTCTTTTGCAGGGCGCGTGTAGTTAGCGTCCCTTTAGGATCTGTTCCCTGCGAGGAATCAAAGACGTGTCCCGTGGGGGCTTGTAAGGTGCATGTGATCCTGTTTTGTTAATATAACCCTTGTAGTAGAACTCTGGAGTTGCTCATTCCGTTTTAGCTCAGTTCTCCCTTTCGAACCTCACGAGGGCTTGGTGCTCTGCGCCGACAGGTCCCAGTCCCAAGGCGGCTTCAGCCGTTGCTGGTATGCCAGGTCGTGATGCCGTGGTCAAGGCCAGGAGGTGAGCGACCCGGGGTTTGGTAAGAGCCCCTAAGTCGCGATTCTCAGGAGGTCCCCTTTGGCGCTTAAGCAGCCATTGTTCGGTGAGAAAGGGGAGCGGCGTTGCTAACACGGGATTGCATTAGGTGTGGGGATGGTGCCCCGGTAGCTGGTGCTTCCGAGTGGTGACTTATCTCGAGAATCAGGGGCCGTTCTCTGGTGTGTCGCCGGGTCCATGCATCGGCAGGCGTGAGGTTGCTCGGCGAGGTCCTCGCGTGTCCCTCCCCTCTCGCCTTTGCTCCCCTTTCTGCTCTACGTCCTCGGGTCTCGGACCTCGAGCGAGTCTCAGCCGTCGCTGGTATGCCAGGTCGCGATGCTGTGGACAAGGCCAGAGGGTGAGGGCTGGAGAGCCAGTAGGAGCCCTGAGTCGCGATGCTCAGGCACTCCCCCTTTAACGTGCAAGCGGTTCGCGCGGATGAGAGTGAAGGAGACACCGCAAGGGCCTCGCCTGACGTAGCTCCTTTAGGAGATCCTGTAGACCTATCATAGAAAGAACGAGGGGTTGCCATGACAATTGACAGTCAGCCGTTGGTTGCTTCCGAGGGGCGATGAGGCACTGAAGGCTTGACGAGGTGGCGCCATGTGGGGCTGCCGCGGCCAGAGCTCAGCCATTCAGGTTTGTCGGTGTTGCAGGGACGGACCCATGCGCAAGCGTCGTGCCGTTTGGGAGCAGCTCCGTTAGTTGGCGTCAGTTGAGCGGGCAACTAGGTCAAACTCATTAGCCGCGAAGGAGTGGATTCATTCAAATAGATGCTGGGAAGGTGGACATCACTGGGTCAGGCCCAAGCAACTTGGGGATGATGCAGCCCGAGGGGCGCCCCCAACAAAGTAAGCTAACAACATGAAATAAAAGGGATACATGCCGCAGGGACGAACCCACGCGGCCTGGGAATAATGCAGCCCTGGGGGGCGCTCCCAGCTGGAAATGAAACTTGAAAGATGTCACCTGATGATGTTGAGGACGAAGGAGTGTTGGTGTAGCAGACTCGGTGGGTTGCGGAAGCCGATCCTCACGAGCGCCCATGCCCAGGGGCCTCGGGAGGCTCCGGAGGCGCTGGTGGTTCCTTGCAGACCATCTCCATCTCCGCCAAGGCTGTGGAACGCCTGGCCTCTTGAGCCTCCATGATGCCCCTCGTGAGGCGCTGGTACGTGGCAGCCGCGTTCGGCAAGCCGTAAGGCATGCGAACGTAGCTGTGGGGTGGACCTTCGCAGCGCCCCACTCGCGAGGGCCAAAGGCGCTCCAGAGAGGCGACTCAATTGAGCCCTGGTATGTCGATGCAGACGCGCAGCCCACCATCCTCGCCTGGATGGGGAGCCACAGCTGGTAGGCGGCAGCCGCCTCTCATGACTCTTGACTCCTGTAGCTCCTGAATGGCCTTGCTGACGAACTCCTGAGGGTCTGGCTCTCCTTGCTTTACTCCTTCCTGAGGGAAATGTGCTTCGAAACACGCCTCCATGTGGTGCCCAAGTGCCTCCCTCGTGACCTTAGCCAGGTCGGTGGCCCTCCAGGGGAGAACCCTCGAGCCCTGCCTAAGGAGGGCGCCGGGCGCGCTTTCCTATGCGATGGAAGGAGGTTCCCCCTGGGCAGGCGCGGGCCCTGAGGGGCCTGCCTCCTGAGGGGCCGGGCCGGACGATGTCTTCTTCTTCTTGGGGACGGTCTCGGGAAGCCTCCTGCTTCCGCGATCCGGGTCTTCTAGTGACGCAGCCTGAAAGGCTCGTTCCAGGGAACACACCGCGTCCTTCTCCTCATAGGGCACCGTGATGATTCCGCCACTTCCTGGCATCTTGAGGACGTTGTAGCTGTGGTGAGTTACGACCATGAGCTTGGCCAGCGCTAGGTACCCAAGGATGGCGTTGTACGGCAGGCGAATGTGAGCGACGTCGAAGTCGATGAGCTCGGTGCGGTAGTTGTCGTGTGTCCCGAAGGTGACTAGGAGGCGGACCTGCCCAATCAGGACTGTGGAGCCGTCGGTGACTCCGAAGAAAGGCTTGGTCGGCTGAAGCTGGTTGTAGGGCACTTGGAGATTGTTGAATGTTTCCACGGACAGGACGTTGAGCCCTGCCCCGCCATCGATGAGGGTCCTGGTGACCACCACGTTGCTGATGATTGGGGAACAAAGCATCGGGAGGACTCCGGCTGTAGCTGCACACTTGAGCTGATCTGCTGAGCTAAACGTGATGGCGCACGCCGACCACCTGAGAGGGCGCGTGGCTTCCAGCTTGGGGAGGACTGCATTCACTTCGCGGGCGAACTGCTTGAAGATGCATTGAGAGGCTGGGGCTTGAGCCCCGCCCAGGATGCAGGCGACTGCGCGCGGCTCCTGGAAGCCCCCGGCCCCCTCGTCCTGATGGCGGTCCTCGTTTCTCCTTGGCTGCGGCGGCAGCGGAGGGAGGCCTGCGTTGCCTTGCGGACGATCCTCGCGAGGCTGATCCCTCCAGTCTCCCTCGCGAGGCGGGTCTTGCCAGTGATCCTCGCGAGGTTGATCGCGTCACCCTTGGCGCGGGCCGCGGTCTTCCCAGCGTCCTGCGTTCCTTCCTCCTCCTCGACCGTAGCCTCGGTCACCGCGGTCGGGACGACGGCCGATCCTTCCTTCTCGCACGGCTCGGAGCTCTTGACATTCGTTGGTGTTGTGGGTGTGGAGGTCGTGGTACACACAGTACCGACTGCCCTTGGGAGGTTCGGGCAGATCTCTGCCCCGCTTGGTGTCTGGTTCTGTCGCGAGCACGGCAGCCCCCTTGCGCTTCACATCCTTGGCCTTGGGCTTCTTCTCTTCCGGGTCTGCGGCAGGCAGCTCGAGGAGGGAGAGACGCCCTTCCTCAGCCCTGCCGCACTTGGTTGCCAAGTTGAACAACTCCAAGGAAGTGCACAGGTCTTCATGCATCGCTAGCTCCTCCTTCATCTTGACATCATGCACGCCGTCGGAGAAGGCTGAGATGATGGCCTCATCGGTCACCTTGGGAATCTTGAGGCGTGCATTGTTGAAGCGCTGGATGTACTTCTGCAGGATTTCTACGGGTTGTTGCTTGATGCGGCGCATGTCGCTCACGGCGGGTGGCCGGTCGCGAGTACCTTGGAAGTTGGCGATGAAGCGGGTGCGCATCTCGTCTCAGGAGGAGATCGTGCCTGGGGCCAGGTTCAGGAGCCAGGTGCGGGCCCCGTCCTTGAGCGCCATGGGAAACCAGTTCGCCATGACCTTCTCGTCTCCGCTGGCAGCTTCGATGCCCAGCTCATAGAGCTGGAGGAACTCCGCAAGGTCGGCCATGCCGTCGTAACAAGGAGGCAGGTCTGGCTTGAACTTGCCGGGCCACGCGACGCTGCGTAGCTCGGCGGTGAATGCACGGCAGCCTGCTGTGGCCACGGGAGGCCTTGGGTGACGAAGAGCTTGGTCTTGCATGCCCCCACGTGCTGCAGCTGGGAGCAGTGCGGGGTCTTGACACGCGGGAGAAGGAGCATGGTCCCGACGTGCTGGAGCAGGGAGCGCCCGGGCAGCTTCTTGCGGGCGAGGGACTTCTTGGCAGCTCTGCTCTTGCCGCGCTGGCACCTGACGGAGCGGGTTCCGCCCAGGGGTCACGCGCCTTGGAGCCATGGTGCCTTCTTGAGGAGGAGGCGGCCGAGACGCCGCCGGAGTTTCGTCGCCCGCGCGGGGCGGGGTGCGGTGCAGCGGAACGGACGGCGCAGGAGAGCCCCCTGCGGCACAAACGAGCTCGGCGACGTGGTCGAGCCATTCTTCGTAGACTCGTCGACGGGACGGTAGCGCAGGAGCTCGTTTGCCGCGATGAGCGCAGCTCGAGCCTTCATGGGTGCGTGGAGCGCGCGGGACGAAGAACCAGCTGGGGTGAGCGAGGGAGTAGCGGTGCAACCGTCTTGCCGCACGGACGGATGCTGAGACGACGCTTGCTGCTCGTCCCCCGCCGGGCCGGTGGCAGCGTTGATGGCAGGTGACGGGGAACAGCGAGGACGCCCGCCGACAGGAGCCGTCTGGGCGACACGGGAAGCGAGAGCGGCCCGGCGCTCGACGCGGGCCCGACGAGCGTCTGACATGGACGCGATGGTCGGAGGAGAACGGGGTGGTGGAAGACGAATTCCGGCGCACCCCTACCTGGCGCGGCAAATGTCGGATTTCGGGTTCCGGGAGACCCTTGAGGTTCGAACACTGGGGTGCGCGCGGAGATTTCGCCTTCTACCTACCTGCACCCCCTCGCCTCGCTGAGATCTAAGCTATGGAAAGAACAGCACAAGAGACACAGGGTTTATACTGGTTCGGGCCACCGTTGTGGTGTAACACCCTACTCCAGTGTGTGGTGTGGTGGATTGCCTCTTGGGCTGATGATGATGAGCAATACAAGGAAGAAGAACCTCGCGAGGGTCTGTTCTTGGCTGTGGGGATGAACTGCTAGGAGGAGTTCAGTCACCCTTCTCTCTCTCTGTGTGATGCTACTCGATCCGATTTTCCCTCTTCTCTACCCTGTGGGTGGCTAGTCCTATTTATAGGCAAAGGCCCTGGGCCTCTTTCCAAATATTGAGCGGGAAGGGCGCCAACAATTGGCCATTTTGAAGGGGAACATCTGGTACACTTATCCTGACTAAAGTTAGTCCTCCCCTGCCAAAGACTCTGGTGGTGACGCTGGCTTGGGCTCCACAATGACTTCCTCCCTGCCGTTGGACTGGTCTTGGTCTCGTTGCACCGAAACGGGTGCCTTTACTTGATGCTCTCGCCTGCGCTTGCTCCCTTTGCACCAAAGAGGAAAGGAGGACACTGCGCGGGCTGGCGCCCGCCTGGCGCCCTTGGTCGTCATGGCTTGCGTCACGGGCACCTCGTGAGGTACCCCGCCTTGATCTCTCCGCCTCCTCGCGAGCCAGCCTGATGTGGCCGTGCCTGAGGAAGCTCCGTGTCGTCTGCCCCGCGAGGCTTGGCCCCTCGCGAGGGTCTTGGGTCTGCGTCGATGAAGACGGGTCGTGCTGGGCCCTCTTTGAGCCACGCCGCAGGGCGCAGGCAGGCAAGTCTGGGGACCCCCGTTCCCAGAACGCCGACAGAGGGATTAAGAGTTAGCAAGCTCAAGGAAGGTCAACAATGGGGGCAAAAACGAGCTCCAGAGATGGGGAACCAGTGCGGAAGAAGACCCCCTTAAATAGGTCCCCACGAATCTGCCCATTATGTGCAGAATAACATAGGAGCAGTACAACCGCTATGAGCACCGGTACTACCGGTAACAGGCAATAAGCGGTACAACCAGCCCACAACCGCCCAACAACCGCACCACAACAGAAACTAGTCCGATGGTAGAGCGGTACATGGCCGGTACAACCTTCGGACCAATTCTGGAGCTGTACAACCGCTCCAAACACCGGTTGTACCGGTCAACCGGTACAACCTCTCTATGGGGCGGTACAACCTCCACTACTGGAAACAGGGAATTTGCCATCAGCCAGCTCTTTGCCATCTGCCAGCTGATGGAAAAGAACGTCTTTGCCATCTGCTTATAAAAAACAGATGGCAAAGAACTGACAGACGGCAAAGAACATGGTTGCCATCAGCCAATTCTTTGCCATCTGCTAGTGGATGGCAAATAATCTTTGCCATCTGCCAGCAGATGGCAAAGAGGTTGGCAAATCATGTGGCCGTTAAGAGTGTAACGGCGTACCAGCCCCACCTCATTGTCATCTGCCAGCAGACGGCAAAGATTCTTTGCCATCTGCTAGCAGATGGCAAAGAGATGGGGTTATTTTTTTCCAGATAAAAAAAACTGTGGGGTTATTTTTGTTCTCATTGGTTGAAATGTTTGTGTCATGGATTGATGACATGGCATCCATCCATCCATCCATCCCATTTATCTAAACAAAAAAAGAGAAAGAAAGAAAAAGAACCCCCACCCTCCGGGCAGCCCAACCACCCAAACCCTATCCCATCCCACTCCATCGTTGTCGCCCCCAGATGCAATCTCGCCGCCACTCCATCCTCTCCAGCTCACGCACGCTCGCCGCCGCCACGTCCGCCGCCGCGGCCGCACTCAGGGCGCAACGGCCTCCTCCCCGCTCGCCGCCCTCCTCGCCTCATCCAAGGCCGCCTTCTCATTCTACTCCGACGATGACGGCGGGATAGTCCAGCGGGGCCTGGCGCGGGCCTCGTCCGTCCCGACCCCCGCCATCGCCCCAGCCAGGGCCACCTCCGCGCTTGTCCCCGCAGACGAGCGGGGCTCCCTCTTCGCGCGATTCCCTGTTCATTCTCAAGGAGGACAGAACCAGGCCTGTTGTGTGACAACACAATTGGAGAAGTAAAGGTGAAGTTACTGACCATTTGCTACAGAATTTTTGAAATAAGGTGCAAAAGTAAGTTCATGATCGAGTATGTGTGTTTGTGATATGAAACTGGAGATGATAGATAAGTCTTTTCACCGTAAACTGTATTTGGTGCTCTTTGCCTCTTTGGTTGCACTAGAGCAAACTGAACGATTGTTGCCACGGGGCTGTGGGCATGTGCTTGTAGGCAGTGTGTATGCTGATGCTCACATGCTCTGTTTTCCCATGATATAGGACCTCTCTATTCCTTAAACTGACATACATTTGTTTATTGGGTCATGCTATGGAATAAAGCTTTTCAGAATGAACATGATCACGGAGATATAACCAATCACCTTAAACTCAAATGTGTTCTTGTAAGCTGAGGCTTCATAGTATTAGTTGGAATATTGACCAGTGGGTGAGAGTAGTTGCAGGTTATTCATGGAATGGCAGGTGAGTGCACAGCTGCTAGTTACATACATCTCTTTGAGGTCATTGTCTGTAGTCTTACCTTGTTGAGATCATCGTTTACCAGTGGGTGATGATTGGCAGAATATTGTCTTACCTTATTTCAGTAGCTGAATGTAATTATCAGGATTGTACTCTACTTTCTAGCTGAATGCAATTAACATGAACTGATACGAGCCAGGTAAAAAAATGCAGAATACTGCTGATCTGCTTATCAGCATCTCCATCATCTGCATTGTCAGCTGGACAGGAACTCTTCCGTTGTGAATATGACAGCAATATTCTGCCAAGGGATGAGTTACATTCGAAAAACATCGATTCACTAGGGTTTGGGCTACCGCGTAGCTGGTGTGGCTCCAGCGTTGCTCCGGTGAGTCAGATCCCCTCTCTTCCCTTGCCACATCCCTCCTTCCTTATCTTCTTTACCACGTCCCCTCTAACTCTCTGATCCGTCATCGCTCGAGCACCGGGACGCCATGGACAGGATGGCCACTTCCTCCCCTGCCCGGATGCCATGGAGTGGCTAGATCTGGCCATGGACGACGACGCCCAGTGACAAGGGACAGCCTGGCCTGCCACCCTGAAGCCATAGCAAGGCGGATGAACAAGGAGGAGACCACCGTCGGAGGGGAGCTAGGAGGGGTCTGAAGCGGTCGTCTCTTTCGAGCGCAAAGACGGGTCTGCGGTGGATGCTGGGTTGCAGCTCAGGTCGATGGTGCGGCCATGGACACAACCTCCTCAACCTCGACAACCAATGCGTCGGCAGGGGAGCAACTAATTCCTGAACCTTTGCTTCTCCTCTTTTAATTCGAAGTTCTTAGTTTAGTTCCAGATTTCTATGCATGCCACCTTGTTATGATTAATTAGGTTAGTTTAGTTCCAGATTTCTGAAATCTACTCTACTTACTATTCAGGGTTGATTGCAAATTAGTTCGGGTACATCTGTAGTGGAGTAGAGTGTGGGGTGCCAAGAAGCAAACAAGATTTATCTCTTTCAATTCAGTTAATTTGCTTACTGAAATTAGGTTGCTGCCTCGATACAGTATTGTACAGTGGCTTTGCCCCAACTCCGTTGTACTGAACCTTATAGATTCAGTGTTAGGTTTTAGCTGTCATCTATCTCTTTAAATTGAGTTAACTAGCAGTGTGTCCCGCGCATTTGCACGGCTAGATTTTCATTGTGCTATACTTGTTTCCTTTTATATTTATTCAATTTTCTCATTAATGTTAGCATGCGATTTAGGTACACATAGAAATTAATATACCAAAACATATGGACAAAGTTTGCCATGCTAAAACTTTTTTTCATGTTGTTCCTCAGCATGTTATTTTCCCATTGCGTCCATGCAATTTTTGCAATCAATTATTTGGCACATTATCACACCTATATTAACCAGTAAAGAAACATTGATAGGGTGTGGCCGGTATGTATGCTTTGGCAAACATTAATTTATTTGGATATTATTTTTTCTATTAGTATTTGCTCATAAGGAGCTTGGTATGTGACTGCAGAACACCAATGTATTGTGTTTCATTCCATATTCTTCAAACATTCTTAGTTACACTTGTCCCAGTCCATTGGGGTATTTTTAATGAAATTTTGTGAAAGAGTAAGATTTAGCTTTGTTTTGCATGCTCCATTGTTGGTGATATTGTAGTCATGACTATTGATTTGCGCAACATAATGTATGAAGATGAGTCCCATATGTTCATCTTACTCTAGTTATCTATGTGGGTTGGCGATCCAGGCAATGTAATTGCCGCTGGTGTTTATTAAATATTCCTAACATACTCTCTTAAAAATCTTGTCTTTCTTTATTTGTTTTGATAAATCCCATAATTAGTTACAGATCTGAAAAGATTCAAAATTTACCTAGTTTACTGCTTGCAAAATTTGCTGGTGTGCCTATGATATCATTTTTAGTTATTTTTGTGATACGTGCGCTTTCACACATAACGTGCTAGCATCTATCAACTATTTTCTCTTGCCCATATCATCAGGTCCATGAATTCTGTACTTGATTCCATGCTTGCTAGATAACATTGTGCTTGTGTTAATGATATAACCATGTTCATCATGTACATCTTGAGATATACAATTTCCTCTTGATGAATTTTTTCACGAATGTTCTTACTTTGGATCATGTGTGATAACAGTGAGCTGATGGTATTGACGTTGGTGGCTGAATATGCAAAACTATACGCACTATTCACTCTCTTCCACTACTCCACACGCCCTAGTATCTGAATATGCTGCATGTTATCTTTCTCGTAAGACTTTGGTTGCCCCCGCAAAAAAATTACATTGGTTAAATTGCATTGTTTCCTCACTTAGCGCAATTCTATGTTCCAAAGCTTTCACACATGCTCATCTTAATAAAATTTCTAGTGTTCCTTTGTCCAAGTTAGGAAACATAATTATGTATTCATTTTTGCTCGTTGGACAAAGTACAGAAACCCAATTGCATGCACTTGCTCTCATTTTGTATTTTATATTTCATAAATAAATTAGAATATAAGTTTTACATAAAATAGGCATGTACTTCCTATCCACCTAATAAGAGTTGTATATTAATTATTGATTTAAGCGTGTCATAAATTATTTTGATATTGTTTAATCATATATTTTTTGTAAAGATGTACTAACACAGTGACAGATCTGAGGGAGTAATATTGTTTAATAATATATTTTTTGTGAAGTCTATATAATTCTAGTATTTTGATGTATCATGCGAGGCATGGTCCGTTGATCACCTAATATGTGAGTGGTCGATCTAGGTCGTTTAGATTATCGGCGCCATAGAGTAAATCCTCAACCTGGTCTTTTGAGAAAATATAGTGGTTATTTAAATTTATTTTTCAACTTAAGTTGCCGGGTGTTAGGTCATGTCTCCATAGGCAGGGCTATTCTGCATGCATATGCCTCGGCCGGCCGGCCGGATGACAGCTAGCTTAACCATCTAGTAGCAGTGGAGTCCATTTGATTACCACTACATGCATATGCCTCGGCCGTAGTATTATTTTTCATTTAATTAGCAGACAGTAATTACATGCATGGACCCCGTGTACATGTAACGCTCCGGTGACTTTAGAATCCGTTCTAGAGTCCAACGTACACACGTTTGGTATAGTTTCTGTTTGAATCCTTCATGGACTCTACATAGACCACGATCGTGCTGACCTTTTTTCTCGCGCACATGTACCACATATATGTTTATACGTGACGGTGCAATATGGGCTTTGCTACATCTACGTAAAAGGCAAACGTAATCTTACGTGAAAGCTGGCCTGGCAAGACACGATTGGATGAAAAACGACCCGGGCCCCACACCGCGAAATCAGGGGGGGCGAGAGAGAATTTGATTAAAGAAGGTTACGTGAGGTTAAGTAGATCATTACGTAGATGTAGGATTATTGGTGCAATATCGTGGTAGATACACGTTAGGATGTTACATAAAATCTTTTAAATCTCAGCCATCATTATTTTAATCAAACGGTGGAAATAATATTAGCATATGTGGATCAATGTGATGCCTTATTTGTCTCTTGTCTTAATTATATAATAGAAGATTTGCTTGCTGAAATTAGGTTGATGCCTTGTGTATTGTTTTTCTTGATATGTTTGATGTTCATCAATCGTCCAGATTTACTAGCACACCAGATAGAATTTGGGACTGATGCCATTCAATAGATTTTCTAGACATTTTATTGTGTCTCATGTTGAAAAAGAAAATGCACAATGAGCTTGTTTGACTTTTTTGATGCTTAGAGTATACTTGATCAGGGGACAGTGTTATTTCCTGTGATCTTTCATGTCATTTGCTAGTGTGATGCTTCAAGATGACAAATTTAAAAACCTAAACTATTGTAAATAAGCGTTCTGCATCTTGAGCATTTAAATGTGAGCACTTAACCATTGTACAGCTTTTGCATATTTTGTTTTGTATTTCTTTCATAAATGATGATAGTCTACGCAAGATGTACACATGTTAATTTTTGTTGACTTGAATCTGTTATGCCCTTGATTGTTTTACTTAGCTTAACCCAGAACAACAACATCCTTGATATTTACTGATCCCCACCTCGCTCTTTGCACTCGCAGACTTGAAGGCATCTATCGTCCCAGCTTTTAGAATGGAGAAACTAGTGAGTTTCATATATGATCTGAATGAAATGTTTAGGACTTGCGGCAGTGGACTTTGCTACTGGTGCGATTTATTTCCTGTTTTTGTCTACTAATCATCAGCTACTAGAATTTACCTTCTGCCTGCTACTGCTTGTTTCTTGACGCCACTAGTTTATACTGAAATGTGGAGACTTTACACCTTGCAAGATCATTCGGTGGTGGTGACCCATATGATGGCGATTCGCTCCGGCCATTCCAGTTTTGGCGGTGGTGGTGCTGCTGCTCCTATGATGGTAGACGCGTCTGATTCCCCTAGCCGCATCCATGGTGATGAAGCTCGGCCTAGGCTAGAACCCCCTCCGGTGAGCTCCTCACGTCCTCTTATACCCCTCCTACTTGCTTGTTGGTTCTATGCTCCACCTTTGTGAGGTGTAATTGTTCAATTTTGTTCATAGTCGAGCATTGGATGATATTGTATTTGTCATGATGTACATGGTTCATGAACTATGCCAACCTGCAGCTTTGTTGTACTAGTGATAGTAGGATAATGCAGGTTTTGACAATCCATACATATTTCCGCATCATAATAATCTTCTTCTTCTAGTCTTCTTCTTCTAACTTTCTTCTTTTCCATTTTACAGATTTGCTTAAGATCACGGAAGCTTGGGTTCATGGAGTGCATGTATTTAGTTTTTGTTTTGACCTTGTGAAACTTGCTACCTATGGATGAAACTTGTAATATTGATGAAACTATGTATATGTACGGATGAAACTTGCTACTATTGGTAACATGTGTTGGATATATATATATGTGTTCATGACTATTGGTAATATGTGTTGAATATGCTATATTGGTCATATAAATATATTTGTGTTTGATTTTCTATGAAAATGAACTGATATAAGAAAAAACAAAATTAAATGGGGCAATATAGTCACTTTGCCATCAGCTGGCAGATGGCAAAGAGGCCACGTGTCATCTACATATAAAATTTGGGCTGACCTATTTGGGCTCTTTGCCATCTGCCAGCAGATGGCAAAGCTCTTTGCCATCTGCTGGCAGACGGCAAACAGCCTGCAGCCTTTGCCTTCTGCTGGCAGACGGCAAAGTATGTCGTTAGCCTTCTAACGGGGCTAACCCCGTTAAGAGGCTTTGCCATCTGCCAGCTGATGGCAAAGGCACAGGCTCTTTGCCAGGCTCTTTGCCATCAGCCAGCAGACGGCAAAGAAGCCTTTGCCAGCAGGGTTTCAGACAAACTGTTTGCCATCTGCTGGCAGATGGCAAAGCCTTTGCCATCCGCCGACCATGCCTTTGCCATCTGCCATGGCAGATGGCAAAGTGCCAGATTCCAGTAGTGCTCTCTGTGTAAAACAGGTAATATCAAATCAGCCATAACTTTCGCATACGAGCTCCAAATTCGACGAAATCAAGTTTGTTGGAAAGCTAAGGACAAGAGCAAACACAATCTTGATAGAAATATCAAGAAATAATAATTGAGAAAATACCCAAAATAAAATGGTGAGAACCCTCTCTCAATTAAGACCGGTAAAAACTCCAACACCAAAAACACAAAAGAAGATGCATATGAAATCGGTTTTCGATGAACTCGAGCTTGTCAAGAAGATGACCATGAGATCCAAATCTCACAAGGATAAGAGCCAAACAAGAACCAAGAGAGATGATGCAAGGACCCAATGGTTTGAGCTCTCAACGAACGATATGATCAAGTTACTCACTAGAGAGAGCCCCTTGATAGTACGGCAATCGATCCTACAACCCGGTCTCCCAACTACCACTATGAGACCGGTAAAATAGAAAACCTATCAAGGGCAAACCTTTGCCTTGCACATAGTCCACTTGAGCTAGATGATGATGATCTTGACTTCCTCAAGTTGGACCACCTTTCTTGATTGTGTTGGCTCGATGAAGACTAGTTGATTGCTCCCCCATACTCCACTATGGGTGAGCCACTCTTTGGCACATCTTTACAATACCATTGACACCACAATGGACGGCAAGCTTCAAGCTTGATTGCTCCCCCATACTCCATTATGGGTGAGCCACTCTTCGTGTTGCTCCACTTGAACTTGCACACTGCAAACTTGATGACGATCACCACTTGATGTCATCCCCCATGGGTTGTATGAGATCTTTCTCTTGACGCAAGACCATGGAAACATACCTAACCCCACAAAAAACTCTCACGTAGAGCATGGGTTAGTATATAAAGCGTAATGGACAATGCTTACCATACCATGGGATCACTTGATCCCTCTCGGCACTTCTTCTACGCTTTATGAGTTGATCAACTTGATTGACTCTTGACTTAGTCTTGATCAACCTTGAATCTTTCCAACTCTCTTCATTTGGATGATGTCTTGAAGGTAAACATGAATGATCACACAATCTTCTTCTTCAAGACATGCTTGCAATAAGCTCAACTCTCACATGACCAATCTTTGGATAATTCCTTAAGAGCAACTTGGTCAACACATAAACTCCTTGAAACCAACACATGGACTTCAAGACATGCCTATGGACAAATCCTTCAAATATAACTCAATGCAACCATTAGTCCATAGATATTGTCATCAATTACCAAAACCACACATGGGGGCACCGCATGTCCTTTCAATCTCCCTCGTTTTGGTAATTGATGACAATCACTTTCAAGAGAGTTTATATAAGGAATTATGCATCACCATGCAATGCAACAACCAATAATTCATGTGTATGAGATGCAAACGCTTGGAAACACAACCAAAGCAAGAAAAGATGACTCTCTAAACTTCTCCACAAAACTCTCTAAAACTTCTCCCCCATTGGCATCGATTGCCAAAATGGGAGAAAGGCTTAGAAGGCTAATATAAATTGTGTTTCTCCATAAATTGTGTATTTCTCCACAAGAGAGTGGAATGCAATACACATATCCAACAGTAAATACTTGGAGGAAGACAAACTATATTGAGGCTCAAAGATTGCAAAAGAATGATATGCCACAAAGACATAACAAAGAGATACCAATTGAAGCAAGCTATCAAAAGATACCAATTGAACCAACTAGACAAAAGATCCTACGAGCCACATGAATAAAGGATATTATGATATGAGCAAAGGAGTGATCTAAAGAAAGTAGAGAATCTCCCCATGATTTGTGCACACATAAGAATTTTTGAATTAGGATACAAAGTGCACAAAATAGGATCATAGCTCCCCCAAAATCAATAGAAACTCACAACTAGTGTAAGTGGGCATATAGGAAACAAAGCCTAGCACTTGCAACAAACACATGGTTGAGCAACATGTAAAAGAGGCAACTTAGGAATAGGCCCAACCAAAAATATGTGTGTGAGTCATGGCAAAGCACTTGAGAAGACGAATATAAGGATGAGCATTAAGCATCAACATAGTCTTGGATAAAAGAGATACAAGGTGCAAGAC
>NC_041390.1:562953651-563036911 GCF_002162155.2 Triticum dicoccoides | reverse complement strand
AGCAAGTGGATACACAAGCTTACTAAAAATAGAAATAACAACCAAGCTTGTGACAACCCATGGTGAAGATATAAATGGAAGCTCCGTTAAGAGGAGGGATACCAATTAAATTGGCAAAAGCCTCATCATAACAAGCAAGAGGAAAATAATCTTCACCACAAAAGAGTGCAACAAGATGCAAAGATACAAGATCCGCACTCAAGACAAATGTGACGCCCTAGATTCAATCGTACACTAATCATACACGCAAATGTGTACGATCAAGATCAAGGACTCATGGGAAGATATCACAACACAACTCTAGACACAAATTAAAATAATACAAGCTTTATATTACAAGCCAGGGGCCTCGAGGGCTCGAATACATAAGCTCGACTACACAAGAGTCAGCGGAAGCAATAATATCTGAGTACAGACATAAGTTAGACAAGTTTTTGCCTTAAGAAGGCTAGAACAAAGGCAACATCGATCGAAAAGGCAAGGCCTCCTACCTGGGAGCCTCCTAACTACTCCAAGTCGTCAGCGGTCGTCACGTAGTAGTAGGCACCCTCGGGGTAACAGTAGTCATCAGTGGTGTCGTCTGGCTCCTGGGATCCATCATCTGGTTGCATCAATCGGAAAGAAGAAGAAGGGGGAAATGGGGGAGCAAAGCAACCGTGAGTACTCATCCAAAGTACTCGCAAGCAAGAATCTACACTACATATGCAACATTATCAAAGGAAGGTTGTATATGTGGACTGGGCTGCAGAAATGCCAGAATACAGGGGAGAACCTAGTCCTGTCGAAGACTAGCATCTTCTGAAAACCACCATCTTGCAGCAACAGGAGGGGGTAGAGTAGCATAAAGTAAAGTAGCAGTAATGTTATCAACCTCGGCCAGAGATCCTTTCTCGACTCCCTGCGAGAAAGCAATCCCAGAGCCATACTATCCAAGTGCCAACACATTCCAAATCTCATCACCATCCAGTTCGCATCACAAGTACCCAGTTCTAGTTGTATCGATCGGGATACAACTCCAAGTGTCCGTTACCGTAGGATAGGCTATCGATAGATGTTTTCTTTCCTGCAGGGGTGCACCAACTTACCCACCACGCTTGATTATCTCCGGCCGGACACACTTTTCTGGGTCATGCCCGGCCTCGGCCAAACAATACGCCGCAACCGGACCTAGGCTTAATAGAGAGGCCAGCACGCCGGACTAAACCTATGCCCCAGGGGTCATGGGCCATCGTCCTAGGAACTCCTGCATGTTGCGTGTGCGGTCGATGAGCAGACCTAGATACCTCCTTCAACAAGGTAGGTGCTTACCAGTCCAACCCGGCGCGCGCCGCTCAGTCGCTGACTTCTATTAAGCTTCGGCCCCTCGGATCATACATCCAAATCGTAGTAGATTAGGAACGCGCGGTAACAAGCAAAGACTCATGAAAGATGTGACCCCATTGCCCCATCTCGAGGACTTGCGGCAAGGGCTAGGAATGCCCGGCCACGCCTCGTAATTATCTCGCGGGCACCCTCTAGGTCAACCCGTCTCCACATCACTCGCAATTAAGCTCGCGCGGGTACCCCTCAGGGCCGACCCATCTTTCCAAGTAATAGGGGTAAAGTCCAAGTATCCGTGTATCCAAACATCAAGGGGAAAACACGAGGAATCACCCCCGGTGAATTCCACTCGATGTAATCATCAAGGTGAACGTAGGAGGATCCACCCTCGAGGTTCACACTTGAGGGGTTGCACGACAGAGCCGTATCGGAAGTGGTTAAGGAGGAAATCACCCTCGATGACCACGACCGAATAGCTACACTACAGGTTAACATCAAAAGTGCTGAAGAGGTCTCACCCTCGGCACTCGATAGTAACCCAATAGTGTCGAGCAACTAAGGGGAAAGTGATGTGCAGTGTCGGGGCCTGGTCTTCGATCCCGTTGATCGGGTATTCAATGATGAAGTAGGGGAAACAAGGACAAGGTGGGGGGTCACTGATGGATCACTAACCAACCTATACTAAGCAGTTTAGGATAAGCGGGTAAGGTACAACAACAGATACAAAAGCAGGCTATGCATCAGAATAGGAGCAAACAATTACAATAGCAAAATCTAATGCAAGCATGAGAGAAAGGGAATGGGCGATATCGGGATGATCAAAGGGGGGGTGCTTGCCTGGTTGCTCTGGCAAGGAGGGGTCGTCGTCGACGTAGCTGATCACATTGGCAGCATCGGCCTCGGGGTCTACCGGAGAGAAGAGGGGGAAGAAACAGTAAATACACGCAAACATAAGCATAACAAGACAATAAGCGGTGCTAGAGGTGTTCTAACGCAGCGCTAGGCGATATTGGCGAAGGAGGATAACATCCGGGAAAGTTTTCCCGGTTCCGGACGTCTGTCAGACAGATGAACCGAAGGGGAAAAGTTCAACGTTCGCTATGCTAGGGACATGTGATAGACGAATGGAGGGCGTATTCGGATTCGTCTCGTCGTTCTGAGAAACTTTCCTGTACAAAACTTTTTCATCCGAGCTACGAATTATTTTCTATGATTTTTTTAAGATTAAACAATATTCTGCAATTACTGGAAATTAAATTAAATTTGAAAATTATATTAAATGAAAATGCTAAGTGCACCTAGTAGAGTGTACACAACAATGCACACACAGGCTGACATGTGGGGCCAGTGGGGTGTTGAGTCAACCGGTCAACAGTCAACATTGACTGGGTTGACCGGTCAAATCTAAGCAGTGGGGCCCAGATGTCATTGGGCCATTATTTTAAACATATTGTTTATTTCGCTTAGTTAGTGGTGGGGCCCATTAGTAGTGTGTTAGGTGCTGGGTTAGTGGGTTGTAATTAGATTAGCATCTAATCTAATCCTAGCAAGGCCCAGGTGGCGATGGCACTGGCCGGCCACTGTATGGCTGTGCCTCACGCACGAGCGCACACATGGGACGCTCGCGGCTAGCGCCAGCCGCAACACTGGTGGCCGAGCAAGCAGACGGCTGGGCGAGCGGACAGCGCAAGCGTGCGTCGGGGCAATCGGACGGCTGCTGCATGCGGCGAGGAGCAAGGGAAAGCAGAGGCAGCAACAGGAAGTAACGGCAGCAGCGGGCGCAGAAAGCAGTAGCGCCAGCTGTAGCAAGAAGCAGAAGCGGCAACGGCAATAGCCAACAGCAGTGCAGGCGGGCGCGGCCAAGCCGCGGTGGATGCACGCTCGGCGGCTAGGGGCACGGCCAGGGGCGCGCGTGAGCGCGGGCACGCGACGGTGAGCACGACACTAGCAGATAGCAGGACGCGTACAGTACGGGTGCAGCCATGGACGAGCACAAGGCGGCGGCTACGGCTATGGATCGAAGGGAGTAAGTAGGGAATCGAAGGAGGGGCTCACCACGGAGCTCGTGGACGCGGTCAGGTGGTCGGGGGCGTTTGGGAGGCGGCGCATCTGACGACGAACGTCGGCGGCCGTGGCGAAGAAGACGGGCGATGGCGAGCTTCCGGTGCGCCCCTACTCGAATCGAAGTAAGCAGACGAAGGAGTCGTCCATGCTGAAGCTCCTAGACATCCTCCCAGGCGCCGGGGAGACCAGTGGCCGCGAGGACGATGATGGCGCGGCAGCAACGGCTCAGGCGCGATCTAAACAGAGAAGAGGAGGGCGAGCGAGGGGGATATGGCGTGCTAGGGTTTGTCTACAGCGACAGGGTGCTCTTATCCTACTCAGGGGTGGCGGCGGATGATCGACACGGCAACATCCGCGACCATGGAGGCGTGGATGTGCGCCACGGCGCGCCCCTGTCTCCTCCTGTGTACTGTACAGGAAGAGGAAGGCCTCAAGGTGGGCTGGCCCATGTACTGTAGCACTCTCAGCCCTCGCGCCCAGTAGGATTTAGTATTTTTCACTTTTATTTTCTATTTTCTTTTCTAGCCTATGTTTTGTATTTAGTTGGAGTACTAAATAATTTTTTTCTAGGGGTGGAACTTGGCACATAATTCCATTTGCAGTATTTTGGTGTTGTACAAAAAGTCTCCGAGCATTTGGAGTTATTTAAGCAGTTTTAGAAATTGAAATGGTTGGTTAAAATGGCTACTGGTCCACTATTTAATTTCTAGGGGCATCTTAACAACTTAAATAATATTGGTTTCTTCATATCAAACAGTTAGTGAATATTTGCAATAACATGAACACTTTTGTTTATTTATTTTAAGAAGTTTTATTTTGACTTTATTTTAAATTTTGAATTTGAACTTGGTTTGGACCAAAGTGAGGTTTAGTAAATTAATAGCGATGACATGGCACCATTAGTGTGCGATTACTGTAGATGAGCTACCGGGGTGTTACAAATCTCCTCCACTACAAGAAATCTCATCCCAAGATTTAAGAGGTAGAGTTAAGGGGAAAGAATCGGTTATGAATTCTAACGAGTGTTGTCGGTCTTGGTTGCTATTCCCAAAGACATTGATCTCTTTCGTTGATGCCTTCATCTCTCTGATTCAGGTCATCATGGTGAAGTAGGCATCCTTTCTTCAGGAACTTAGTCGTACTTACGAAAGAATAAGGGGGTATTCCTGAAGAACGAACCTCTGCAAGGTTGACTATCTCGTAGATAACATCGGGGAAGGTGGCAGAAGGTAACTCTCGAACTGAAACTTAAGAAGATAACGAGAGCAAAGTAAGAAGGTACCATGAGAAGTTTTGAGCGAGCAGGCAATCACTCGATGTCTGAAGCAACGTGTGAAAGGGGATCAGAGCAACGAGATTAAGTATAGTGTCTGGTACTAAAATAGATCACTAGGAAGGTGGCCCGTGAATTACATAAGAAGCACACGCGAGGAACAACCTTGGGTAACGAGGGGTGCAGGAGAGTCAGTTTTTGATCCTATGGAACTGCGGTTATGGGCCCACCATGTGGGTTAAAAGTAGGAAGGCGATGACGTCTTACACAATCATGTAAGCAAGGCATGTCAGAGGATAGCCTGTCAATTATGTCGGAAACAATGTTGATACCAAGGGCGAGGGACGAAGAGAACCATTTCCTTGCTCGTTGAACGAGGCAGACCAATAGGCAAAGTTCTCATCCATCGGTGGTTACCGGGAAGTCATCAACAATAATAACAGGGCCTTACTGACAGAGTTGTTCACCGAGGTGTTTAACTAAGTAGGGAATTATCTCCGCTCAGATAAATTAGATTTCAAGAAAGGTTAAACAAAACAATAGAAAGGAAATACAGTTACCAGATTAAACAGAACAAGGGAAAGGAAAATGTGTTTAAACACATATTTCAAGGGTATATCCTTCCCAAGGACAAGCAAAGCATGATATCCATGACAGGATATAATGTAGAAAACCATTTATGTAAGGGGAGAGAAATTCATGACATTACCCATACAACAGCGTTTGGATAATTGAGAATGAAACATTTAGGATTGGGCCTCAAATGTCCTTGTTGAAAATCGGAGTACCACAGACAAGCATCGAGATAGCATTGACATGGTCTTCAAGCAAAAGGGTCGGACTTTGGATACACAAAGGATCCATCAGGAACAACTCATAGAATAAGTCTTACTATTTCCTCATGGAAGAAAGGCAAACCTTGCTAAAAAGGAAACTATAACAATAGGTCCTCCGGCCAGGTGTGCTAGGCATGACATCACCTTGCCGGGACATATAAAGACCAACGTTAAAATTCTTGGAAATATGTTCCAACCATCATATCTGACCGAGATTCGGATCTGATTGGTGCCAGGATGTCTTTCGATTTTTCACAAATCTATCAATAGGTGAATTCAAGTAGGAAGTCCAACCACTGTTGGAACTATCTCCACCGTTTGAATACCTCAGGCTCAGGGTGCCTGAGAAGAAAAGGTGCAGCACAAATTGACGAGATGACCTTGTACGATTCTCGGGAAATGAACAATGGAAGCGAGTTCCGAAACAAGAGCTCATCATTAGGCCAAGGAGAGGATGAGGAGGTGGCTGATGGACTCAGCGGCAATTCATCGAGAATTCCAACAAGATGGATTTCCACAATTATGTGAACAAGGACATAACATTTGCCATATCAAATGGTATAACATAATGATGTATGTTCAAGGAAAACATACACAATTAAACATTGGTTGAAAGGTGCGCTCGAAATATGGGCCAAGTAGGAAGATCAAAGTTAGAATGGTGATTCAATAACCAAAAGACTTAGAATGAAACTATTGACCATTCACTTCAAAGCAATAGGGTTGCTAGAAGTTTTGAGATCACACATCATAGCTCAATTGTCGATATTCCGGTTAGAGACAACACGGGGACAAAGAAAGAATGGTGATGGTGAGAAGTATCATATCCTTCTTAAGAGGACCAAGAATTATTAAGAGGTGAAGCAGTTCTCACAACATCCTTAACATAAAAGACGGTAATACTCCATGGTAGAACATAACATAAGTTGGATAGGAAGGAACTCAAGGTACAACATGAGACATAAACAAGTTTGTGTTGGAGGGAAGGCAATAAGTTGCCGATGATACCACAAATCATCGAGGGGGCAAGGAGGGTATTTATCATCAAGAATTCGATAGAGATCTCGGCAGAACCCAGTATGTTGATGATGATCACGACACATTTGTCGAGAGATTTCATGGAGATGTAATCGATCGGCGATGGCATCAAATTTAAGGAATGATGAAGCGAAAGGTTATTAGAACCATGGGTACGACACAAACCCGAAATCAAGTTTGCTGCTCAAGGAGAAATGATAAGATGAGGAAGATCGACGTAAGCTTAGCTCATCATCGGAAGTTGCTCCGGGCATAAGGACCAGGTAGCATAGTTAAAAAGTTGTCATGATAAAAGTATAGCCGATCAGGCTAGGAATGATGTGATGGGGTATAAAGCTTCCCAGTATCAAGTACTAGGTGTAATGCCAGAAGGTAAATCGAAGTAGAGGTTGGACAGGGGAAATGATTTGCAGAGGATAAGTAATTGTAACTTACCCAGTAAATGGGATCAAGGAAGAAATATGGTCGGGACCATAACTACAAGGGATCCAATCCATGATACCGGAAGAATTAGTCAAATGATTAAATATCCTTGCAAGAAGCTTTCAAGCTAAGTTCCACACCGTGTCCGTGGGCATGAACACAAAGGTTCAGGGTCGATTCCCACTTCTACAATGCATAACCTTTCATTTCACTTCTCGTTCTTGATGAAGCTGTAGTATTGAAATTCTATCTGACGAAAAGCCAGTAGAGTATAACCCGCATAACTTTCGAGTTCACACAAATTAGGGAAGGCATAGTTCCAACCCATCGGGGCATCTTAGGAACATATGTCATAAATTTCAAGAATAAATAACACAAACTCGGTAGTAGAGCATGCTTGAGAAAGCATAGGATACAATTTACCAAAAGCATTATGTATCCGAGGAAGGGCTCAAAAGCTTATTGAATATGAAGGGCGTTATCGGATAAAATCCGAAAAGGGGAGATCTGGTGGTCCACAAGGGATCTTATGTGAGCATCAATATTCAACCAGAGGAAGAAAGAATGCAAGGAGATCAGACTATATAAACAACTGACTAACTCAAAGCTCAATTGCAAAGGAATTATGAATTCCATGACAAGGGATCAGAAGCAATGCTCTGATTAGGGATGTATAGGTAGAATAGCCTTAGGGGTATAATCGATGGCGATTTGATTGAACGAGATTCAGCACATGTTAAAATGACGTCTGAGCCGGAAGGATGAATTATAGGATCTGATTGAGGATTGCGAGCATTCGCAACATATTACATCAACGGACTCAAAATGATAATGACAAAGGCTGACAATAAGATTACTAGACTTAGGTTATTAACCACAATGCAAGCAAGCAAGAAATTCAAGAACAATAGGCTGTTGAGGATTTCCACAAGAACAAATGGTATTACGAAGACTTTTGTGAAGTACATGAATCAACTGAGGATGAGCGGATGCTCGATAGGTGCACAAAGTTATCCATAGGGGTATTCAGATGACAAGGAACTGCAAGGCAGTAAGCTCAAAGGATTCTCGGAAAAAGGAAAGCAGTTCATGGAATCTTGTAATAACAAGATTAATGGGATAGAATGTAAGATTGGCAAGTGTGTGTAGTTATCCATAAGGATATTTCGCTGGTAGGGAATTGCAAAGGCAACAGGCACAAAGTCGCGAGAGAATATCGTAGAGTATCTTCGGAATCTTCTGATGCAGCAGGCGATCATCTGAAATAAGGGGCTCTCCGGGCGGATGTGATCATGAGATCCTAATGTGCAAGTTAGTAAAACCATTTAACCCGAATAGAAGAGAGATCAGAGTCCCAGATTATAGACGAGGAGTAAAAGATCCTAATACCACCCAATGGCGACGTGGGCCCGTAAGCCACACAGCCATGTTAGTAAAACTGTTTTTGTAGTGACTAGACTCGACTTCGGCCAAGGAGTTGGAAAAGGGGCTACCTACAGGCAGTTGGCTCTGATACCAACTTGTGACGCCCTAGATTCAATCGTACACTAATCATACACGTAAATGTGTACGATCAAGATCAAGGACTCACGGGAAGATATCACAACACAACTCTAGACACAAATTAAAATAATACAAGCTTTATATTACAAGCCAGGGGCCTCGAGGGCTCGAATACATAAGCTCGACTACACAAGAGTCAGCGGAAGCAATAATATCTGAGTACAGACATAAGTTAGACAAGTTTTTGCCTTAAGAAGGCTAGCACAAAGGCAACATCGATCGAAAAGGCAAGGCCTCCTGCTTGGGAGCCTCCTAACTACTCCAAGTCGTCAGCGGTCATCACGTAGTAGTAGTAGGCACCCTCGGGGTAACAGTAGTCATCAGTGGTGTCGTCTGGCTCCTGGGATCCGTCATCTGGTTGCATCAACCGGAAAGAAGAAGAAGGAGGAAAAGGGGGAGCAAACCAACCGTGAGTACTCATCCAAAGTACTCGCAAGCAAGGATCTACACTACATATGCAACATTATCAAAGGAAGGCTGTATATATGGACTGGGCTGCAGAAATGCCAGAATAGAGGGGAGAACCTAGTCCTATCGAAGACTAGCATCTTCTGGAAACCACCATCTTGCAGCAACAGGAAGGGGTAGAGTAGCATAAAGTAAAGTAGCAGTAATGTTATCAACCTCGGCCAGAGATCCTTTCTCGACTCCCTGCGAGAGAGCAATCCCAGAGCCATACTATCCAAGTGCCAACACATTCCAAATCTCATCACCATCCAGTTCTCATCACAAGTATCCAGTTCTAGTTGTATCGATCGGGATACAACTCCAAGTGTCCGTTACCGTAGGATAGGCTATCGATAGATGTTTTCTTCCCTGCAGGGGTGCACCAACTTACCCACCACGCTGGATTAACTCCGGCCGGACACACTTTCCTGGGTCATGCCCGGCCTCGGCCAAACAGTACGTCGCAACCCGACCTACGCTTAATAGAGAGGCCAGCATGCCGGACTAAACCTATGCCCCAGGGGTCATGGGCCATCGCCCTAGGAACTCCTGCACGTTGCGTACGCGGCCGGTGAGCAGACCTAGCTACCTCCTTCAACAAGGTAGGTGCTTACCAGTCCAACCCGACGCGCGCCACTTAGTCGCTGACGTCTATTAAGCTTCGGCTGATGTATACGACGCAGAACGCCCATACTATGCCCACGTGATGGTTAGTGCTATCAGGCCAGAGGCCCCTCGGATCATATATCCAAATCGTAGTGGATTAGGAACGCGCGGTAACAAGCAAAGACTCACGAAAGATGTGACCCCGTTGCCCCATCTCGAGGACTTGCGGCAAGGGCTAGGAATGCCCGACCACGCCTCGTAATTATCTCGCGGGCACCCTCTAGGTCAACCCGTCTCCACATCACTCGCAATTAAGCTTGCCTGGGTACCCCTCAGGGCCGACCCGTCTTTCCAAGTAATAGGGGTAAAGTCCAAGTATCCGTGTATCCAAACATCAAGGGGAAAACCTGAGGAATCACCCCCGGTGAATTCCACTCGATGTAATCATCAAGGTGAACGTAAGAGGATCCACCCTCGAGGTTCACACTTGAGGGGTTCCACGACAGAGCCGTATCGGAAGTGGTTAAGGAGGAAATCACCCTCGATGACCACGACCGAATAGCTACACTACAGGTTAACATCAGAAGTGTTGAAGAGGTCTCACCCTCGGCACTCGATATTAACCCAATAGTGTCGAGCAACTAAGGGGAAAGTGATGTGCAGTGTCGGGGCCTGGTCTTCGATCCCGTTGATCGGGTCTTCAATGATGAAGTAGGGGCAACAAGGACAAGGTGTGGGGGTCACTGATGGATCACTAACCAACCTATACTAAGCAGTTTAGGATAAGCGGGTAAGGTACAACAGCAGATACAAAAGCAGGCTATGCATCAGAATAGGAGCAAACAATTACAATAGCAAAATCTAATGCAAGCATGAGAGAAAGGGAATGGGCGATATCGGGATGATCAAAGGGGGGGTGCTTGCCTGGTTGCTCTGGCAAGGAGGGGTCGTCGTCGACGTAGCTGATCACATTGGCAGCATCGGTCTCGGGGTCTCCCGGAGAGAAGAGGGGGAAGAAACAATAAATACAGGCAAACATAAGCATAACAAGATAATAAGCGGTGCTAGAGGTGTTCTAACGCAGCGCTAGGCGATACTGGCGAAGCAGGATAACATCCGGGAAAGTTTTCCCGGTTCCGGACGTCTGTCAGACAGATGAACCGGAGAGGAAAAGTTCAATGTTCACTATGCTAGGGACGTGTGATAGATGAACAGAAGGCGTATTCGGATTCGTCTCGTCGTTCTGAGCAACTTTCCTGTACAAAACTTTTTCATCCGAGCTACGAATTATTTTCTATGATTTTTTTAAGATTAAACAATATTCTGCAATTTCTGGAAATTAAATTAAATTCGAAAATTATGTTAAATGAAAATGCTAAGTGCACCTAGTAGAGTGTACACAACAATGCACACACAGGCTGACATGTGGGGCCAGTGGGGTGTTGAGTCAACAGGGTCAACAGTCAACATTGACTGGGTTGACTGGTCAAATCTAAGCAGTGGGGCCCAGATGTCATTGGGCCATTATTTTAAACATATTGTTTATTTTGCTTAGTTAGTGGTGGGGCCCATTAGTAGTGTGTTAGGTGCTGGGTTAGTGGGTTGTAATTAGATTAGCATCTAATCTAATCCTAGCAAGGCCCAGGTGGCGATGGCACTGGCCGGCCACTGTATGGCTGTGCCTCACGCACGAGCGCACACATGGGACGCTCGCGGCTAGCGCCAGCCGCAACACTGGTGGCCGAGCAAGCAGACGGCTGGGCGAGCGGACAGCGCAAGCGTGCGTCGGGGCAATCGGACGGCTGCTGCATGCGGCGAGGAGCAAGGGAAAGCAGAGGCAGCAACAGGAAGTAACGGCAGCAGCGGGCGCAGAAAGCAGTAGCGCCAGCTGTACCAAGAAGCAGAAGCGGCAACGACAATAGCCAGCAGCAGCGCGGGCGGGCGCGGCCAAGCCGCGGTGGATGCACGCTCGGCGGCCAGGGGCACGGCCAGGGGCGCGCGTGAGCGCGGGCACGCGACGGTGAGCACGACACTAGCAGACAGCAGGACGCGTACAGTACGGGTACAGCCATGGACGAGCACAAGGCGGCGGCTACGGCTATGGATCGAAGGGAGGAAGTAGGGGAATCAAAGGAGGGGCTCACCACGGAGCTCGTGGACGCGGTCAGGTGGTCGGGGGCGTTCGGGAGGCGGCGCATCTGACGACGAACGTCGGCGGCCGTGGCGAAGAAGACGGGCGATGGCGAGCTTCCGGTGTGCCCCTACTCGAATCGAAGTAAGCAGACGAAGGAGTCGTCCATGCTGAAGCTCCTGGACATCCTCCCGGGCGCCGGGAAGACCAGTGGCCGCGAGGACGATGATGGCGCGGCAGCAACGGCTCAGGCGCGATCTAAACAGAGAAGAGGAGGGCGAGCGAGGGGGATATGGCGTGCTATGGTTTGTCTACAGCGACGGGGTGCTCTTATCCTACTCAGGGGTGGCGGCGGATGATCGACACGGCAACATCCGCGGCCATGGAGGCGTGGATGTGCGCCACGGCGCGCCCCTGTCTCCTCCTCTGTACTGTACAGGAAGGGGAAGGCCTCAAGGTGGGCTGGCCCATGTACTGTAGCACTCTCAGCCCTCGCGCCCAGTAGGATTTAGTATTTTCACTTTTATTTTCTATTTTCTTTTCTAGCCTATGTTTTGTATTTAGTTGGAGTACTAAATAATTTTTTTCCAGGGGTGGAACTTGGCACATAATTCCATTTGCAGTATTTTGGTGTTGTACAAAAAGTCCCCGAGCATTTGGAGTTGTTTAAGCAGTTTTAGAAATTGAAATGGTTGGTTAAAATGGCTACTGGTCCACTCTTTAATTTCTAGGGGCATCTTAACAACTTAAATAATATTGGTTTCTTCATATCAAACAGTTAGTGAATATTTGCAATAACATGAACAATTTTGTTTATTTATTTTAAGAAGTTTTATTTTGACTTTATTTTAAATTTTGAATTTGAACTTGGTTTGGACCAAAGTGAGGTTTAGTAAATTAATAGCGATGACATGGCACCATTAGTGTGCGATTACTGTAGATGAGCTACCAGGGTGTTACAACAAATCCTTTCACTGAGCCACCTAGGAAATACAAAGGAAAGAAAGATGGACGTGAAAGAATAAGGAAATCCACTAAAGATGTAACTTCTCTCAAGTGTATAAGATTCTCGGTAGATGATGTCTATCTACAAAGAAGGATGTACACCCGAAATAGTTACAACATGAAGGAACAAGATATCCAAAAGCAAGTCATAAATATACCGATAAGATATTTGCTTGAAAGCATAGCACATGGATAGATATGGTATTATTGTATATAAATGAATTCCTACCACACAACCATCAAAGACATCACAACTAGCAACATGAGATCATCATTGGGATGCTTTGAGAAAGGAAAAACGTATCACAAGATATGAAATGAATAGCATGCCATGATACAACCTACACAAGGTTGATGCAAGAAATGTGTGCATGAAGAATATGAAGATACTTGTTACTGAGTTAACATTGGAAGGATGTAGTAGATACCAATTGAAGGTAGATATTAGTTCATTGATCATCCTAGCTCGACTCCGCTAAGCACATGATGACCACACCTTCCTTGTGAGTGAGCTGAGCATCCAATGCATCTCCAATTGATCCTAGAACAATGACACAAAGAAAATTGTACCCAAACTCATTGGGACCAAGAGTTAGAGAGCCAACAATACATAGGACAAACTCCACATAAAAATGTGCATATAGATACGAAAATGAATTTCATGCACATCTCATCCAATTTGAGACTTTATGGAGTTTCCCCTATATATTGGATCAAAGAAAGAATGAAAGCATGCCAAAGAAACTACATGAAGTTAATATGCATGCCCAAGACTTTCAAGAACCGATACCAATTGACAAAGAAATGCCAAGTGAAGAAAAGATAGCAAAATAATAAATCATCACTAGGAGGATATCCATAACAAATACCTTGAGGAAAGAGATATTCATTGATACACACTAAATAAAAGATATCAGACTCCCAAAAGAGAGGATAGTTCCAAACAAACCAAGCTCTCTACAAAGTTTCATGATGGCACAAAGTACCAAAACGAAAACGTCTTGCCTTCCACCAACACACACTTGATAAGGATCACAAGATGAGTGTTTTATAAAAAATAGGATAGCTCCCCCAGGACTAGTGCATTATAGAGAATTTGCATTTGAATACAAAATGCACAAGGTACCACCACTTTCACTATATCTAGAAAACGCTAAACAAGATCAAGAAAATAACAAGATCCACAAGTGGTATGGAAGACAAAGGGAGTTGATACATTCCTTGGCAAGAGATAAGGCAATAAGAAGCAAATGCCAACGTGAAGATGATCAATAATTTCTACACACATAAGTGAGTACCAATTGTCAAAAGACAAGAAGTAAATGGAAATAATTTCCGGTGGTAGAAAGCAAGGATATCCAACATCATCTTCACACCACGCACAACCAAATTGCAACTTGTAGAGCTAACATGCCACCTAGGAACAAGATAATTTGCAATATCAATTCTAGGTGACAATATCTCAAATGCACACATTTTGGCTTGTAATATGCACACAGCATATTACTCCCCCATAATGTGATACCAATAAAAACTTAACAAGAGGCAATAAGAGGATCCAACAAGAGATAATTAATGGACTATTTAGAATTTGAATTTCTCATGAGAAGACATGCCACATAGTGACTAGATAATCTTGTAATATCAATACTAGATGGTATTCCTCATGTACACACACTTATAGGATTGTGAGGTGCACGAAGCACATCACTCCCCCATAATGGGATGTGCCATTAATCTCTCCCAAGAGCCAACTAAGATACAAAAGAATCATAAATGCTCTACGCACGACACACACGTACATGATGTGCAAACCAACACACACATACTTGATTGCTCAAGATAATCAAGTTGGAAGCACAACATATACAAACACATGCAAGGAACAAAACAAAACATGCAAAGGAGCAAGTAACTTTCAATGTAAACAATTTAAGTACATGTTACCGGAAGGAGGTACATTGGATATAGTATAGAAACTTGATAACCCAATTGACTAGGCTTGAGACAATAAGAATGATGAAGTCCCCTTAATTCTTCATAATGTAGCCAAGTCTCCAATGCCCTCCAACAACACCTATTCATCAAGTTTGAGCTTGTTGGTACCCAATCAAGTTGGGTCCTAAGAGGTTAGTCACAATAGGCTTGGAAACCCAAATGGTTCTTTGCTTGAAACCACTTTGAGTACCAAGAAACTTGGCAATCACATTGCCAACCTTATCCTTCCCAAGAGAATAGATATCATCAATAATAATTGGGTTGGATAAGTTACCACTAGTGCATGAAGAAGCGAGGTGACCTTTCTCACGACATAGGTAGCAACCTCTACTCTTCACTTTCTTCTCACTTGATTTCTCAACTTGAGAAGCATTAGCTTGAGTTTTCTTGGGAAGAGGCCTTTCTTCAACTTGAGGTTGAGCATGAGAGTGAACTTGTGGCCGCTTCCCTTGTTGCTTGTCACTAATGGGCTTCTTCTTCAATGGGCAAGATCTAACATGATGCCCTTCAATCTTGCACTTGAAGCAACTGATGTTGGCCGAATTCTTGACTTGTTTTTGGCCCTTCTTCTTTTTGCTCTTGGACTTCTTCTTATTGGAGTTAAATCCAAGTCCACCTTTGTCATTGGGGGATTTTTTCACACTCAAGATATTGTTGAGTGTGGCCTTCCCTTCATGACACTTCTCCAAGTCTTTCTTCAAAGAAGTGACTTGGGCCTTGAGCTCTTTGATTTCCTCTACATGGTTAGTCTCAACACAAGCACTAGAGGAAGTATAAGCTTCATCGTTAGAGCAACAAGGCAAGGAAAGCAATTCATCACAAGATGTATCAATGTTATGCATGGATGAATCACGAGGACTACCACAAGGCAATATAGCATCTTCACTAAAAGTAGTGCTAGTATCCAGATGAGGCTCACTAGATGTTACCTTGATAATCATATCCTCATGAGCTATTTTTAGCACATTATGGGATACTAGAAGATCATCATGAGAGCTTGTGAGCTTAATATGACTTTCTTCCAATTTCCCATAAGTGCTAGATAGCAACTCAAGTTGAGCCCTTAGCTCAAAATTCTCCTTCAAAATGAATGCTTCACGAGATGTAGAGTTAGTAGCACAAGCATCATCATTAACAACAAGAGGAGAAGACAAATTGGCAAGATCTTTTGAATATGAAGCTTTAAGTTGAACATGATACTCGGTGAGTTTGATGAGCTCACTCTTAATGACCCTTGAGCCATTTTCGAGGTGCTCAAAGTCCTCAAGGAGTTTAGCATGCGCAACTTCAAGCTTCTCATTTTTAGTTTCAAAATCATTGGCCACATCAAGAGCTCCATCACGAGATTCCCTCGCTCTAGATAATTCTAGAGCAAAAGTATCCTCAAGAGATTCCTTGGTGGTTTGTTCAAGTTCAAGAGCTTGAGAGAGGTCTGCAATCTCATTAGCATAATCACGCTCATGACCTTCCAATTTCTCAATGGTGACATCATGCTCCTCTAGATGAGATTCCAACTCCTCTATGTATTTCTTGCCCTCAATGGCAATAGACATGATATCCATGAAGTTGGAACGAGCAATTTTATTCTTATGAAGAGCTTTAAAAATCATTTCCCCCTTAATTTTCAAGGAGGCAGCATTATCATTCTCTTCATCACTATTAAGATCATCATCATTCTTGTCATCATCACTATCATCAGAAGATATATTGGGATTCAAAGTGGGAGATACCTTTGAAGCCTTAGCCATAAGGCATCTGGCACCCCGGCTCAGAGCGACCGGTTTACCCTGCATTGCCAGCCCAGAGACCATGTCTTCTGGCAACACACAACATCTTGGTACAGAAAAACAACTGCTTTATTGATGCTAGCGGATCAGAGTTTATATTACAATAGATGTCGAGGCCAAGCAGCACGCACGGTGCGGCTGAACAATACGTACATTATTTAGTGAACATAAAGGGGCCTCGATCATAACAACTACGCGGCAGCGAAACAACATCGTAGAAACTCCATAGCACAGGGACACCGATGTGGACACGATCTAGACTCGAGCAACGCTCCTTTCCAACGTGACTTTCCTGAAATCTGGCATGACATGCCAGGTCAATACATTGAATGTACTTGCAAGCTCACAACAGGCATAATCATAATGACAAACAATATCATGATAATTAACCAGTTATTAATGCAATAATGTTCCAACATGTTGTGATCATGATCTTGTGATAAACATCCCTCAGGACCGACTTACCAACTGTGATCGATCTCGGATCACAAACAAACCACCATCGTGGTCTTGACCAGAGTAACTCGTGATCCTTACGGCGATCACAACCACGACTAATATTTGGTCTCGAACATCTCGATGGCCTTTCCGCCATCATCAACAGTGCAAAGTTCATGACTTAGTGTGCAAGTTTATTAAACGTTGACTCATGGTGGGACCTACTACGAGGCGTCTGTGACCGTGGACTCGGCTATCGATAGATTATACAGTCTGCAGAGGTAGCACACTGTACCCACACCATGGAACCCATGGCCTCACACTCCCATTCGGGTGGACCAATGGCATTCCAACGAAACCCTTCCATTGCCATGACACTCTCCCGACCACTCTGACCCAATCCCCAATGGGCTAGTCCTGGGTGGCCCCGTGTCTACCAAAGACACAACGACCACCGTCGTGGCCAAAATAATCCCACTCGGGGACCCGGTACCATAATCTCAACAACGGGCACACAAGGTTATGCCTGCTTACTGGGCCAGGGTAAGCATGCCCATAACCTTCCCTAGTTGGAGGCACCGACCAGAGGCATGTCAATGGACCGAATCAAGGCCTTCCCACAAAGGCAAATGTGGTTGCACTAGGAAAATCTCGATTCAGCGGCACCATGACCCAGTCAACGATATATTCAAGTTGAGTTATATTCAGGTTCAACTTAAAATGAAAATGACTGGTGTCATATCATGCCATGAAATGCAATACTACACATGCATCACATATTAACGAAAATGACTGATGTCAACCATATTCACACTAAGCATAAGCATCAACAACTTATATTACTTTCCTGGACAGGGTAACTCTCACTTTAACAATATATTTTGCAGCAAGTATTATTATTTTCTCATGCAAGAAAATAACTTCCATTAATTTCTCATATGCATAGCAAAAATTTACTATCATCACCACAATCAAATCCTAATTTCTTTACCAACCAAGTTAGGTTCAAACATTCTGTAAATGGCTAAACAAGTACTTAACAGAATATTTTCTAGCAAATTTTAACTATTTTATTTATGCAACAAAATAACTTTAAGTAATTACTCATATGCATAACAAATCATTTTATCATTACCACAAGTAGGCCTTAGCCTTTGTTTACCAACTAAACTAGTTCCAAACATTCTGTAAATCAAGCATAATGACTAACAAATACTTGACAGAATATAAATAACATAATAGTTAATTAAATGCATGGATTAATCATTTCATTCAAGTAAGAAAATCATCAATATTTAAATGACACCATGAAAATGTTGTTGTGGCTTGCCTTAGTGCAGATGAGGTTCACAAGCCTTCTGGTGATCCTCAAGACAAGCCTCACCCTCTAAAAAAATTAAGCACAAGAAGAAAATATCAAGAACTCTTCTGAAAATCACGAGAAATTCTAGACAGCTCAGAAAAATCTCATTTTTGGTGAGCTGCTCGATTTCTTTGCAAAGAACATAATGCAAAAAGAATCAATTCATTTTGGACTTATGGTTGAAGAGTTATATCTGTTTGAAGCTCTCTGGAAATGGATTGAATTTGAATTTAAATAAAGCAGACTAGGGGTGACGTCAAAGGCGTAAAGCCTCAGGGCGCCACCACTCGTACCGCTTCGCGCGCGTACTGAGTGGCTGACTAGCGGGCCCCGCTAGTCAGGTGAGAAGGAGGGGAGAAGGAAACAGAGGGGGGTCGCGGCTTCGCCGGAGCTCTTGCCGGCGATGAGGGCTCCTTGGACAAAATGAGAGGGAGGGATCGAGAGAGGGGGTGGAGGCGCACCTGCCCGTACCCGTAGCGTAGCTAGGGGTGGTCGGACGGCGTCGGAATCTACCTCGCAAGCAGAGCAGAGGGTGGTGGTCACCGAAGATGAGGAAGACAGCAAGTAGAGGCAACTTCAGGGGCTCCAGGGGAACAGGATGGCTTCACCGGAGAGAGGCGGATGCCCTAGAAGGATCGCCCTGGCCTGGGAGGGGCTGGAGCTACCGCGACGACCAAAGGGGATTGCCGGCGAGCTCGAGCTCGAGGACGGCGGCCCGCGGCCTGCCCGGCCGGGCTACGGTTTCCTATGCACTTGTGGGGTGTGTGGGAGTGGTGGATGGTGCTCGAGGAGGCTAGGGGCGGCTCCATTTATAGGCAAGCGGAGAGGGGGGGTTCGGGCTCCGCCGGTGGACACCTGTCCACGGCGCCCAACGATGAGCGGCTTCAATGAGAGGGGGAGAAGGCGACGCAGCTCACGCGGCGACTGTTGGCGAACAGGGACGAGCACAGGAACGAGGAGAAGGCGACGAGCATAGTGCGCACCGCACTGTTGGGTTGGCCGGACCGTGCCCATGCTCGCTGCGGAGAGCTCCGGCGTCGGCAAGCCCCAGGAGGAGTTAATGGCATTGAGACGAGGATGGTGGCGAAGTTTGGCACGCTCGGGCAGACGAGGGGAGCGAGCACGCGCGAACAGAGCGCTCGGCGGCACCCAAAGCGCGCCGACAAGCATGCTGACATCAAGGACGCGCGTGGTCACCGCGTGAACTCCTCCCTCAGGCCGACCAACGTCCAAAGATCATGTCTGGATTGATGTTCGTGGTAGTTTTGAGGATTACCATGATTTGGTTTGGCTCGAGATGCAGTAGAGAAGATTTTACACACTAGGTAAGTTTCTGATCAGTAACTTTGAGATGTTACTGAGGTCAAATGGCTGGGAGTTGGGGGCTATGCTTTGGAGGCTAGCCATCATCTACCAAGGTGATGATGCACAAGAAAATTCAGGCACAATGGAGCAAGTAAAATGGTAGTTGTTGTAGAAACCAACATTTCTGTCCAGAACAGAAAATATTTTCTGTAGCAAAAATATTCCAAAAAGTGATGAAATATTTTTGCTCAGGAAGGTGCCCTAGGGTTCAAAGAATATTTGGGAATTTTCTCAGATTTTTGTGGGCAAGAAAATGAGGGTTGCTTTGGAGCTCATTGAACTAGCTATGGTTTTGGAGAGGAAAAATGAATATTTTTCATTTAAGAAAAATATTCCCAAGATTATTTTGAGGTGGATCAGGAGGGGAATGATGATTAGAGAGGGGAATGATGCACTTGGGTGAAAGCCAAGGGTACCCAAGTGTTTAAGTCCATATTAAAAGATTCAAAAACCCCAACTTTCAAAATAAATCTAAATGAAAATCAGGCAAATAAGAGAGGGCAAAAATCAGGCTGTCACAAGGCAATATGCAATAGATGATGATGTTGGATCCCTCGAAGCACAATTCAAGGCCACATCTTGTTCCATGGGGTGTTTGATTTCCTCTACATTGTTAGCACAACAATTCGAGGAAATAGATGCAATTTTGTCATGGAAACAAGACATAGCAAGCATATCATCATGAGATTTAGTCAAGCAATTTCTACATGATATGCAAGAACTATTAACACAAGCATGTGAAACATTTGGAGTGCTCGAAGTGCTAAAGTCCAAAGATGAAGCATTGCAATAAGAAAGTGATGAAGAGTCACCAACGATTAGCGCACTATCATCATTGCAATGACCAACACTACTCACCATAGCATTACCTTGTGGCAATCCACATGTAGGTGAAGTGGAAGAAGTTGAGAAGGCAACACGGCCGGATGTGGAGGGAGAAAAATCATCCCCACAAAACTTGGACACACCATATTTATCTTGAAGCTTTGTCCACAACTCATGAGCATCCCGAAACGGCATGAGTTGAAATATAACTACATTGCTCAAAGCATCGAAAAGCACATTAGAAGCTTGAGCATTGAGATAAGAGTTTTTCTCATCCTCTAAAGATAATCTTTGGCGATCCTTTGGAGGAGAAAAATGCATATCTACAATTCGCTCTAAATTTGGGTCCAAGACCCTAAAGAGATTAAGCATGCGAATTACCCAAACATCAAAATTTGTGCCATTAAAACTAAGAGTGTCAAAGAATCCTAATCCCCTAGTCGACATCTTTACTCTCTAGGCGGTTAAGCATATCAAAGAGATACGAGGCTCTGATACCAATTGAAAGATCGTGGATGTCGCCTAGAGGGGGGTGAATAGGCAATTTAAAATAATTACGGTTTAGGCTTGAACAAATGTGAAATAAACCTAGCGGTTAATTTGTCAAGAACAAAACCAAACAACAACTAGGCTCGCCTATGTTCACCAACAACTTATGCTAAGCAAGATAAGCAACTATGTGATAGCAAGATATATGACCAAGAATAATATGGCTATCATAAAGTAAAGTGCATAAGTAAAGGGCTCGGGTAAGAGATAACAGAGGCATGCAGAGACGACGATGTATCCCAAAGTTCACACCCTTGCGGATGCTAATCTCCGTTTGGAGCGGTGTGGAGGCACAATGCTCCCCAAGAAGCCACTAGGGCCACCGTAATCTCCTCGCGCCCTCGCACAATGCAAGATGCCGTGATTCCACTAAGGGACCCTTGAGGGCGGTCATCGAACCCGTACAAATGGCGACCCTTGGGGGCGGTCACCGAACCCGTACACTTTGGCAACCCTTGGGGGTGGTCACCGGAACCCGTCAAATTGCTCGGGGCGATCTCCACAACCTAACTGGAGACCCCGACGCTTGCCCGGAGCTTTACACCACAATGATTGAGCTTCGAACACCACCAACCGTCTAGGGTGCCCAAGCACCCAAGAGGAACAAGCTCAAGGGTACCAAGAACCCAAGAGTAATAAGCTTCTCAACTTGTAACTTCCACGTATCACCATGGAGAACTCAGACCGATGCACAAATGCAATGGCAAGGGCACACAGAGTGCCCAAGTCCTTCTCTCTCAAATCCCACCCAAGAAACTAATGCTAGGGAGGAAAGTGAGAGGAAGAACAAGAAGGAGAACACCAAGAACTCCAAGATCTAGATCCAAGGGGTTCCCTTCACATAGAGGAGAAAGTGATTGGTGGAAGTGTGGATCTAGATCTTCTCTCTCTTTTCCCTCAAAAACTAGCCAGAATCCATGGAGGGAGTGAGAGTTATCAAGCTCAAAGAAGGTCAACAATGGGGGCAAAAACAAGCTCAAGAGATGGGGAACCATTGGGGAAGAAGACCCCCTTAAATAGGTCCCCACGAATCTGCATGTTATGTGCAAAATAACATAGGACCGGTACAACCGCTATAAGCATCGGTACAACCGGTAACAGGCAATAAGCGGTACAACCGGCCCACAACCGCCCAACAACCGCACCACAACAGAAAATAGTCCGGCGGTAGAGCGGTACATAGCCGGTACAACCTTCGGACCAATTTTGGAGTGGTACAACCGCTCCAAACACCGGTTGTACCGGTCAACCGGTACAACCTCTCTATGGGGTGGTACAACCTCTCTGTGTAAAACAGGTAATATTAAAACATCCATAACTTTCACATATGAGCTCCGAATTCGACGAGATCAAGTTTGTTGGAAAGATAAGGACAAGAGCAAACACAATCTTGATAGAAATATCAACAAATAGTAATTGAGAAAATACCCAAAATAAAATGGTGAGAACCCTTTCTCAATTAAGACCGGTAAAAACTCCAACACCGAAAACACAAAAGAAGATGCATATGAAATCGGTTTTCGATGAACTCGAGCTTGTCAAGAAGATGACCATGAGATACAAATCTCACAAGGATAAGAGCCAAACAAGAACCAAGAGAGATGATGCAAGGACACAATAGTTTGAGCTCTCAACGAATGATACGATCAAGTTACTCACTAGAGAGCCCCCCTTGATAATACGGCAACCGATCCTACAACCCGGTCTCCCAACTACCACTATGAGACCGGTAAAATAGAAAACCTATCAAGGACAAACCTTTGCCTTGCACACAGTCCACTTCAGCTAGATGATGATGATCTTGACTTCCTCAAGTTGGACCACCTTTCTTGATTGTGTTGGCTCGATGAAGACTAGTTGATTGCTCCCCCTTACTCCACTATGGGTGAGCCACTCTTCGGCACATCTTTACAATTCCATTCACACCACAATGGATGGCAAGCTTCAAGCTTGATTGCTCCCCCATACTCCATTATGGGTGAGCCACTCTTCGTGTTGCTCCACTTGAACTTGCACACTACAAACTTGATGACGATCACCACTTGATGTCATCCCCCATGGGTTGTATGAGATCTTTCTCTTAACGCAAGACCATGGAAACATACCTAACCCCACAAAAAACTCTCGCGTAGACCATGGGTTACACAAACCATAATCGGCAATGCTTACCATACCATGGGATCACTTGCTCCCTCTCGGTACTTAGTCTTGATCAACCTTGAATCTTTCCAACTCTCCTCATTTGGATGATGTCTTGAAGTGTCGGAGTAATTGGCCACGGGTAGGCTAACCCTGGCCCAGAACCTTTCAAGACATTGAGGCAAACTGCGCCCCTCGAGACCCCAGGACGAAGAGCCGCCTTCTAAGAGTCGGCGGCAAGGCGGCCGGCCGCCCACTCGCGGCCGTGTCCTAGGAACGACTTCAGGATGAGCCGACTCCTGACTGGCGACTTCCAGAGAAGCCAGCCTTAGGAGGTGGGCCCGCGACACCAACCCCCATGCCCCCATAAAGAGGGACGGGACAGGGAGTGGCCACAGTAAGGTCCACTCCCACCCCTTTTTCCAAGGGCAGGCATGGCTACAGTACGCCGTACCCATGGAGGTCTCCGCGCGGCGCGACAGTGTTGCCATGTCGGCCCTAACATCAGCCCCAGGGGGCGGAGCCCTGTGCCCACGATGGCCTGCTGGTACGACCCAGGGATGATGGGTCCCACGAGTCGGTGGGCGTACGAAAGACGGTGAAAGCACCACCAGTCGGCCCGGATGGGAGTCGGCCACCAAAAGTCGGCCGGCCCCTCCCACGGGCCCCACGCGCCATTAATCAGACACGACAAGTAGTGGCCATAGTGATCGCCCGCCAGACGGCGGGGCTGTCGCCACGACCACATGACCGAGCCTGTGTCATTAGAGGCACGACTACAGTAATCTGCAGCCGACAAAGACCCGCCCGCGGCAGACGCGGCCTGTCGGCTCCACACCAAGCCAGTCGGCGGGGCCCCACCAGTCGGCGGGCCCCAGGAGTCGGCGGATAAGACGGCGGCTAGAGAGACTGACGGCTGGGCCCGTGCCCAGCCAGATTACCATTGTACCCCTGGGGGATAGGCCTATATAAACCCCCCAGGGCATCCATGCAAAGGGTTGGAATCCATTAGCACTAGACCAGATCATATAGGAAGGAGAGAGCTAGCCTTGCCTTCTCCTACCTCCAGGAAACAACTCAAGGAGCAACCGTGTGAACACTTTGCCATAGTGATCATGCGGAGACCCTGTAGAGCAGCAGTAGGGGTATTATCTCCCCGGAGAGCCCTGAAGCTGGGTAAGATTCGCCGGCGTGCATGTCTTCACCTTATCCCATTTCCAGGCACCGGCGACGTTCTACTCGCCCCCACCATGATAAGCCATCCTTTGGCATATGTCGCACCCAACCCCTGACATTTGGCGCCCACCATGGGGCATGGTGCACCGTCATCTGGAGACCTGCTCTGGACGGGAACCCTTTTTCTCCCTGGCGAGCACAGCCAGCCCGGCACGCTAGACGGAGTTTGCGCTGACGCGCTGCACGGTGCTGAGATCGCCTGCGCAGCCAGCTGCCTCGCCGATCTTGTCGGCGAGGTTTGCCTCTCCGACGAACCTGCATCCAACGCAGGCACGGGCGGCCCCGAGAGCCTCCTCGCGGGCCTCCTCGACCAACTCCACGTCGCCGGCGAGCCTGCCGTGGACTTGGAGTCTATAGGCTCCACCGACCCGATGCTGGTCGACTCCGACACCGCGTCGCTCGACGCGTTCCCCACTAACGTGGTGGTCTACGACGAGCCTCTCCCTCGCGCGGAGAGCGACGGAAGCACCGTCACCGAGGTGCTCGTCATCGGTCATGACGAGTCTCCCGACGAGGGAGCGCATGACCCACTTGGCGCGGCACTACAAGACCTGGCTGCGCCCATTTTGGAAGACGCTGACGCGGAGACGTTGGAGGCGCGCCGCCTTCAGCTCGTCGAAGGTGCGAAGAAGCTGGCTAGCATGAGACGCTTGTCAGAAGCCTACCGGCGTGAGATGGATCGCGCTGTGGGTGGCTCGCCAGCCCCAGCTGGGCCCAGCCGCCTTGGCGTGGTCCAGCAGCGCGGCGTGGCCATCGCCAACCTATTCGGGGCAAATCGCCATGTGTACGCCACGCCTGCGGAGAACATTCGAGCCGCCCGGGCGGCGGCGGACGAGCTGGACAACTTCGAGGGCGAAGAGCGCCGCCTGATGATGGAGCGAGTCCAGCGGCTCCTCGACGCGGCTGCCGCGCAGAATGAGGCCGGCTGCTGCACGGAGGCGCCGCAGCGGCAAACGACGACCTTCGCCGAGATCAAGGCGCGACGTCTCGGACGCCAAATGGCGGCGCCCGAGGAAGCAAAGACAAGGATCCGGCTGTCAGCCACAGTCGGACTCACATTACCATAGAGCGCGACCAAGACGGCCGCCCGAGAGCAGTGGAACGACGGGACGACTGTCGGCCTCCTCCTCCTCGCAAGGAAAGGCGAGTCTCCCCGCCACCTGTTGACCATCCGACTCTCGGCGACCGCCTTGGCCGCCGAGAGGGAGTCGGAGAAAACGACCCCGCCACCGGATTGACCAACTTCACCGATCCCTGGCGCTGGAAGAAGAAGACGAGTTGGGTCCGCCTTGTTTCGGGCCCCGCATTCGAGACGTGCCCTTTCCCAAAGGGTTCACGCTCCCAAGAGACACGCCCAAGTACACTGGCTCTGTGAAGCCGGAGGACTGGCTGGTTGACTACTCCACAGCTGTCAACATAGCGAACGGCAACAAGCGTGTCGCCGTAAAATACGTTCCGCTCATGCTCCAGGGCACGGCCCGAACATGGCTGAACAGCCTGAAGCCTCGCAGCATCAACAGCTGGGTTGACTTCACTGAAGCATTCGTCCGCAACTTCACAAGCACGTACAAGCGTCCTCCCAAGCCTCGTCAGCTTTTCTTGTGCATGCAAGGCCCCAACGAGTCGACTCACGACTACCTCACGCGTTGGGCCGAGCTTCGGAACTCCTGCGAGGGCGTTCACGAGGTGCAGGCTATCGAGTACTTCACCGCCGGGTGTAGAGAAGGCACCCTCCTCAAGCACAAGCTCCTCTACGACGAGCCAGAAACCCTCGACGAGTTGCTGATCATAGCAGACAAGTATGCCACGGCCGACTCCTCCATGAAGGCGGAGATTCAAGTTAGCACGACTGGCAAAGTGGCCCCTCAGGCTCCTAGAACTCCAGCGGGAGACGCCAGTCGGCGGCAACAGCAGAACGACCACAAGCGCAAGGCCCCGCAGCCGGCAGGTCGCGACAGTTGAAGACCAGCAGCCGGATGGGCAGCCTCCACCCAAGCGACAGAAAGGTGGCAAGCCCAATTGGTTGCCGGCTTTCTCATACGAGCAGACTCTGGATGGTCCTTGCAAGTTCCATAGCGGTGCGAAGCCGTTGAACCACACCACCCGGAAGTGCCACTTGCTCACCAGGATCGCCAAAGGAGACGGCCTCCTACCTCCCCCGCCTACTGGGCAGCAACCTCCGCCTCCGCCCCAGCAGCCGGCTGTCAGGCCAGTCGGCGCAGTACAAGACGAGTACCCCGAAGAGCATGGAGCCTACGTGATATTTACCAGCGTGGCTGATGATCGACGCAGCAGGCGGCTGCAGCGACAAGAGGTGAATGCAGTAGCATCAGAGGCGCCAGAGTTCATGCACTGGTCCGAGAAGCCCATCAGCTGGAGCAGGGCTGATCACCTAGAGGTGATGCCGAGTCCGGGCTCTTATGCCTTGGTCTTGGATGCCACCTTTGCCACGGATAGACGAGCTGCTCGTTTCTCGCGAGTTCTGATAGACGGAGGCAGCAACATCAACATCCTTGACAAGGACACCATGGAGAAGTTAGGAATCAAGCAAAGACAGCTTCAGAACAGCCGGACTATGTTCCACGGCATTGTTCCTGGTCTTTCTTGCTCACCAATCGGCAAGATTCTGATGGACGTCCTCTTTGGAGACAAAGATCACTTCCGCCGAGAGTCAGTTTGGTTTGAGGTGGTGGACCTCGAGAGCCCATACCATGCATTACTTGGCCGACCAGCCCTGGCCAAGTTCATGGCGGTCCCCCACTATGCCTACCTCAAAATGAGGATGCCCAGTTCCAGGGGGATTCTGACCATAGCCGGCGACTACCGGAAGTCGTCTGCCTGCGCGGCTGAGAGTAGTCGGCTGGCCGAGTCCCTGGTGATCGCGGCCGAGAAGCGGCTCCTTGACCAGGTTGTGGCGATGGTCGGCAAGCAGCTAGAGGTGTCGCCTAACCCAAAGGAGTCGGAGGCTGAGGGTTCGTTCAAGCCGGCCAAAAAGACAAAGAAGATACCCTTGGATCCAGAGCACCCAAAGAGGTACGCTGTCGTAGGCGCAAACCTCGACAGCAAATAGGAAGGCGAGCTCGTCGATTTCCTCCGTGAGAATCGGGACATCTTCGCATGGTCCCCCAAAGACATGCCAGGTGTACCGATGGAATTCGCCGAGCACAAGTTACATGTCCGACCTGATGCAAAGCCTGTCAGGCAGCCCTTGCGCCGCCTATCAGAAGAAAAGAGAAGAGTTGTCGAAGAAGAGATAGCCCGACTCCTAGCAGCCGGCTTCATTATGGAAGTATTCTTTCCAGAGTGGCTAGCCAACCCGGTCCTGGTACTGAAGAAGAACAAGCAGTGGCAAATGTGTATTGACTACACAAGCCTCAACAAGGCCTACCCCAAGGACCCGTTTGCTTTACCAAGAATTGATCAGGTGATAGACTCCACAGCCGGATGCGAGCTGTTGAGCTTTTTGGATGCATATTCAGGATATCACCAGATCAAGCTGAACCCAGCTGACAGACTGAAGACCGCCTTCATCACGCCATTTGGAGCCTTCTGCTACCTCACCATGACGTTCGGCTTGAGGAATGCCGGCGCCACCTTTCAGCGTTGCATGCAGAAGTGCCTCCTCAAGCAACTCGGCAGAAACGCCCACGTCTACGTGGACGATGTGGTGGTGAAGACGGAAAAGCATGGAACACTGCTAGAAGACCTCAAGGAGACCTTTGAGAACCTGCGCCGATTCCAGATCAAGCTCAACCCTGAGAAGTGCGTCTTCGAAGTACCAGCTGGCCAACTCCTTGGCTTCCTGGTCTCTGAACGCGGCATAGAGTGCAACCCTGTAAAGATCAAGGCCATTGAGAGGATGGAGGTACCCAGCCGACTGCTGGACGTGCAAAAGTTCACCGGCTGCTTGGCGTCCATCAGCCGATTCATTAGTCGGCTGGGTGAGAAAGCTCTCCCCTTATACCAGCTCATGAAGAAGACCACTTTTTTTGAGTGGAACCACAAGGCGGACGAGGCTTTTCTCCAGTTGAAGAAGATGCTGACTACTCCACCCGTTCTGGCGGCTCCGACTCCTAAGGAACCTATGCTCCTGTACATTGCCGCCACCAGCCGGGTAGTCAGCACAGTCATTGTAGTGGAACATAAGGAGGAAGGCAAGGCACTACCTGTCCAGAGACCGGTATATTACCTGAGCGAAGTACTGTCGGCCTCCAAGCAGAACTACCCCCACTACCAGAAGATGTGCTACGACGTGCACTTTGCTGCCAAGAAATTGAAGACTTACTTTCAAGAGCATCCAATTACTGTGGTCTGCACGGCCCCACTTGCCGAGGTCATCGGAAGCCGAGATGCTTCTAGCCGAGTGGCCAAATGGGCCATAGAGCTGGCTCCCTACACCATCCACCACCAGCCCCGCACCGCCATCAAGTCACAAGCACTGGTCGACTTTCTCGTCGACTGGGCCGAGACCCAGTACCTACCTCCAGCGCCCGACTCCACCCATGGGCGGATGCATTTCGACGGCTCCAACATGTGCACCGGCTTGGGAGTCGGCGTTGTCCTCACTTCTCCTAAAGGCGACAAGCTCAAATACACACTGCAAATCCATTTTACCGCCTCCAACAACGTCGCCAAGTACGAGGCGCTCATTCACGGGCTCTGGCTTGCCAAAGAACTTGGCATTCGCCGGATCCTGTGTTATGGCAACTCGGACTTAGTGGTCTAGCAGTCGTCTGGCGACTGGGACGCCAAAGAAGCAAACATGGCGAGTTACCATTTCCTCGTGCAGCAACTCAGTGGGTATTTCGAGGGGTGCGAGTTCCTCCATGTGCCAAGAAACGACAATGACCAAGCAGACGCCTTGGCACGAATCAGCTCTACCCGCCAAGCAATACCATCCGGCGTCGCCCTTCAACGCCTCCTCAAGCCGTCTGTCAAGCCTTCACCAGAATCAGACTCCATCTTTGTGTCGGCTCCTCCCGAAGAAGTCGGATCCGACTCCAGAGCCCCTATGGATGGTACGGGGATTTTGGCAGATGGCTCCAAAGCCGCCACAGTCGAGGCCGGCCCAGGGACTGCAGAACCCGGCCCGGGGACTGCGGCGGCCGGCCCGAAGACTCCAGAACTCGGCCCAAGAGCTGCGCCAGTCGGCCCGGGGACTTCATTAATCTAGCAAGCGGTTGTTGACTCCATCCCGCCGCCTCCCAGCCCAGCCGCCCTCGTCCAAGTCGCAGTTCTGGCAGTCGAAGAAATAGCAGCACCCTCATGGGCCCAGCCCATCCTCAAATTTCTGGTGAGCAAAGAGCTGCCGACTGATGAGACCTTAGCTCGGCAAGTACAACACCGAGCGGCAGCCTACACCATAGTCAACAGAGAGCTGGTCAGGCGCAGCGTCACTGGTGTCTACCGGTGCTGCGTAGAGCCAGAGCAAGGCCAAGCAATTCTCAAAGACATCCATCAAGGCGAGTGCGGCCACCATGCGGCTTCAAGAGCACTCGTCGCTAAAGCTTTCCGACACGGTTTCTTTTGGCCAACGGCCTTAGAAGAGGCCAAAGAATTGGTCCAAAAATGCAAAGGGTGCCAGAAGTTCCGCTCCAAGCCGCATCAGCCAGCTTCTGCACTCAAGACCATCCACATTGCCTGGCCTTTCGCAGTTTGGGGTCTGGACATGGTGGGACCATTCAAGACGGCATGAGGTGGCTTAACTCACTTACTTGTCGCGGTGGACAAGTTCACCAAGTGGATAGAAGCGAAGCCAATCAAGAAACTGAACGGTCCGACTGCCGTGACTTTCATCTCCGATATCACAATTCGGTACGGCATACCACACATCATCATCACCGACAACGGCACGAATTTTGCCAAAGGCACCTTGGCCCGTTTCTGTGCAAGACAGGGCATCCAACTGGACCTAGCATCCGTCGCCCATCCACAGTCAAACGGCCAGGTGGAGCGAGCAAATGGCATCATCCTGTCCGGCATCAAGCCCAGACTGATCGAGCCTCTGGAGCGCTCGGCTGGCTGCTGGCTCGACGAGTTGCCAGCCGTCCTTTGGAGTCTGCGCACGACTCCAAACAAGTCAACCGGCTTCACGCCTTTCTTCCTCGTCTACGGTGCTGAAGCCGTCATCCCAACGGACATAGAATTCGATTCCCCGCGAGTCACCATGTACACCAAGGAAGAAGCAGAAGAAGCACGACAAGACGGTGTCGACCTGCTGGAAGAGGGCCGGCTGTTGGCACTCAGCCGGTCCAGCATCTACCAGCAGAGCCTACGCAGATACTACAACAGGAATGTCAAGCCGAGATCTTTCCAGGAGGGCGACCTCGTGCTTCGATTAATCCAGCGAACAGCCGGCCAGCACAAGCTGTCGGCACCTTGGGAAGGCCCCTTCATCATCAGCAAAGTGCTGGGCAACGACTCCTACTACCTGATCGATGCTCAGAAGCCCCGAGCATGCAAGAGGGACGACTCCGGCAAAGAGACAGAGCAGCCATGGAATGCAAATCTCCTCCGAAAATTTTACAGTTAAACGCAGTATGTATCACACTACCTTTTGTATTAAAAGTACCAAGACTTCGGGCCCCCCAAGAAGAGCTCGGGGACTGCCCTCTTTTATCTATATGATAAGAAATATGCCTTCGAGTATATTACTCTTTGTTATGCCGTTTGGCACCGGGTTCAACTAGTCGGCCCGGGGACTTGCCGACCTGTGCTATGAAATGCTTCCTGCAGCCGGACAAGTAGTGTGTGGTGTCCAAACCATCTCCTGCCAGAAGCTGCAGCTCGTAGAGCGGCTGTCTGGTGGGCAGGAGTAAAGAAGAATTGGCGTCCACGTGAAAAATGGCTAAGGACTCAAAGCACAAACATAGCTTAAGGCCGGCTTCCAGCCTTTTTTCGCAAACCGACTCTTGAATAGTCGGCTTGCCGCCTTCTATCCGACTTGTTAAACAACCCTAAAAACGGCTAAGTACTTGCCTTCCCAAAGTGACCAAGAATTTGATCCAGCAGCAGTCCGCGGAGCGGCTGTCTGACTGACAAAGACGACAACTGAGGGAAGACGGCAAAGGAAAAAGCCAAAAGAACAATGAGCAAGAAAGATAAAAGTCGGATGAATATTTACATAACAAAGGCCCTTGGCCGAATCTTCGAGCAGAAATTCAAAATACACCCCGCGGGTGGAATTGTGCGGATTAACGAGTTCTTCAAAAACTATTAGAACAGATAAAACAAAGACAAGGTGGCAGCCTAAGGGGCGGCAGACGGGTTTGGAGGATCGGAGGAGATGGCGGTGTTGGATGTTGGGGTGGCCGGCTGGGCGGTCTCGGCTTGATCACCTCCGGCAGCAGTCGGCTCGGGCGGGCACGACTCGTTGCTGGAGGCACGGTCGAGCTGAGGCTGGCCGTCCGCTCCGTCTTCCGGTGCCTCTGCCTCGTCTTCCTCCTCGACGCTGGAGCCGATCACCTCTGTCGAGTCCTCACCGTAGTCAGGGTTCAGCCCAAACCACTCCGGCGGCACCTCCTCGCCATCTTCAGCCCGCTCAGGGACAATGATGCTGGTGTCAGTGTACTCGGCGATCGCCGCCGCACGCTTGACATGGGCATCTTCTGCGGCTGCCAGCTTCGGCTAGGCCTCTGACCGGAGTGTGGCTAGCCGGTCTAGGTCCAGCCCCGGATAGCACGCCTTGATGAATTCCAAGGCTCGGCGTGCTCCGGCCCGGGCCGAGGAACCCTTCCAGGCCTCAAGACGGCCAGCCGCGACCTCCAGCCAATCGGCAGTCCGACTGGGGGTGCGCAGAGCCTGCACGTCTGGCCACAGGGCGGCGATCGCTTGGGCGCCGACACGTTGAAGCCGGCGCAACATCTGGTGGGCCGGCCGCAGGCGAGTCCCAATGCTCAGAATGTGCTCGTCAAGAGTCCGAGGGGCATCAGCGGTGATTTCCGCGCCACCCGCCCTCCGCTCCTCGCAGTCGGACTCGATAGCTTGAATGGCGGCCTGCGAGTGGCCGGGGAAGAAGTCTGCCAAGACGGAAAAAATCAAGAACAAGTCAAAAAAAACAGGAGTCGGCTCGACATATAGTCGGCGGCTCGAAGAAGGAAAGCAAAGAAGCTCACCGTCGACGAGGTCCTCGATCTCGTGGAAGCCGGAGACCAGCATTGCCTCCTTGTCGGTCCAGGAGGAGCGCTCGCTCGCGAACTTGTCCAGGAGGGCAGCTTCCGCCTCTTCCGCCTCCTTCTGCGTCTTCGTAAGTAGCTTCTTCTGCTCTGCCAATTGTGCGGCCAGCAGATCATGCTCTACGGCGAGCTTGCTGCACTCCTCCCCCTTGGCGCGCAACGCGGAGTTGGCTTCGCTCAGCTGCTGTTGAAGAGCGGCGTTGGCCTCTGAAGAGAAAGAAGAAAGAAGGCGTTAAGTCATCAACGAAGAAGGTCGTCGGGGAGATCCGGCCCGACTGCTCAGCAGTCGGCCCGAATCTCGGGGACTACATCCCGCGGGTGCGCCAGCGCGCCCCCGCAAAGAAGAAAAATGACTCACTCCGGCTCTCCAACAAGTCGGCAGTCCGCTTGCCCAGCTCTTCAACATTGCGGTTGAAGGCGGTGACACGGAGGTTGTGATAGTCCTGCAACAAGTATTTCAGAACAAAGGTTAGTACCCGGAACTTACCAATTGGAGTTCCGGGCCGCCTGCTCAGCAGCCGGCCCAGAACTCGGGGACTACACCCAGTGGGTGCGCTGGCGCGCCCCCATAGAGAGAAACAAGATAACATGGACAAAGGAGAAAGCATACCCGAATGGCTGCCCGCGATGCCAGGTGCGCCTTGGTGCAGTTCTGGATGGCGTCGCTCTCAGCTTGCAGCTTCGTCTGGACATCCAGAAGCGCCTGGTTCAGCGGGCCCATGCCGCCACCTCGTACCCACCCAATGGGTGCGGCACTCGTCGCTTCGGCGTCTGGAATCGTCGAGTTGGCGGTGCCGATCTCCAAAGGGCGTGGCGCCGAAGTCGCCTTCTCAAGATGGCGGCGCATTGGCGAGCCGACTTGAAGGAGTAGCCTTGCCACGGCCTCGTCTTCAGTCGGCGGCAAGGGCGGATCCGCCGGCTGTTTGCCTTGCGCGCTTGTAGACGGCGGCGGGGGCGGCTGTGGCGACGCGACCACGTTCGACATGGGGGCGTCGCCGCCGCCTCTCTCCATGATCGGGAACTCGCCGCTGGCTTCCCCTGACTGCCCCGTGAACTTCGCGGGCGGCGGCGCGGAGTTCAAAGGGGTGACGAACACCGCCGACCGCCGGGGCGCGACTTCATTAGCCGGCTACTTTGCCGCAGCAGCGGCCTCGGCCGCCTCCAGCTTCTTCAGGGCGGAGGCCTCCGCCTTCTCGGCCTCCGCTTTCTCCCGGCGGGCGGCCTCGTCCTCCTCGCGCTTCTCCCGCGCATTCCGCTCCGTCGCCTCCCAAAGGTCGGCGATGGGGTCAATCCGCCGAGTGGTGGCAGACATCTCCACCGACCCCATAACGGAGGCGACGGCAACCCTCTCAAGAGTGAGGGGAGCCCTAAGACGAGAAAAGCATATGAAAATCTTAGACAAAATCAACAAAGAGAAAATAAAGATAAGGGATGGAGGCGCTTACGCAGAGACTAGCGGCGGCTTCTTCACTTCCTTGCGGAAGCGGTTGGCTTTCGCGGCCGCCTCTTTCCGCTTGGTCGCAGCGGCCGCCCCCTTGAACTTCTTCGACCGGCCACCTAGCGTACTCGGCCCGGCCCGGCGTTTCTTCACACCGCCTTGAGTGTCCAGGCCGGTGGAGGAACTCGCGCTTGGCTGGCCGGCTTTTGGCTGGCGACGCGGGGCGACTTCCCCTCGGCCTCATCGTCAGGCCAGTCGGCGAAAGTGGCCGAAGGCCAGGAGCCGCCTGCTTCTCCTCCTCCTCCCTCGGCGTCGGCTTCCATGGATGCCGCCCCCAAGTCGGGATCGTCGATGTCGCTCTCCGCCCGATCGGGGACAAACTGACGAGCCGGCCCCGCGGTGCCGGCCGAAGGAGGGACGAGAGGATTTTGATTAAAAAAACGGTCAGACTTGACAAGTTGGACTCAGCAGCAAAAGAAACAAAAGAAGAAGGAAGACGACTTACAATAGGCGGGGGGTTGGCGCGCGAATACGGCTCCTTGCCGAACCGCCAGTTCACCGAGAGACCGCAGTTCACGATATAGTTCACCGTGTTCGCCACCTCCGCGTGAGGCATGTCCTTGGAGCACATCCGACTCGGGTCCCGATGACTGCTCATCTGGCGGATCAGGTGAGGTCGGCCTTGGAGTGGGAGGACTTGGCGCGCCACGAAGGCGGCCAACAAGTCGGCCCCGGTCAGGCCCTCCGACTACGTCAGCACTCAGAGTCGCGCAACGGCGGCGGCACCAGCAAGAGACAGCGTCCTGGCTCGGTGCGACCAGCTCCGGCTTCGTAAGCCGGCAGGTTGACCCAGTCGCCTTCTGGGGCGACGTTCTTCACATAAAAATATGACCGCTGCCACATCTTCACCGACTTAATCAGTGCGATGGTGGGAAACGGATTGTCGGCCACTGATCTCCGCATCGCGATGAATGCACAGCACTGGGCCGGCACGCCGGCGACGTGGGTGCCGAGCTTGGATTGGAAGAACTCCCCCCAGAGCTCGATGGTGGGAGAACGCCGAGGAAGCCTTCGCACAGGGTGGCGAAGGCAGCCAGCAGCACCACCGTGTTCGGAGTAAGGTGGTGCGGCTGGAGCCTGTGGAACTCCAAGAAGGAGCGGAAGAAGCCGCTCGCCGATAGTCCCAGGCCGCGCATGAGGTGCGAGCGGAATATGACCCGCTCGCCCTCCTCCGGCGCCGGCGATATCTCTCCCTCCAGCGCGAGGCGGACCCACACTAAGTCCCTGCCAGGCAGCCGCCGTGTCTGGCGGAGGATCTTGATGTCGTCGTCGTCAACCTCGGAGCCATCCCACACTTCGGAGCGAACAGTAGGAGGCGCGGCGGTGGAGGAGGGGCTCATCGCTGCCGGCACGGCGTGGTTCAGAGCAGCAACGGCAAGAAGAAGAAGAAGCAAGAAGGAGCGAAAGGAAGTGGGGAGAATGGGCGTGCGTGCTTCGCTGCCCCCTCCCCCCGCCTCCTTGTAGGCTCGTGGGCTGAGAAGTCGAGGGGGCAGACGTGGGATTAACTGCGCCCGGGACCCCACGATTTACCACACGATTTACCACACGAAGTTACCACGCGCAATAACCGCGCGGGAACCCCAACCGTCCACGCGGCTGCAACGGATCCATTCGCATGCCGAGGCGCGGTAGTGGCGGGCCCCACCTATAGGCCTGTCCTGTCGCGCGCGTGGGCGATCAGACTAGCCCTGCCACATGGCGCCTCGCGACGGGTCTACCACGGGCGGCAACCCGGAAGCTTATCAGGCACGCTGCCTGAACTCCGCCACAACGTTCAAACTTTTTTAGGGGCAAGTCGGCCTTGAGCAATTCTGACTCCAACTAGTCGGCTTGACAGAAGACGGCTAGTGAAGCCCAGATCCGACCGCCGGAGAGAAGAAACTGTTGAGGCTCCACGACATGTCGCCCTTGGAGCCTCACCAGCTTCGGGGAATACTGTCGGAGTAATGGGCCACGGGTAGGCTAACCCAGGCCCAGAACCTTTCAAGATATTGAGGCAGACTGCGCCCCTCGAGACCCCAGGACGAAGAGCCGCCTTCTGAGAGTCGACGGCAAGGCGGTCGGCCGCCCACTCGCGGCCATGTCCTAGGAACGACTTCAGGATGAGCCGACTCCTGACTGGCGACTTCCAAAGAAGCCGGCCTTGGGAGGTCGGCCCGCGACGCCAACAACCCTCATGCCCCCATAAAGAGGGACGGGACGGGGAGTGGCCACAGTAAGGTCCGCTCCCACCCCTTTTCCCAAGGGCAGGCGTGGCTACAGTACGTCGTACCCGCGGAGGTCTCCGCGCGGCGCGACACTGTTGCCATGTTGGCCCTGACATCAGCCCCAGGGGGCGGAGCCCTGTGCCCACGATGGCCTGCTGGTACGACCCAGGGATGATGGGTCCCACCAGTCGGCGGGCGTACGAAAGACGGCGAAAGCACCACCAGTCGGCCCGGATGGGAGTCGGCCACCAGAAGTCGGCCGGCCCCTCCCACGAGCCCCACACGCCATTAATCAGACACGACAAGTAGTGGCCACAGTGATCGCTCGCCAGACGGCGGGGCTATCGCCACGACCACATGACCGAGCCTGCATCATTAGAGGCACGGCTACAGTAATCTGCAGCCGGCAAAGACCCGCCCGCGGCGGACGCGGCCTGTCGGCTCCACACCAAGCCAGTCGGCGGGGCCCAGGAGTCGGCGGATAAGACGGCGGCCAGAGAGACTAACGGCTGGGCCCGCGCCCAGCCGGATTACCATTGTACCCCTGGGGGTAGGCCTATATAACCCCCCAGGGCATCCATGCAAAGGGTTGGAATCCATTAGCACTAGACTAGATCATATAGGAAGGAGAGAGCTAGCCTTGCCTTCTCCTACCTCCAGGAAACAACTCAAGGAGAAACCATGTAAACACTTTGCCATAGTGATCATGCGGAGACCCCGTAGAGCAGCAGTAGGGGTATTATCTCCCCGGAGAGCCCTGAAGCTGGGTAAGATTCGCCGGCGTGCATGTCTTCGCCTTATCCCGGTTCCAGGCACCGGCGATGTTCTAGTCGCCCCCACCATGATAAGCCATCCTTTGGCATATGTCGCACCCAACCCCCGACATGAAGGTAAACATGAATGATCACACAATCTTCTTCTTCAAGACATGATTGCAATAAGCTCAACTCTCACATGACCAATCTTTGGATAATTCCTTAAGAGCAACTTGGTCAACACATAAACTCCTTGAAACCAACACATGGACTTCAAGACATGCCTATGGAGAAATCCTTCGAATATAACTCAATGCAACCATTAGTCCATAGAGATTGTCATCAATTACCAAAACCACACATGGGGACACCGCATGTCCTTTCATTGGGGATTTCAAATGAAGCTTTTAAGGATTCATATCTTGGTATGCCAACTGAGGTTGGAAATTCACCAACTAACACTTTCAAGTTTCTGCTTGATCGAGCGTGGGCTAGCATCTTTGGGTGGTCAGAACGTCCAATATCTAGAGCCGGAAAAGAAGCTTTGCTATAGTCAATCATACAGGCTATCCCTACATATATTACAAGCTGCTTCCAATTTCCCGTTGATACTTGTGAGAAATTTCATCAGATTGTTGCCGATGAGTGGTGGCGCCGTGAGGACGGGAGACGAAAAATGCAATGGTGTTCTTGGGAGTGGCTAACTACTCCTAAAGCACTCGGTGGCATGGGTTTTCGCGATATGGCACTATTTAATTTGGCTATTGTCGCCAAGCAGGGATGGCGGTTACTAACGGATCTAGAGTCTCTTTCTGCTCGTGTCTTGAAGGGACGATATTTTCCTACTTCAGATTTCTGGAATGCTTTGGCACCAAGGTCAACGTCTGCTACTTGACGTGCAATTTTGGCTGGTCAGGATCTGCAGAAGGGTGTCAGGTGGGGCATTCGCAATGGTGAAAATGTGTGTATACTCTCGGATCATTGGATCCCCTCGACTCCACCACAACGCCTTCATCCTCTGTTGCCTATACCTGCAAATGCCAAGGTAAAATGCTTGATTGATGAGGAAATTGATTCATGGAATGTGGATGCGGTCAATGCTTTCTTCCGTGATGATATGCTGCAGAGATACTACATATTCCTATTAGCAGGTATGGTGGAATAGATTTTGCCCATTGGCCTTTCACAAAATCTGGGCAATATACTGTGCGCTCAGCGTACAACATGCAAGGTCGGCTCGATTTTTTGAAACTCACAGCAAGATGGGTTTGGCCAAACCTCCAATGTAGTTGTTGAGGAGAAGTGTTGGAAAGCAATCTGGTCTGTCAAAGCTCCCAATAAGATGAAGGTCATTCTTTAGCGATTTGCTCCTGATTGTCTTCCATCAGGGGCCCAGTTGCAGCAACGTCACATTCCTGATTCTACGAGTTGCTACTTTTGTGGTCGTCTTGAGAGTGTTGAACATGCTACACTTTTTTGTCCTCGTGTTCGGGCGGTCTGGGACACGATCAAATTGTGGTCCGGCATCCAACTCTGTCGGTCCTCCTTTAGAAACACCAAACAATGGCTCTTTGATTTCTTCTCAAGATCTTCAGACAAAGATGCCACGATTATGGTTGTGTCTTTGTGGCATATATGGGAAGCTCGTAATGAGGCGTGTCACTCGTCTAATATTCCTCAGCTTCGTCATATGGTGGAGAAAATTCGTGCATACACTGATTTCATCATGCAACACCTTTTCACCTCTGAATCTGTCATCAGGCGTGAGTCCTTTTCTTCCAACACAATGTGGACTCCGCCACTGTCAGGTTTTATTGTTATCAATTCGGATGCTGTTATATTTCCAAATATCAACATGTCTGGGGCTGGTGCGGTCGCCCTAAACCATGAGGGAATTTGTGTTGCCGCATTCACAGAGCCTCTTCAAGGAGCATTAGAACCTGAACTTGTGGAAGTTATGTCTCTTCGAAGGGCTGTGCAACTAGCTATTGGGGAACGTAGTAATTTTTAAAAAAAATCCTACACACACGCAAGATCATGGTGATGCATAGCAACGAGAGGGGAGAGTGTGTCCACGTACCCTTGTACACCGAAAGCGGAAGCGTTAGCACAACACGGTTGATGTAGTCGTACGTCTTCACGATCCGACCGATCAAGCACAGAACGCACGGCACCTCCGAGTTCTTCACACGTTCAACTCGATGACGTCCCTCAAACTCTAATCCAGCCGAGCTTTGAGGAAGAGTTCCGTCAGCACGACGGCGTGGTGATGATGATGATGTTCTACCGACGCAGGGCTTCGCCTAAGCACTGCTACGATATGACCGAGGTTGATTATGGTGGAGGGGGGCACCGCACACGGCTAAGAGATCCAAGGGATCAATTGTTGTGTCTCTAGGGGGTGCCTCCCTCCCCATATATAAAGGAGTAGAGGAGGGGGAGGGGCCGGCCACCCTTGGCGCGCCCCATGAGGAGTCCTACTCCCACCGGGAGTAGGACTCCCCCCTTTCCATGTTGGAGTAGGAGACGAGAGGGAAGGAGAAAGAGGGAGAAAGGAAAGGGGGCGCCGCCCCCCTTCCTAGTCCAATTCGGACTTGGGAGGGGAGGGGCGCGCGGCTGCCCCTTGGCTGTCTCTCCTCTTCCACCAATTGGGCCCATGAGGCCCATTAACCTCCGGGGGGGGGGGTTCCGGTAACCCCCCGATACTCCGGTATATATCCGATAACCCCCGGAACCATTTCAGTGTCTGAATATAGTCGTCCAATATATCAATATTCATGTCTCGACCATTTCAAGACTCCTCGTCATGTCCGTGATCACATCCGGGACTCCGAACTACCTTCGGTACATCAAAACACATAAACTCATAATATAACCGTCATCGAACTTTAAGCGTGCGGACCCTACGGGTTCAAGAACAATGTAGACATGACCGAGACATGTCTCCAGTCAATAACCAATAGCGGAACCTGGATGCTCATATTGGCTCCTACATATTCTACGAAGATCTTTATCGGTCAAACGGCATAACAACATACGTTGTTCCCTTTGTCATCGGTATGTTACTTGCCCGAGATTCGATCGTCGGTATCTCAATACCTAGTTCAATCTCGTTACCGGCAAGTCTCTTTACTCGTTCCGTAATACAACATCCCACAACTAAATCATTAGTTGCAATGCTTGCAAGGCTTAAGTGATGTGTATTACCGAGTGGGCCCAGAGATACCTCTCCGACAATCGGAGTGACAAATCCTAATCTCGAAATACGCCAACCCAACAAGTACCTTTGGAGACACCTGTAGAGCACCTTTATAATCACCCAGGGTAGCACACAAAGTGTTCCTCCGGTAAACAGGAGTTGCATAATCTCATCGTCATAGGGACATGTATAGGTCATGAAGAAAGCAATAGCAACAAATTAAACGATCAAGTGCTAATCTAACGGAATGGGTCAAGTCAATCACATCATTCTCCTAATGATGTGATGTCGTTAATCAAATGACAACTGATGTCTATGGCTAGGAAACATAACCATCTTTGATTAACGAGCCAGTCTAGTAGAGGCATACTAGTGACACTTTGTTTGTCTATGTATTCACACATGTATCATGTTTCCGGTTAATACAATTCTACCATGAATAATAAACATTTATCATGATATAAGGAAATAAATAATAACTTTATTATTGCCTCTAGGGCATACTTCCTTCAGTCTCCCACTTGCACTAGAGTCAATAATCTAGTTCACATCGCCATGTGATTTAACACCAATAGTTCACATCACCATGTGATTAACACCCATAGTTCACATCGTCATGTGACCAACACCCAAAGGGTTTACTAGAGTCAATAATCTAGTTCACGTCGCTATGTGATTTACATCCAAAGAGTACTAAGGTGTGATCATGTTTTGCTTGTGAGAGAAGTTTAGTCTACGGGTTTGCCACATTCAAATCCGTATGTATTTTGCAAATTTCTATGTAAACAATGCTCTGCACTGAGCTACTCTAGCTAATTGCTCCCACTTTCAAAATGTATCTAGATTGAGACTTAGAGTCATCTGGATCAGTGTCAAAATTTGCATCGATGTAACCCTTTACGACGAACCTTTTGTCACCTCCATAATCGAGAAACATATCCTTATTCCACTAAGGATAATTTTGACCGTTGTCTAGTGATCTAATCCTAGATCACTATTGTACTCCCTTGCTAAACACAGTGTAGGCGATACAATAGATCTGGTACACAGCATGGCATACTTTATAGAAACTATGGCTGAGGCATAGGGAATGACTTTCATTCTCTTTCTATCTTCTGCCGTGGTCGGGCTTTGAGTCTTACTCAATTTCACACCTTGTAACATAGGTAAGAACTCTTTCTTTGACTGTTCAATTTTGAACTACTTCAAAATCTTGTCAAGGTATGTACTCATTGAAAAAACTTATCAAGCGTCTTGATCTATCTCTACAGATCTTGATGCTCAATATGTAAGTAGCTTCTCCGAGGTCTTTATTTGAAAAACTCCTTTCAAAAACTCCTTTATGCTTTCCAGAAAATTCTACATTATTTCCAATCAACAATATGTCATTCACATATATTTATTAGAAATGTTGTAGTGCTCCCACTCACTTTCTTGTAAATACAGGCTTCACCACAAGTCTGTATAAAACTATATGCGTTGATCAACTCATCAAAGCGTACATTCCAACTCTGAGATGCTTGCACCAGTCCATAGATGGATCGCTGGAGCTTGCACATTTTGTTAGCTCCTTTAGGATCGACAAAATCTTCCGGTTGCATCATATACAACTCTTCTTTAAGAAATCCATTAAGGAATGTAGTTTTGACATCCATTTGCCAGATTTCATAAAATGTGGCAATTTGCTAACATGATTTGGACAGACTTAAGCATCGCTACGAGTGAGAAAATCTCATCGTAGTCAACACCTTGAACTTTGTCAAAACCTTTTTTGACAAGTCTAGCTTTGTAGATAGTAACACAACTATCAGCGTCCATCTTCCTAAGATACATTTATTTTCTATGGCTTGCCGATCATCGGGCAAGTCAACCAAAGTCCACACTTTGTTCTCATACATGGATCCCATCTCAGATTTCGTGGCCTCAAGCCATTTCGCGGAATCTGGGCTCATCATCACTTCCTCATAGTTCGTAGGTTTGTCATGGTCAATTAACATGACCTCAAGAACATGATTACTGTTGGGGAACGTAGTAATTTCAAAAATAATCCTACGCACACGCAAGATCATGGTGATGCATAGCAACGAGAGGGCAGAGTGTTGTCTACGTACCCTCGTAGACCGTTCGCGGAAGCGTTATATCGAGGCGGTTGATGTAGTCGTACGTGTTCACATCCGACCAATCCAAGTACCAAAAGCACGGCACCTCCGAGTTCTACACACGTTCGGCTCGGTGACGTCCTCGCCTTCTCGATCCAGCAAGAGGGGCGAAGTAGTAGATGAGTTCCGGCAGCACGACGGCGTGGTGACGGTGTTGGTGAAGAACAATCTCCGCAGGGCTTCGCCTAAGCACTATGAAAACTATGATGGAGGATAAACTAGAGGGGACGGGGTTGCCGGCACACGGCTTGGTGTTTCTTGATGTGTCTTTGGTGCTAGCCCTACCCATCTATTTATATGTTGAGCCCTGGGGTCAAGACTTGGAGTAAAAGCCTCCTCAAAGTCGGTTTCACCCGAAAGGCAAGAGTCCTTCTCGGACTCCAGGGCTAGACGCCAGGGTTCCTGGCGTCTACCCCCTAGACACCAGGGTTCCTGGCGTTTAGCCTCTGGTCTCCGCAAACTTCCTTTTGCACTTTCCAAAAGCCTCGTGGGCTTTCCCCTTTGGCCCAGATAAAGTGTTCTCGTGCCCAAACATTTCGGGAAACATCCGGAACCCCTTCCGGTGAATTCCGGAACCCTTTCGAAGATCAAACACTACTATCCACATATCAATCTTTACTTCCGGGCCATTCCGTAGTTCCTCATCATATTTGTGATATCATCCAAAACTCCGAACAACACTCGGTCACCAACGTACATAACTCATAGTACTATATCATCAACGAACGTTAAGCGTGCGGACCCTACGGGTTCGAGAACTATGTAGACATGACCGAGACACCTCTTTTGTCAATAACCAATAGCGGGACCTAGATGCCCATATTGGCTCCTACATATTCTACGAAGATTTTTATTGGTTAGACCGCATAACAACATACGTTGTTCCCTTTCTCAGCGGTATGTTACTTGCCCGAGATTCGATCGTCGGTATCTCAATACCTAGTTCAATCTCGTTACCGGCAAGTCTCTTTACTCATTCTGTAATACATTATCCCGCAATTAACTCATTAGTTGCAATGCTTGCAAGGCTTATGGTGATGTGCATTACCGAGTGGGCCCAGAGATACCTCTCCGACAATCGGAGTGACAAATCCTAATCTCGAAATACGCCAACCCAACAAGTACCTTTGGAGACACCTGTAGAGCACCTTTATAATCACCCAGTTACGTTGTGACATTTGGTGGCAGACAAAGTGTTCCTCCGGTAAACGGGAGTTGCATAATCTCATAGTCATAGGAACATGTATAAGTCATGAAGAAAGCAATAGCAACAAACTAAACGATCAAGTGCTATGCTAACGGAATGGGTCAAGTCAATAACATCATTCTCTTAATGATGTGATCCCGTTAATCAAATGACAACTCATGTCTATGGTTAGGAAACATAACCATCTTTGATCAACGAGCTAGTCAAATAGAGGCATACTAGTGACACTCTGTTTGTCTATGTATTCACACATGTATTATGTTTTCGGTTAATACAATTCTAGCATGAATAATAAAAATTTATCATGATATAAGGAAATAAATAATAACTTTATTATTGCCTCTAGGGCATATTTCCTTCAGTCTCCCACTTGCACTTGAGTCAATAATCTAGTTCACATCGCCATGTGATTTAACATCAATAGTTCACATCACCATGTGATTAACACCCATAGTTCACATCGACATGTGACCAACACCCAAAGGGTTTACTAGAGTCAATAATCTAGTTCACATCGCTTATGTGATTAACACCCAAAGAGTACTGAGGTGTCATCATGTTTTGCTTGTGAGAGAAGTTTAGTCAACGGGTCTGCCACATTCAGATCCGTAAGTATTTTGCAAATTTCTATGTCAACAATGCTCTGCATGGAGATACTCTAGCTAATTGCTCCCACTTTCAATATGTATCCAGATTGAGACTTAGAGTCATCTGGATCAGTGTCAAAACTTGCATCGACGTAATCCTTTACGACGAACCTTTTGTCACCTCCATAATCGAGAAACATATCCTTATTCCACTAAGGATAATTTTGACCAATGTCCAGTGATCTACTCCTAGATCACTATTGTACTCCCTTGCCAAACTCAGGGCAGGGTATACAATAGGTCTGGTACACAACATGGCGTACTTTATAGAACCTATGGCTGAGGCATAGGGAATGACTTTCATTCTCTCTCTATCTTCTGCCGTGGTCGGGTTTTGAGTCTTACTCAACTTCACACCTTTGTAACACAGGCAAGAACTCCTTCTTTGACTGTTCCATTTTGAACTACTTTAAAATCTTGTCAAGGTATGTACTCATTGAAAAACTTATCAAGCGTCTTGATCTATCTCTATAGATCTTGATGTTCAATATGTAAGCAGCTTCACCAATGTCTTTCTTTGAAAAACTCCTTTCAAACATTCCTTTATGCTTTGCAGAATAATTCTACATTATCTCCGATCAATCAATATGTCTTTCACATATACTTATCAGAAATGTTGTAGTGCTCCCACTCACTTTCTTGTAAATACAGGCTTCACCGCAAGTATGTATAAAACTATATGCTTTGATCAACTTATCAAAGCGTATATTCCAACTCCGAGATGCTTGCACCAGTCCATAGATGGATCGCTGGAGCTTGCATATTTTGTTAGTACCTTTAGGATTGACAAAACCTTCTGCAAACCTTCTGGTTGCATCATATACAACTCTTCTTTAATAAATCCATTAAGGAATGTAGTTTTGTTTATCCATTTGCCAGATTTCATAAAATGCGACAATTGCTAACATGATTCGGACAGACTTAAGCATAGATACGAGTGAGAAACTCTCATCGTAGTCAACACCTTGAACTTGTCGAAAACCTTTTTGCGACAATTCTAGCTTTGTAGATAGTAACACTACTATCAGCGTCCGTCTTCCTCTTGAAGATCCATTTAATCTCAATGGCTCGCCAGTCATTGGGCAAGTCAATCAAAGTCCATACTTTGTTCTCATACATGGATCTCATCTCAGATTTCATGGCCTCAAGCCATTTCGTGGAATCTGGGCTCATCATCGCTTCCTCATAGTTCGTAGGTTCGTCATGGTCAAGTAACATGACCTCTAGAACAGGATTACCGCACCACTCTGGTGTGGATCTCACTCTGGTTTACCTATGATGTCCGGTAGTAACTGGACCTGAAGTTACATGATCATCATCATTAGCTTCCTCACTAATTGGTGTAGTAGTCATAGGAACAGAATTCTGTGATGAACTACTTTCCAATAAGGGAGCAGGTATAGTTACCTCATCAAGTTCTACTTTCCTCCCACTCACTTCTTTCGAGAGAAACTCCTTCTCTAGAAAGGATCCATTCTCAGCAACGAATATCTTGCCTTCGGATCTGTGTTAGAAGGTGTACCCAATAATTTCTTTTGGGTATCCTATGAAGACGGACTTCTCCGATTTGGGTTTGAGCTTATCAGGTTGAAACTTTTTCACATAAGCATTGCAACCTCAAACTTTTAAGAAACGACAACTTAGGTTTCTTGCCAAACCATAGTTCATACGGTGTTGTCTCAACTGATTTATTTGGTGCCCTATTTAACGTGAATGTAGCTGTCTCTAATGCATAACCCCAAAATGATAGCGGTAAATCAATAAGAGACATCATAGATCGCACCATATCTAATAAAGCACGGTTACAACGTTCGGACACACCATTACACTGTGGTGTTCCAGGTGGCGTGAGTAGTGAAACTATTTCAGATTGTTTTAACTGAAGGCCAAACTCGTAACTCAAATATTTTACTTCTGCAATCATATCGTAGAAACTTTTATTTTGTTATGATGATTCTCCACTTCACTCTGAAATTCTTTGAACTTTTCAAATGTTTCAGACTTGTGTTTCATCAAGTAGATATACTCATATCTGCTCAAATCATCTGTGAAGATCAGAAAATAATGATACCTACCGCGAGCTTCAATATTCATCGGACCACATACATCAGTATGCATGATTTCCAACAAATCTGTTGCTTGCTGCATTGTTTCGGAGAACGGAGTCTTAGTCATCTTGCCCATGAGGCATGGTTCGCAAGCATCAAGTGATTCCAAAAGTCCATCAGCATGGAGTTTCTTCATGCGCTTTACACCAATATGACCTAAACGGAAGTGCCACAAATAAGTTGCACTATCATTATTAACTTTGCATCTTTTGGTTTCAATATTATGAATATGTGTATCACTAGGATCGAGATCCAACGAACCATTTTCATTGGGTGTGTAACCATATATGTAAACAGAACAACAATTTATTCTCTTACTTAAATGAGCAACTGTATTGCAATAAACATGATCAAATCATATTCATGCTCAATGCAAACACCAAACAACACTTATTTAGGTTCAACACTAATCCTAAAAGTATATGGAGTGTTCGATGATGATCATATCAATCTTGGAACCACTTCCAACACACATCGTCACTTCACCCTTAACTAGTCTCTGTTCATTCTGCAACTCCCGTTTCGAGTTACTACTCTTAGCAACTGAACCAGTATCAAATACCGGGGGGGGGGGTTGCTACGAACACTAGTAAAATACACATCAATAATCCGTATATCAAATATACCTTTGTTCATTTTGCCATCCTTCTTATCCGCCAAATACTTGGGGCAGTTCCGCTTCCAGTGACCAGTCCCTTAGCAGTAGAAGCACTTAGTCTCAGGCTTAGGACCAGACTTGGGCTTCTTCACTTGAGCAGCAACTTGCCTGCCGTTCTTCTTGAAGTTCCCTTTTCTTTCCCTTTTCCCTTTTCTTGAAACTAGTGGTCTTGTTAATCATCAACACTTGATGCTCTTTATTGATTTCTACCTTCATCGATTTCATCATCATGAAAAGCTCGGGAATCGTTTTCATCATCCCTTGCATACTATAGTTCATCACATAGTTATACTAACTTGGTGATGGTGACTAGAGAATTCTGTCAATCACTATTTTATCTGGAAGATTAACTCCCACTTGATTCAAGCGATTGTAGTACCCAGACAATCTGAACACATGCTCACTGCTTGAGCTATTCTCCTCCATCTTTTAGCTATAGAACTTGTTGGAGACTTCATATCTCTCAACTCGGGTATTTGCTTGAAATATTAACTTCATGTCCTGGAACATCCATACGATCCATGACGTTCAACGTCTTTGAAGTCCCGATTCTAAGCCGTTTAAGCATGGTGCACTAAACTATCAAGTGGTCATCATATTGAGCTAGCCAAACGTTCATAACGTCTGCATCTGCTCCTGCAATAGGTCTGTCATCTAGAGGTGCATTAAGGACATAACTCTTCTGTTGCAACAATGAGGATAATCCTTAGATCACGGATCCAATCCGCATCATTGCTACTAACATCTTTCAACTTAATTTTCTCAAGGAACATATCAAAAATAAAACAGGGGAGCTAAACGCGAGCTATTGATCTACAACATAGATATGCTAATACTATCAGGACTAAGTTCATGATAAATTAAAGTTCAATTAATCATATTACTTAAGAACTCCCACTTAGAAAGACATCCCTCTAATCCTCTAAGTGATCACGTGATCCAAATCAACTAAACCATAATCGATCATCACGTGAAATGGAGTAGTTTTCAATGGTGAACATCACTATGTTGATCATATCTACTATATGATTCACGCTCGACCTTTCGGTCTCAGTGTTCCGAGGCCATATCTGCATATGCTAGGCTCGTCAAGTTTAACCTAAGTATTCTGCGTGTGCAAAAACTGGCTTGCACCCGTTGTAGATAGACGTAGAGCTTATCACACCCGATCATCACGTGGTGTCTGGGCATGACGAACTTTGGCAACAGTGCATACTCAGGGAGAACACTCTTATCTTGAAAGTTAGTGAGAGACCATCTTATAATGCTACCGTCAATCAAAGCAAGATAAGATGCATAAAAGATAAACATCACATGCAATCAATATAAGTGATATGATATGGCCATCATCATCTTGTGCTTGTGATCTCCATCTCCGAAGCACCTTCATGATCACCATCGTCACCGGCGCAACACCTTGATCTCTATCATAGCATCGTAGTCGTCTCGCCAATCTTATGCTTACATGACTATCGCTACCGCTTAGTGATAAAGTAAAGCATTACAGGGCGATTGCATTGCATACAATAAAGCGACAACCATATGGCTCCTGCCAGTTGCCGATAACTCGGTTACAAAACATGATCATCTCATACAATAAAATTTAGCATCATGTCTTGACCATATCACATCACAACATGCCCTGCAAAAACAAGTTAGACGTCCTCTACTTTGTTGTTGCAAGTTTTACGTGGCTGCTACGGGCTTAGCAAGAACCGTTCTTACCTACGCATCAAAACCACAATGATAGTTTGTCAAGTTGGTGCTGTTTTAACCTTCGCAAGGACCGGGCGTAGCCACACTTGGTTCAACTAAAGTTGGAGAAACTGACACCCGCCAGGCACCTGTGTGCAAAGCACGTCGGTAGAACCAGTCTCGCGTAAGCGTATGCGTAATGTCGGTCCGGGCCGCTTCATCCAACAATACCGCCGAACCAAAGTATGACATGCTGGTAAGCAGTATGACTTATATCGCCCACAACTCACTTGTGTTCTACTCGTGCACAACATCAACGCATAAAACCTAGGCTCGGATGCCACTGTTGGGGAATGTAGTAATTTCAAAAATATTCCTACGCACACGCAAGATCATGGTGATGCATAGCAACGAGAGGGGAGAGTGTTGTCTACGTACCCTCGTAGACCGTTCGCGGAAGCGTTATATCAACGCGGTTGATGTAGTCATACGTGTTCACATCCGACCGATCCAAGTACCAAAAGCACGGCACCTCCGAGTTCTGCACGCGTTCGGCTCGGTGACGTCCTCGCCTTCTCGATCCAGCAAGAGGGGCAAAGTAGTAGATGAGTTCCGGCAGCACGACGGCGTGGTGACAGTGTTGGTGAAGAACAATCTCCGCAGGGCTTCGCCTAAGCACTACGAAAACTATGACGGAGGATAAACTAGAGGGGACGGGGTTGCCGGCACACGGCTTGGTGTTTCTTGATGTGTCTTTGGTGCTAGCCCTACCCCTCTATTTATATGTTGAGCCCTGGGGTCGAGACTTGGAGTAAAAGCCTCCTCAAAGTCGGTTTCACCCGAAAGGCAAGAGTCCTTCTCGGACTCCAGGGCTAGACGCCAGGGTTCCCGGCGTCTACCCCCTAGACGCTAGGGTTCCTGGAGTCTAGCCTCTAGTCTCCCAAAACTTCCTTTTGCACTTTCCAAAAGCCTCGTGGGCTTTCCCCTTTGGCCCAGATAAAGTGTTCTCGTGCCCAAACATTTCTGGAAACATCCGGAACCCCTTCCGGTGAATTCCGGAACCCTTCCGGAGATCAAACACTACTATCCACATATCAATCTTTACTTCCGGACCATTCCGGAGTTCCTCATCATATCTGTGATCTCATCCAAAACTCCGAACAACATTCGGTCACCAACATACATAACTCATAGTACTATATCGTCAACGAACGTTAAGCGTGCGAACCCTACGGGTTCGAGAACTATGTAGACATGACCGAGACACCTCTTTTGTCAATAACCAATAGCGGGACCTGGATGCCCATATTGGCTCCTACATATTCTATGAAAATCTGTATCGGTTAGACCGCATAACAACATACGTTGTTCCCTTTGTCATCGGTATGTTACTTGCCCGAGATTCGATCGTCGGTATCTCAATACCTAGTTCAATCTCGTTACCGGCAAGTCTCTTTACTCGTTCCGTAATACATCATCCCGCAATTAACTCATTAGTTGCAATGCTTGCAAGGCTTATAGTGATGTGCATTACCGAGTGGGCCCAGAGATACCTCTCCGACAATCGGAGTGACAAATCCTAATCTCGAAATACGCCAACCCAACAAGTACCTTTGGAGACACCTGTAGAGCACCTTTATAATCACCCAGTTACGTTGTGATGTTTGGTGGCACACAAAGTGTTCCTCCGGTAAACGGGAGTTGCATAATCTCATAGTCATAGGAACATGTATAAGTCATGAAGAAAGCAATAGCAACAAACTAAACGATCAAGTGCTATGCTAACGGAATGGGTCAAGTCAATCACATCATTATCCTAATGATGTGATCCCGTTAATCAAATGACAACTCATGTCTATGGTTAGGAAACATAACCATCTTTGATCAACGAGCTAGTCAAATAGAGGCATACTAGTGACACTCTGTTTGTCTATGTATTCACACATGTATTATGTTTCCGGTTAATACAATTCTAGCATGAATAATAAACATTTATCATGATATAAGGAAATAAATAATAACTTTATTATTGCCTCTAGGGCATATTTCCTTCAATTACCGTACCACTCTGGTGCGGATCTCACTCTGGTTGACCTACGAGGTTCGGTAGTAACTTGATCTGAAGTTACATGATCATCATCATTAGCTTCCTCACTAATTGGTGTAGGAGTCACATAAATAGATTTTTGTGATGAATTACTTTCCAATAAGGGAGCAGGTACAGTTACCTCATCAAGTTCTACTTTCCTCCCACTCACTTATTTCAAGAGAAACTCCTTCTTTAGAAAGGATCCATTCTCAGCAACAAATATCTTGCCTTCGGATTTGTGATAGAAGGTGTACCCAACAATTACTTTTGGGTATCCTATGAAGATGCACTTCTCCGACTTAGGTTTGAGCTTATCAAGATTAAACTTTTTCACATAAGCATCGCAACCCCAAACTTTAAGAAACGACAGCTTAGGTTTCTTGCTAAACCACAGTTCATACGGTGTCGTCTCAACGGATTTAGATGGTGCCCTTTTTAATGTGAATGCAGCTGTCTCTAATGCACAACCACAAAACGATAGTGGTAAATCCGTAAGAGACATCATAGATTGCACTATATCAAATAAAGTACGGTTATGACGTTCGGACACACCATTACGCTATGGTGTTCCAGGTGGCATGAGTTTGTGAAACTATTCCACATTGTTTTAATTGAAGACCAAACTTGTAACTCAAATATTCGCCTCTGCGATCAGATCGTAGAAACTTTATTTTCCTGTTACGATGATTTTCCACTTCACTCTAAAATTCTTTGAACTTTTCAAATGTTTCAGACTTATGTTTCTTCAAGTAGATATACCCATATCTGCTCAAATCATGTGTGAAGGTCAGAAAATAATGATACCTGCAGCGAGCCTCAACACTCATCGGACCTCATACATCAGTATGTATTATATCCAATAAGTCAGTTGCTCGCTCCATTGTTCTGGAGAACGGAGTCTTAGTCATCTTTCCCCATGAGGCATGGTTCGCAAGCATCAACTGATTCATAATCAAGTGATTCCAAAAGCCCATCAGCATGGATTTTCTTCATGCGCTTTACACCAATATGACCTAAACGGCAGTGCCACAAATAAGTTGCACTATCATTATTAACTTTGCATCTTTTGGCTTCAATATTATGAATATGTGTATCACTACGATCGAGATTCAACAAACCATTTTCATTGGGTGTATAACCATAGAAGGTTTTATTCATGTAGACAGAATAACAATTATTCTCTAACTTAAATGAATAACCGTATTGCAATAAACATGATCAAATCATATTCATGCTCAATGCAAACACCAAATAACACTTATTTAGGTTCAACACTAATCCCGAAAGTATAGGGAGTGTGCGATGATGATCATATCATTCTTGGAACTACTTCCAACACACATCATTACTTCACCCTTAACTAGTCTCTGTTCATTCTGCAACTCCCGTTTCAAGTTACCACTCTTAGCAACCGAACTAGTATCAAATACCGAGGGGTTGCTATAAACTCTAGTAAAGTACACATCAATAACATGTATATCCAATATACCTTTGTTCACTTTTCCATCCTTCTTATCCGCCAAACACTTGGGGCAGTTCCGCTTCCAGTGACTAGTCCCTTTGCAGTAAAAGCACTTAGTCTCAGGCTTAGGTCCAGACTTGGGCTTCTTCACTTGAGTAAAAACTTGCTTGCCCTTCTTCTTGAAGTTCCCTTTCTTTCCCTTTGCCCTTTTCTTGAAACTAGTGGCCTTGTTAATCATCAACACTTGATGCTCTTTCTTGATTTCTACCTTCATCGATTTCATCATCATGAAAAGCTCGGGAATCATTTTCGTCATCCCTTGCATACTATAGTTCATCATGAAGTTCTACTAACTTGGTGATGGTTACTAGAGAATTCTGTCAATCACTATTTTATCTGGAAGATTAACTCCCACTTGATTCAAGTGATTGTAGTACCCAGACAATCTAAGCACAAGCTCACTGCTTGAGCTATTCTCCTCCATCTTTTAGCTATAGAACTTGTTGGAGACTTCATATCTCTCAACTCGGGTATTTGCTTGAAATATTAACTTCAACTCCTGGAACATCTCATATGATCCATGATGTTCAAAACATCGTTGAAGTCCCGATTCTAAGCTGTTAAGCATGGTGCACTAAACTATCAAGTAGTCATCATATTGAGCTAGTTAAATGTTCATAACATTTGCATCTGCTCCTGCAATAGGTCTGTCACCTAGCGGTGCATCAAGGACATAATTCTTCTGTGCAGCAATGAGGATAATCCTCAGATCACGGATCCAATCCGCATCATTGCTACTAACATTTTTCAACTTAGTTTTCTCTAGGAAAATATCAAAAATAAAACAAGGGAGCTAAACGCGAGCTATTGATCTACAACATAGATATGCTAATACTACCAGGAATAAGTTCATGATAAATTAAAGTTCAATTAATCAAATTACTTAAGAACTCCCACTTAGATAGACATCCCTCTAGTCATCTAAATGATCATGTGATCCATATCAACTAAACCATGTCCGATCATCACGTGAGATGGAGTAGTTTTCAATGGTGAACATCACTATGTTGATCATATCTACTATATGATTTACACTCGACCTTCGGTCTCCAGTGTTCCGAGGCCATATCTGCATATGCTAGGCTCGTCAAGTTTAACCTGAGTATTCTGCGTGTGCAAAAACTGGCTTGCACCCATTGTAGATGGACGTAGAGCTTATCACACCCGATCATCACGTGGTGTCTGGGCATGACGAACTTTGGCAACGGTGCATACTCAGGGAGAACACTTTTATCTTGAAAGTTAGTGAGAGATCATCTTATAATGCTACCGTCAATCAAAGCAAGATAAGATGCATAAAAGATAAACATCACATGCAATCAATATAAGTGATATGATATGGCCATCATCATCTTGTGCTTGTGATCTCCATCTCCGAAGCACCTTCATGATCACAATCGTCACCGGCGCAACACCTTGATCTCCATCGTAGCATCGTAGTCGTCTCGTCAATCTTATGCTTCCATGACTATCGCTACCGCTTAGTGATAAAGTAAAGCATTACAGGGCGATTGCATTGCATACAATAAAGCGATAACCATATGGCTCCTGCCAGTTGCCGATAACTCGGTTACAAAACATGATCATCTCATACAATAAAATTTAGCATCATGTCTTGACCATATCACATCACAACATGCCCTGCAAAAACAAGTTAGACGTCCTCTACTTTGTTGTTGCAAGTTTTACGTGGCTGCTACGGGCTTAGCAAGAACCGTTCTTACCTACGCATCAAAACCACAACGATAGTTTGTCAAGTTGGTGCTGTTTTAACCTTCGCAAGGACCGGGCGTAGCCACACTTGGTTCAACTAAAGTTGGAGAAACTGACACCCGCCAGGCACCTGTGTGCAAAGCACGTCGGTAGAACCAGTCTCGCGTAAGCGTATGCGTAATGTCGGTCCGGGCCGCTTCATCCAACAATACCGCCGAACCAAAGTATGACATGCTGGTAAGCAGTATGACTTATATCGCCCACAACTCACTTGTGTTCTACTCGTGCACAACATCAACGCATAAAACCTAGGCTCGGATGCCACTCTTGGGGAATGTAGTAATTTCAAAAATATTCCTACGCACACGCAAGATCATGGTGATGCATAGCAACGAGAGGGGAGAGTGTTGTCTACGTACCCTCGTAGACCGTTCGCGGAAGCGTTATATCAACGCGGTTGATGTAGTCCTACGTGTTCACATCCGACCGATCCAAGTACCAAAAGCACGGCACCTCCGAGTTCTGCACACGTTCGGCTCGGTGACGTCCTCGCCTTCTCGATCCAGCAAGAGGGGCGAAGTAGTAGATGAGTTCCGGCAGCACGACGGCGTGGTGACAGTGTTGGTGAAGAACAATCTTCGCAGGGCTTCGCCTAAGCACTACGAAAACTATGACGGAGGATAAACTAGAGGGGACGGGGTTGCCGGCACACGGCTTGGTGTTTCTTGATGTGTCTTTGGTGCTAGCCCTACCCCTCTATTTATATGTTGAGCCCTGGGGTCGAGACTTGGAGTAAAAGCCTCCTCAAAGTCGGTTTCACCCGAAAGGCAAGAGTCCTTCTCGGACTCCAGGGCTAGACGCCAGGGTTCCCGGCGTCTACCCCCTAGACGCTAGGGTTCCTGGTCTAGCCTCTGGTCTCCCAAAACTTCCTTTTGCACTTTCCAAAAGCCTCGTGGGCTTTCCCCTTTGGCCCAGATAAAGTGTTCTCGTGCCCAAACATTTCGGGAAACATCCGGAACCCCTTCCGGTGAATTCCGGAACCCTTCCGGAGATCAAACACTACTATCCACATATCAATCTTTACTTCCGGACCATTCCGGAGTTCCTCATCATATCTGTGATCTCATCCAAAACTCCGAACAACATTCGGTCACCAACATACATAACTCATAGTACTATATCGTCAACGAACGTTAAGCGTGCGAACCCTACGGGTTCGAGAACTATGTAGACATGACCGAGACACCTCTTTTGTCAATAACCAATAGCGGGACCTGGATGCCCATATTGGCTCCTACATATTCTATGAAAATCTGTATCGGTTAGACCGCATAACAACATACGTTGTTCCCTTTGTCATCGGTATGTTACTTGCCCGAGATTCGATCGTCGGTATCTCAATACCTAGTTCAATCTCGTTACCGGCAAGTCTCTTTACTCGTTCCGTAATACATCATCCCGCAATTAACTCATTAGTTGCAATGCTTGCAAGGCTTATAGTGATGTGCATTACCGAGTGGGCCCAGAGATACCTCTCCGACAATCGGAGTGACAAATCCTAATCTCGAAATACGCCAACCCAACAAGTACCTTTGGAGACACCTGTAGAGCACCTTTATAATCACCCAGTTACGTTGTGATGTTTGGTGGCACACAAAGTGTTCCTCCGGTAAACGGGAGTTGCATAATCTCATAGTCATAGGAACATGTATAAGTCATGAAGAAAGCAATAGCAACAAACTAAACGATCAAGTGCTATGCTAACGGAATGGGTTAAGTCAATCACATCATTATCCTAATGATGTGATCCCGTTAATCAAATGACAACTCATGTCTATGGTTAGGAAACATAACCATCTTTGATCAACGAGCTAGTCAAATAGAGGCATACTAGTGACACTCTGTTTGTCTATGTATTCACACATGTATTATGTTTCCGGTTAATACAATTCTAGCATGAATAATAAACATTTATCATGATATAAGGAAATAAATAATAACTTTATTATTGCCTCTAGGGCATATTTCCTTCAATTACCGTACCACTCTGGTGCGGATCTCACTCTGGTTGACCTACGAGGTTCGGTAGTAACTTGATCTGAAGTTACATGATCATCATCATTAGCTTCCTCACTAATTGGTGTAGGAGTCACATAAATAGATTTTTGTGATGAATTACTTTCCAATAAGGGAGCAGGTACAGTTACCTCATCAAGTTCTACTTTCCTCCCACTCACTTATTTCAAGAGAAACTCCTTCTTTAGAAAGGATCCATTCTCAGCAACAAATATCTTGCCTTCGGATTTGTGATAGAAGGTGTACCCAACAATTACTTTTGGGTATCCTATGAAGATGCACTTCTCCGACTTAGGTTTGAGCTTATCAAGATTAAACTTTTTCACATAAGCATCGCAACCCCAAACTTTAAGAAACGACAGCTTAGGTTTCCTGCTAAACCACAGTTCATACGGTGTCGTCTCAACGGATTTAGATGGTGCCCTTTTTAATGTGAATGCAGCTGTCTCTAATGCACAACCACAAAACGATAGTGGTAAATCGGTAAGAGACATCATAGATTGCACTATATCAAATAAAGTACGGTTATGACGTTCGGACACACCATTACGCTATGGTGTTCCAGGTGGCATGAGTTTGTGAAACTATTCCACATTGTTTTAATTGAAGACCAAACTTGTAACTCAAATATTCGCCTCTGCGATCAGATCATAGAAACTTTATTTTCCTGTTACGATGATTTTCCACTTCACTCTAAAATTCTTTGAACTTTTCAAATGTTTCAGACTTATGTTTCTTCAAGTAGATATACCCATATCTGCTCAAATCATGTGTGAAGGTCAGAAAATAATGATACCTGCAGCGAGCCTCAACACTCATCGGACCTCATACATCAGTATGTATTATATCCAATAAGTCAGTTGCTCGCTCCATTGTTCTGGAGAACGGAGTCTTAGTCATCTTTCCCCATGAGGCATGGTTCGCAAGCATCAACTGATTCATAATCAAGTGATTCCAAAAGCCCATCAGCATGGATTTTCTTCATGCGCTTTACACCAATATGACCTAAACGGCAGTGCCACAAATAAGTTGCACTATCATTATTAACTTTGCATCTTTTGGCTTCAATATTATGAATATGTGTATCACTACGATCGAGATTCAACAAACCATTTTCATTGGGTGTATAACCATAGAAGGTTTTATTCATGTAGACAGAATAACAATTATTCTCTAACTTAAATGAATAACCGTATTGCAATAAACATGATCAAATCATATTCATGCTCAATGCAAACACCAAATAACACTTATTTAGGTTCAACACTAATCCCGAAAGTATAGGGAGTGTGCGATGATGATCATATCATTCTTGGAACTACTTCCAACACACATCATTACTTCACCCTTAACTAGTCTCTGTTCATTCTGCAACTCCCGTTTCAAGTTACCACTCTTAGCAACCGAACTAGTATCAAATACCGAGGGGTTGCTATAAACTCTAGTAAAGTACACATCAATAACATGTATATCCAATATACCTTTGTTCACTTTTCCATCCTTCTTATCCGCCAAACACTTGGGGCAGTTCCGCTTCCAGTGACTAGTCCCTTTGCAGTAAAAGCACTTAGTCTCAGGCTTAGGTCCAGACTTGGGCTTCTTCACTTGAGTAAAAACTTGCTTGCCCTTCTTCTTGAAGTTCCCTTTCTTTCCCTTTGCCCTTTTCTTGAAACTAGTGGCCTTGTTAATCATCAACACTTGATGCTCTTTCTTGATTTCTACCTTCATCGATTTCATCATCATGAAAAGCTCGGGAATCATTTTCGTCATCCCTTGCATACTATAGTTCATCATGAAGTTCTACTAACTTGGTGATGGTTACTAGAGAATTCTGTCAATCACTATTTTATCTAGAAGATTAACTCCCACTTGATTCAAGTGATTGTAGTACCCAGACAATCTAAGCACAAGCTCACTGCTTGAGCTATTCTCCTCCATCTTTTAGCTATAGAACTTGTTGGAGACTTCATATCTCTCAACTCGGGTATTTGCTTGAAATATTAACTTCAACTCCTGGAACATCTCATATGATCCATGATGTTCAAAACATCGTTGAAGTCCCGATTCTAAGCTGTTAAGCATGGTGCACTAAACTATCAAGTAGTCATCATATTGAGCTAGTTAAATGTTCATAACATTTGCATCTGCTCCTGCAATAGGTCTGTCACCTAGCGGTGCATCAAGGACATAATTCTTCTGTGCAGCAATGAGGATAATCCTCAGATCACGGATCCAATCCGCATCATTGCTACTAACATTTTTCAACTTAGTTTTCTCTAGGAACATATCAAAAATAAAACAAGGGAGCTAAACGCGAGCTATTGATCTACAACATAGATATGCTAATACTACCAGGAATAAGTTCATGATAAATTAAAGTTCAATTAATCAAATTACTTAAGAACTCCCACTTAGATAGACATCCCTCTAGTCATCTAAATGATCATGTGATCCATATCAACTAAACCATGTCCGATCATCACGTGAGATGGAGTAGTTTTCAATGGTGAACATCACTATGTTGATCATATCTACTATATGATTTACACTCGACCTTCGGTCTCCAGTGTTCCGAGGCCATATCTGCATATGCTAGGCTTGTCAAGTTTAACCTGAGTATTCTGCGTGTGCAAAAACTGGCTTGCACCCATTGTAGATGGACGTAGAGCTTATCACACCCGATCATCACGTGGTGTCTGGGCATGACGAACTTTGGCAACGGTGCATACTCAGGGAGAACACTTTTATCTTGAAAGTTAGTGAGAGATCATCTTATAATGCTACCGTCAATCAAAGCAAGATAAGATGCATAAAAGATAAACATCACATGCAATCAATATAAGTGATATGATATGGCCATCATCATCTTGTGCTTGTGACCTCCATCTCCGAAGCACCTTCATGATCACAATCGTCACCGGCGTAACACCTTGATCTCCATCGTAGCATCGTAGTCGTCTCGTCAATCTTATGCTTCCATGACTATCGCTACCGCTTAGTGATAAAGTAAAGCATTACAGGGCGATTGCATTGCATACAATAAAGCGACAACCATATGACTCCTGCCAGTTGCCGATAACTCGGTTACAAAACATGATCATCTCATACAATAAAATTTAGCATCATGTCTTGACCATATCACATCACAACATGCCCTGCAAAAACAAGTTAGACGTCCTCTACTTTGTTGTTGCAAGTTTTACGTGGCTGCTACGGGCTTAGCAAGAACCGTTCTTACCTACGCATCAAAACCACAACGATAGTTTGTCAAGTTGGTGCTGTTTTAACCTTCGCAAGGACCAGGCGTAGCCACACTTGGTTCAACTAAAGTTGGAGAAACTGACACCCGCCAGGCACCTGTGTGCAAAGCACGTCGGTAGAACCAGTCTCGCGTAAGCGTATGCGTAATGTCGGTCCGGGCCGCTTCATCCAACAATACCGCCGAACCAAAGTATGACATGTTGGTAAGTAGTATGACTTATATCGCCCACAACTCACTTGTGTTCTACTCGTGCACAACATCAACGCATAAAACCTAGGCTCGGATGCCACTGTTGGGGAATGTAGTAATTTCAAAAAAATTCCTACGCACACGCAAGATCATGGTGATGCATAGCAACGAGAGGGGAGAGTGTTGTCTACGTACCCTCATAGACCGTTCGCGGAAGCGTTATATCAACGCGGTTGATGTAGTCGTACGTGTTCACATCCGACCGATCCAAGTACCAAAAGCACGGCACCTCCGAGTTCTGCACACGTTCGGCTCGGTGACGTCCTCGCCTTCTCGATCCAGCAAGAGGGGCGAAGTAGTAGATGAGTTCCGGCAGCACGACGGCGTGGTGACAGTGTTGGTGATACTACCAGGAATAAGTTCATGATAAATTAAAGTTCAATTAATCAAATTACTTAAGAACTCCCACTTAGATAGACATCCCTCTAGTCATCTAAATGATCATGTGATCCATATCAACTAAACCATGTCCGATCATCACGTGAGATGGAGTAGTTTTCAATGGTGAACATCACTATGTTGATCATATCTACTATATGATTCACACTCGACCTTTCGGTCTCCAGTGTTCCGAGGCCATATCTGCATATGCTAGGCTCGTCAAGTTTAACCTGAGTATTCTGCGTGTGCAAAAACTGGCTTGCACCCGTTGTAGATGGACGTAGAGCTTATCACACCCGATCATCACGTGGTGTCTGGGCATGACGAACTTTGGCAACGGTGCATACTCAGGGAGAACACTTTTATCTTGAAAGTTAGTGAGAGATCATCTTATAATGCTACCGTCAATCAAAGCAAGATAAGATACATAAAAGATAAACATCACATGCAATCAATATAAGTGATATGATATGGCCATCATCATCTTGTGCTTGTGATCTCCATCTCCGAAGTACTGTCATGATCTCTATCGTCACCGGCATGACACCATGATCTCCATCATCTTGATCTCTATTAACGTGTCGTCATATGGTCGTCTCGCCAACTATTGCTCTTGCAACTATTGCTATCGCATAGCGATAAAGTAAAGCAATTGTATGGCGCTTGCATCTTATGCAATAAAGAGACAACCATGAGGCTTCTACCAGTTGCCGACAACTTTAACAAAACATGATCATCTCATACAACAATTTATATCTCATCACGTCTTGACCATATCACATCACAACATGCCCTGCAAAAACAAGTTAGACGTCCTCTACTTTGTTGTTGCAAGTTTTACGTGGCTGCTACGGGCTGACCAAGAACCGTTCTTACCTACGCATCAAAACCACAACGATAGTTCGTCAAGTTAGTGTTGTTTTAACCTTCTCAAGGACCGGGCGTAGCCACACTCGGTTCAACTAAAGTTGGAGAAACTGACACCCGTCAGCCACCTGTGTGCAAAGCACGTCGGTAGAACCAGTCTCGCGTAAGCATATGCATAATGTCGGTCCGAGCCGCTTCATCCAACAATACCGCCGAACCAAAGTGTGACATGCTGGTAAGCAGTATGACTTGTATCGTCCACAACTCACTTGTGTTCTACTCGTGCATATAACATCTATGCATAAAACCAGGCTCGGATGCCACTGGTGGGGAACATAGTAATTTCAAAAAAATTCCTACGCACACGCAAGATCATGGTGATGCATAGCAACGAGAGGGGAGAGTGTGTCCACGTACCCTTGTAGACCGAAAGCGGAAGCGTTAGCACAACGCGGTTGATGTAGTCGTACATCTTCACGATCCGACCGATCAAGCACCGAATGCACGGCACTTCCGAGTTCTGCACACGTTCAACTCGATGACGTCCCTTGAACTCCGATCCAGCCGAGCTTTGAGGGAGAGTTCTGTCAGCACGACGGCGTGGTGAAGATGATGATGTTCTACCGATGCAGGGCTTCGCCTAAGCAATGCTACGATATGACCGAGGTGGATTATGGTGGAGGGGGGCACCGCACACGGCTAAGAGATCCAAGGGATCAATTGTTGTGTCTCTAGGGGGTGCCTCCCTCCCCGTATATAAAGGAGTAGAGGAGGGGGAGGGGGCCGGCCACCCTTGGCGCGCCCCATGAGGAGTCCTACTCCCACCGGGAGTAGGACTCCCCCCTTTCCATGTTGGAGTAGGAGAGGAGAGGGAAGGAGAAAGAGGGAGAAAGGAAAGGGGGGCGCCGCCCCTTTCCTAGTCCAATTCGGAATTGGGAGGGGAGCGGCGCGCGGCTGCACCTTGGCCACCTCTCCTCTTCTACCATTTGGGCCCATGAGGCCCATTAACCTCCGGGGGGTTCCGGTAACCCCCCGGTACTCCGATATATATCCGATAACCCCCGGAACCATTCCGGTGTCCGAATATAGTCATCCAATAGATCAATCTTCATGTCTCGACCATTTCGAGACTCCTCGTCATGTCTGTGATCACATCCGGGACTCCAAACTACCTTCGGTACATCAAAACACATAAACTCATAATATAACCGTCTTCGAACTTTAAGCGTGCAGACCCTATGAGTTCGAGAACTATGTAGACATGACCGAGACATGTCTCCGGTCAATAACCAATAGCGGAACCTGGATGCTCATATTGGCTCCTACATATTCTACGAAGATCTTTATCGGTCAAACCGCATAACAACATACGTTGTTCCCTTTGTCATCGGTATGTTACTTGCCCGACATTCGATCATCGGTATCTCAATACCTAGTTCAATATAGTTACCGGCAAGTCTCTTTACTCGTTCCGCAATACATCATCCCGCAACTAACTCATTAGTTGCAATGCTTGCAAGGCTTAAGTGATGTGTATTACCGAGTGGGTCCAGAGATACCTCTCCGACAATCGGAGTGACAAATCCTAATCTCGAAATATGCCAACCCAACAAGTACCTTTGGAGACACCTGTAGAGCACCTTTATAATCACCCAGTTACGTTGTGACATTTCGTAGCACACAAAGTGTTCCTCCGGTAAACAGGAGTTGCATAATCTCATAGTCACGGGAACATGTATAAGTCATGAAGAAAGCAACAGCAACAAACTAAACGACCAAGTGCTAAGCTAACGGAATGGGTCAAGTCAATCACATCATTCTCCTAATGATGTGATCTCGTTAATCAAATGACAACTCATGTCTATGGCTAGGAAACATAACCATCTTTGATTAACGAGCTAGTCTAGTAGAGGCATACTAGTGCACTTTGTTTGTCTATGTATTCACACATGTATCATGTTTCCGGTTAATACAATTCTAGCATGAATAATAAACATTTATCATGATATAAGGAAATAAATAATAACTTTATTATTGCCTCTAGGGCATATTTCCTTCACTAGCATGCGATGAACACTTCTCCAATGTGATTTTTGCTACAGATTTCCAGTCTCTTATGAATAGGATTAATGCTAGCACATTTGACCATTCCATCACTGGTACTGTGGTAAATGATATTAGGGTTTCTTCGAGGATCTTTGACTCTGTGGAGTTCAAGTGTGTTCATCGGCAAGTTAATGTAGCTGCTCATATTTTAGCTAAGTCTTGTAAGTATTTACCTAGTCTTGTTGTTTTCCATTCTGCTCCAGAATGTATCCGGGAGACTCTTTGTAACTTTGTTCTAAGTAATCAATTAAGCCGACATTTCTCTCAAAAAAAACACATGAGACCTCCTTTTTTTGAGACAATCAGCGAAGCTTTATTAAACCATCACAATGTTCAAAGGGATGAGATCACTGGGGTGGCCTAATCAAACATGATGGCCAACCCCTAGTTGTAAAGCACGCTTTCATTAAAATGCAAGTCTCAAAATTCGAGCTCCTAAACTCATGAACGAAATTACATGGAGTAAAACCTCTAGAGTAATCTATGATTTCATGTATAATGGCACCGTAGACTGCCCTACTCTTCTGCTTGATGTCATCGATTACCACCTTGCAATCTGAAGCAACATGTATAGATTCCTATAATGCCATCGCCTCCCTGACCGCCAACGCTTCCAATGTGGTGGGATCTGTGATGGACTTGAATACAATGGTTGATGCACCCAAGAACAAGCCTTCCCTATCTCTGGAAATGGCTGCAACTAAACCGCCCCCAGAACTCTTGGCGACAACAGCGTCTACATTTACCTTGCAATGTTTTCTGGTAGTTTGAGCCAATGTGAAGGCCTCGGGGCTTTGATTTGTCACGTCGATGTCGTTGGCTTGTTCAGCACCTGAAGATCACTTATGTATGATTGTATGAACAAGTGTGTGGACAATGGGCTCTGATAGATATCATCATACATGACCTTCATCTTCACACCCAAAAAGATCAGGCGATAGTACCTCAATCATGTTGAACAACCAATCCCGCGGGTTCTCATTGACATGTTGGCACATTTGTTCGACTAAAGACTCATCAAAGAGTGTCCATATACATCGTACCGTTGAGCAATTGATCACCATATGTCGCCCCGAGTCCCTTGCACCACACAACATTGCGCGAAATGGAGGACAATGCGGGAGGAGGGCGATCGATTTGGTGGACTATACCAATTTGAAGGGATTTGGGTCGGTCTGGTTCGTTGGATCTGGCGTGCCGGACCCATCCGGACCTTATGATATCCGTCCCAGATATGGGCTGGGTTTGAGGGGCGACGGACAACCCAAACGTATGATGCCAGTTTGAGAGGTGCGTCCGGGACATCATTTTCATGACCGGTTAGAGCAACTACAACGGGCTGACCCAAACGGACGACGATTTCGTCCGCTTTTTGTCTGTTTGGGTTGGTCAGGCGGACACGGACGTCCGCTTCCGCGTTTGGGTCGGCGTAGGCGCCCAACGCTCGCCCGACCCATTTTGACAGCGCCGACAAAAAAAATTGTGCATGCATATTTAAAATAAAAACAACTTAATTAAACATTAAAGCCAGCCAGGAAGGTCGGCGAGAGTCCACGCGTCCACATTAGCATTAAAAAAACTAAACTACGAGGTGGCGCGCTGCCCTAGGTGTCGTTGTCGTCCTCGGGGTCGGTGAGGTCGATGAGCGTCGGCGCAGGCCCGACCCAAGGGAACGTCGTGTTTCAGGCGGCGGCGATGTAGGCCGCGGACAGCTGTTTCGGTGCGGGCAGTGCAGGCGTGGGGGGCTGTTCCGGCACGGGGGGCTGTGCGGCCGCCTGTGCAGCCGTGACCTGGCGCGCCTCCTCCTCAGCCTCGCGCACCTCCTCCTCGAGGTCGCGCTCGAGCATCTCCTCGTACTCGCCCGCCGGCGCCGCACCTCCTCCGCGTGCACCCTAGCCATCCGCGGCACCGCCGACACTGGGATCCTTTCTGGATCCAGATGCCAGTCGTGCGGCAGGGTCACGTCGGGGTACGACAGAGGCACGCGGGCTGCCAGTGCCACTCCGCGTGGTGCACTGGCACGTTCACGCGCACCCTCTGCCTGTGAGCCGACGTCGGCGGAGGTGGTAGGAACTCGAAGGGGAAAGGGACAGCAAGGGCCTTGCCCTTGGCCTTGCTGCTACTGCCGGCGCCGCAGAAGAGCCCCATTTGGCTAGGGTTGGCTAGGATTTGCCGGCGATGGGGGAGCGAGCTTGCCTAGATGTGGACGGCGAGTTTGGATGAGAACGGCCCCGTCGGACGGTCGGCTTAAAAGGGCGACCGCCGTCGCTGACGCGTGGGCCCGTGATTATAAATTAAGCTGACCGCGTGGGCAGCGGGTAGTTGGACGGGCGTCAGGTAGGGACGCCGCGGACAGCGAGAAGGCGCGCGTGGCGTCCGGTCGATGTCCGCACTGACGCATTTGGGGCGCAAATTTGGGCCGCAAATGCGTCGGCGCGGACGCGAAGCGGACGTGATTTGGGTTTGGGTCGGCGCGTTAGGCCACCACTTTTGCCCGCACCGACCCAAACGGATGCGGGTGGACGAAATGGGTCGCCCCATTGGAGTTGTTCTTACTGGCTAGGTCGGCCGCTCGGGTGTAGGGAGAGGAAAGGAGTGTTTGAGAGGTCCGGCTGTGGGAGCTTTTAGAGCAGCTCCAACGGGCCGACCCAAACGGACGGTGTTTTTGTCCGCTTTTTGTCCATTTGGGTTGGCCGCCCGCCCGCCGTCCACACTCTTTTAGATTTGGGTCGGCAGTGCGCCCAACGGGCCGACCCATTTCATGACTGCGCGCGCTTTAGATCATGCCAGCGGCCATGTCGTCGCCCTGGTTTTGGCGCTCCAGCGCGCGAGAAAGGTTCGCGCGCGGGGGGGAAAAGCGGCCTAGCGCGCTGGTTTTGGCGCTCCAGCGCGCGGGAATGGTTCGCGCGCGCGCCGCGGCTGACGCTCGTTATAAGAAGGCGCTCCCTCCACACTCTGTCCGCCGCCCACTCGTCTCGCCGCCTCTCACTAGCCTTGCCGCCTCTGCGCCACCATGTCGATGCGTCGCCTAGGCGCTTTGGATTTTTGCGGAGTCCGCAAGCGCCGCTCCGGCGCCTTCTCCTCCGAGATCTGGTTTGGCGAGAAACGCCTCATCCTCGGCACCTTCAACACCGCAGAGGAGGAGGCCCGTGCGCACGACGCGGCGGCGTGGCGCCTCCCGAGGCCTCGTCGGGATATGAATTTTCCCGACGTGTCGAGCCCGCGGGCGTAGGATCTCGCGCCTCTCCCGCGGCTGTTCACCAACGAGGATCGTCATGTCCACCGGAGGCGGGAGCGTCGCCTCGCCATCGCCGAGATGGACGTGGAAGCCATTATGGTGTGGCGCGAACGCTTCGCACAAGACATCATCGACGAGCGTCAGTTCTACAAGCAAAGGAGGACGGAGAGGGACGCGAGGAGGACGGGGCGAGCCGCCTATCGGAAGGACAAGCGTTCGCGGAAGCAGGCCGCTCAATTGAAACTAAAGCTACGAGAAACGTGGGGCTTGGGACTTCAAAGACGAGCAGCATGCTGACGCCTACATTCAGACGTCGGAGGAGGACATTACCGAGTCGGGGTCGGAAAGCGATGAGTAGTTGGTCTTTTTTTATCCGCGTATGCTAGAACTATCGGCGACGAAGCAGGCGGGCGAGGGTGTGTTGTTTGATATGGAGAGACCAATGTGCCACCGACAAGCGGCCCCGGTGAGAAAACAGGGCAAGCGCGCGTCCGTTTTGTGTCCACGCCGACGCAAATCCGGCTAAAAAATGGGCCGGAAATGGGTCGGCAGGCGGATGAAAGCGTACACGCGTCCGTTTGGGTCGACGCATTGGGCCGACTTTTCTGTCCGCGCCAACTCAAACGGACGACGGTGGACGAAATGGATCACCCCATTGAAGTTGCTCTTATAGCATATTTTTCTACTTGAAACTGACTGGTTAACACCTGTTCCAACAACCTACCGCATCAGGAAAGTTACTGGAAAAGACTAAACTTGTGGAACTATACTTGTATTTCAAGAACAAACACCCTGATGCATCATATAATTGGCCGCACCCGGAGCAGGCCATGTCTCTTCAATCTCTCCGTGGCGCAACGTAAATTCGTACGTACATCCCCGTCCTCTTCCGTGCTTTCCCGGTCGTCTCCGGGCACTGCTGTCCGGTGTAGTACGCCCGATCGCATCACCGCTCCCCATCCATCCATCCATCCGTCTCCAAAAATCCAAACTTTCACCGGCGAGGAGGGAGGGCGAGAGCGAGAGGAATAAAAAGGACGGGCATTGCTTCCCTCAGTCCACCTCGCTCGCTCCTCAGATCTAATCATTATTTAATCCTTTTCACCTCCAGCGCCTCGCCACATGAGCGCTCCCCCCTCCTCCTCCCCCTCCCCCGCTCCGATCCCCCAGCCCGCCGCAACCCTAGCCCCCGCCAGCATGCGCGGCGCGGCGGCGGACGACGACTCCTCCGGCTCGTCGCCGTCGCGGATGTCGGAGGACGACGACGACGGCGACGGCGGGGCGGGACGGGGCGACAGGTGGGCGCCGGATCTGAGGGGCGGCAACGGCAACGGCGGGAGGTGGGCGCCGCCGGACCAGGTGCTGGAGAACGTGCTGGAGAGCGTGCTCGAGTTCCTCACGGCGGCGCGCGACCGCAACGCGGCCTCGCTCGTCTGCCGCTCCTGGTACCGCGCCGAGGCGCAGACCCGCCGCGAGCTCTTCATCGGCAACTGCTACGCCGTCTCGCCGCGCCGCGCCGTCGAGCGCTTCGGGGGCGTGCGCGCCGTCGTGCTCAAGGGGAAGCCCCGCTTCGCCGACTTCAGCCTCGTGCCGCACGGCTGGGGCGCCTACGTCTCCCCCTGGGTCGCCGCGCTCGGCCCCGCCTACCCGCGCCTCGAGCGCATCTGCCTCAAGCGGATGACCGTCTCCGACGACGAGCTCGCGCTCATCCCCAAGTCCTTCCCGCTCTTCAAGGAGCTCTCGCTCGTCTGCTGCGACGGCTTCACCACCCGCGGCCTCGCCGTCATCGCCGAGGGCTGCCGGTACGCTTCCCTTCCCTTTCTCGTCTTTGGGTATCAACGAACGTATCAACTTTACGGGCTGGGACAGTATCGTACTGCCATTGGCGCATTTGTTCATTTCTCAGCTGCATCATGCCATTCCCCGCTTTATTTAATGTGCACGCCTACTCCTTTATGCTTTTTTCGGTTTTATTGGTCCGACTTTGCCCTGGATCAGAATCTGATCTAGGCTACACTAGCTTTTATTGCCGCGCCGGGTTCTCATCCCTACACGTTCTCTCAAAGCTAGATCTTTATTGTTCTTGAGCTCTACTCAGTTCGTGACACTTGGTAGTGCCACACTCGAATCTTTGCCGTTAGTAGCACTCAACTTTTGATCGTTTTCTTGTCATGGTTATGGCAAATAGTTCTAGCAAACAAATGTCTCAAACTATGATATACTAGTACTCAAGAGTGGTATCATCTTATGGATCGTTGCATTTATTTTTTAGGCATCTTCGGGTACTGGATCTGACTGAAGATTATTTCCATGAGGAGGAGAGCGAGGTGGTGGATTGGATCTCCAAGTTTCCAGAGAGCAACACGTCGCTGGAATCGCTTGTATTTGATTGTGTTAGTGTCCCATTCAACTTTGAGGCCCTGGAGGCACTTGTTGCACGCTCACCAGCTCTGCGTCGTCTGCGCGTCAATGATCATGTGTCGATAGAGCAGTTGCGTCGTCTCATGGCAAGGGCACCCCATCTAACTCACCTTGGCACTGGATCATTCCGATCTGAGCCAGGCCCTGGGGGTGCTTTGTCTGTGTCTGAGCTCGCTACCTCTTTCGCGGCGTCCAGATCACTTGTTTGTTTGTCAGGTTTCTTGGATGCCAATGCAGCATACCTCCCAGCAATCTACCAAGTTTGTGCCAATCTCACTTCCCTCAATTTTAGCTTTGCGGGTCTAACAGATGAAGAGTTCATACCAGTTATTCGCCATTGCATCAATCTTCGCACTTTATGGGTAAGTATTTTGTGATTTCATTTGTCGTCACATTGATAGATATATTGGTTTATGTACTTTGACATCAGGTGTTGGTGTTCCAATTTCTTATTGTAGGTTCTTGATACTGTGGGTGATGAAGGCCTTAGGGCTGTGGCTGAAACATGCTCAAATCTCCGTGAGCTACGTGTTTTTCCTCTGGATGCCACCGAGGATTCTGAGGGCTCAGTCTCAGATATTGGTCTCCAGGCAATCTCAGAAGGCTGCCGAAAGCTCGAATCAATTCTCTACTTTTGCCAGCGCATGACAAATGCAGCAGTAATTGCTATGTCCGAGAACTGCCCTGACCTTTTGGTGTTCCGCCTCTGTATTATGGGCCGCCACCGCCCTGATCGGATTACCGGGGCGCCCATGGATGAGGGTTTTGGGGCGATTGTGATGAACTGCAAGAAGCTCACCAGACTCTCAGTCTCTGGCTTGCTCACTGATAAGGCGTTTGCATACATTGGGAGACACGGAAAACTCATAAAGACTCTGTCTGTTGCCTTTGCTGGGAATAGTGACATGTCTCTTCAGCATGTGTTTGAGGGGTGCACTAGGTTGCAGAAGCTCGAGGTCAGAGATAGCCCTTTTGGCGACAAAGGATTGCTCTCTGGCCTGAACTATTTTTACAACATGAGGTTCTTTTGGATGAACTCATGCAGGCTAACTGTGAAGGGTTGTGGGGATGTAGCTCAGCAAATGCCTAATCTGGTGGTTGAAGTAATGAAGGAAAATGAAGGGGAAATGGATACCGTTGATAAGCTGTACCTGTATCGATCGTTGGCAGGACCAAGGGAAGATGCTCCATCATTTGTCAACATCTTGTAGTACTGCCATTGAAGAAGTTTGTTGTACGGTCATGTTTGTTCTACTATTCCCGATCATTGCTGTTGTATTCCTGTTCAAGTATTCCAGAGCCAGAGAGGAAGCTCCCCGCGGATGATTTTGAATTGTGGGGAATATGAATGCATCATTTAATTAAGCAAACCATCAATTATTCTTCTCTGGGCTGATTGTGTCGAGACTTGAACCTGTACGAGGTTTCTTTGATGTATGTACCTTGGTGAGGCATCTCATCTTGTGAGTCACTGTATTCCCAATGGAATCTGAGTTATTTTCCTGGCCAGCACCAGACTGATGCCTTTGTTGTACCGTAGTTGAGTTGTCGGAACCGATTAGTGATTGCACAGAGATTGGCTGCAGGTTGACTCCAATTCGGCAGCAGAGATTTTACATGGTTCCTTTTGCCCTCAAGTCTCCAGCCATTGATGTTTTGCCATGTACTGTTCAGTCTATCTGCTCAGACGAAGGAATGGCGTTATCTATGTTGCAATGTTCCATCAACTTTTTTGCCTTGTATTTTAGATTATCCCAGCTACGATAAATTTTCTCTTCCCATTTTTTATAGTTTCCACAACTTATTTTTGTAGATCAATGTAGACCACTATCACTTTTCCTGGTCACAACCTTCTGCTGTTATTAATCAAGAAGATATTGGATGATGAAATTCAGTCAGCATCAATTTGTTACCACGTTCTCCTTGCTTTGTTGCCTGTTCATTTGCCATGATCATGCTAGTACTTTGATTATGACTGCTCTGTTGCTACCACCACAGCAATAAATGCCCTCTGCCTGTGTATTGGCACATGATAAGGACATGACCTACTAATGATTTGATCTCAAGAGTGGTCCTTGGTCCTTGTTTCATGTAGATCTGCATGACATCCACTGTCAGATGGTGATCTGCCTTTCCACCCTTCTCCTCTGTAGATCCCTGGAGGGTTCAAAAGCTCGAAGCTCCCAATGGGCAGAGCCTGCAGCTTCCACAAGGCAAGAGGAAAAAGGTAATGGTTTACTCCCCGACACATTAACATATACTCTCATGTTCCAAAATACTCCCTACATTGCAAAATAAGTGTCCCAACTCCCAAAGTTGTACTAAAGTTGAGACACTTATTTTAGGACGGAGGGAGTAATTGGCTAGACAAAGGTGTGTGCTGATGATTTGTAGATCTCTGCCTTCCCCTGAGGGGGCTGGCTGTCACTGGATTCTAGCTTGTTATGACTAATCCAACTCTTATCCTGGTTCCAAAAATACCCACAACTTGAATCAAAACCAGATATTTGTGTCCAAAAAAGTTTCTTCAGCTTTTGTTGAAGCATTGCCCAGTTGGTGCTAATTCAACAGTCACTACTCCCTCACTTTACTGGCAGTACTAAATATTCATCACATATCCTTATAAGCATCCTATGAAGTCAGACCTGATGTAACCCAAGTCTAGATAAACACAAGCCACAGTTCTTGTCCATGTGCAGTGGACTCTTATCCAGAGTTCTCTGCTTTTCCCCCCTCAACTCCGAGCCAATCAATCGGTCGCGGAGTAGGAGCCGCAATGATTCTGTTTCAAAACCCTTTTAGGTTTACTTGGTAGTTTGGCAGTGTCAACCATTAATCTATCCTCAGCATCTTATAAGTCAGCCTTAACACTACGCAAACACAAGCCACCTTTTCTTGTCGATGCGACACGAGGCCCTTATCCACTAATTGTTTCTCCCTGCCTTTTGCTCGACTGAAAGCTGGAAAGTCAACTGGGGAGTAGGAAAACAGTGGAGCCATGATCATTGTGCTCCTAAGCCTTTTTAGGTTTGCTTGGTAGTGTCAACTGTTAAATCTATGCTCGGCATGCTACTAGTCAGCCTTGGTCCTTGGATGTAACCCCAGCACTATGTAAACACAAGGCACCTTTTCTTGTCGAATGTGAAATCAAATGAGATCCTTATCCATTAATTTTCTAGAATTTCCTCAACTTGAAGCCAGGAGATCAGTCGGGAAGTAGAAAAACAGAGTCGCCATGCTCGTTTTTTTCCTTCCAAAAATCCATGTAGATTTACTTACCAAACGAACAAATGTTGTTGCCATAATATTTGCTCCTAGATCTTCCTCAAAGCCGAGTCACTTTTTGGGACAAAGGGAGTACAAAGTAATCCCTTGGCTAAAGCTGTGGATGAAAACCAAAACAGTTTTGCTAAGTCTCAGTCGACTTAGACTTTGTTATGTCTCAGTCGATGCTATATTCCTTTGATCTTGCATGAAGATTCGTACAATAATTTATTTTCGGTTTTTCCTTTTTCTTCCTAAATACTATATCACTTGACCGAGGCATGGTTAAGTCTGAGTCGACTGAGACATAAACACACCCAAACCAAAATCCCTGTTCTTCCATGATATTTCTACTATATTGATTCCAAAAGGAAGAAATGCTACATTGTCGGAAGATTTTTTTTCGAGAATACGTCGTCGGGAAGGTCACATCAACTTCACCCCATTGTTCTGTTACGGCACGTCGCATATCCAACCCGCTTTTCACTTTGTAGTATGGTAGGGAAAGGAAAAAATCTCGCAAGTAGCCATCCGAAAATCAAGAGCACAAATCTTTTGGACAAGTCTCTACCAGCGAGGTCGTGTGGTGCGCGGGCAAAGAACGTGAAACCTCCAGGCGCGAGTCGCTGTCTTCCTCGCCAGCAACCATCCGCCCGCCCAGAGGAAATCAATTATTGGGACGAGACAGAGCAGCTTACCGCCCCATGATCGATATCAAAGGCCCGCGCGACGCCACGAGACGGCGACACATATGCCGCCTACGCCGTGCAGCACATGAGCTATGGATTTTCATGGCCAAAGTCTACCGAAGGACGCCGAACCGGTCGCCGTCGACGGTCAGTCGTCCTACGCAAACCACTCTCCGTCCGCTCTTTTATCGTGGCGGCGAACCTGTCGTGATCACCGTCACCACCGCAGCTGATGTTCTGAAACATGTGCTGGTTTGCGAAGACGGGACGAGCTATCGGCCGGCGCTGGTGCGAAGTCATTCAGAAAGCTCGGCCGATCGAGGCTGAGATAGGCTCGTGTCATGCATGTGCGTACCTACCTGCCCGCCAAAGCGGCCCAGATCAGATCTCCCGGCGATACGAGTGGAGAGCAGGTGAGTCGACCACGTGGGGGCGGGCAAAACCATCGATCTTTGCGTGATAATAATAGTAGTACCCGTGCGCGGCTCCGCGCACGACCGAGCCAGGACACGGCGAGCGACACGCGTGCGTGGTCGTCGTCCGGCGCAGCAGAGAACCAACGAGGCCGGCAGGCGACGCGTCGTTGCCGATCGACGCCGGATGCCATGGCATGTCATGGCCGCGCGCTGCGGAGAGCGAGCGATGCCGGTGGGCGATCGACGTGCGCCGGGACGAAAGATCGGAACGTGATCTCGGGCGACTCGACGTGCTCCGGGGCGGGGGCGGTGCCGACGGCGGCCGGCGCGTGGCAACCTTTTGGCCGCGTTGCGATCCGTCCACCACCCCTCCGCTCTTTCGCCTTTCACCCAACAGTGCCACGATATATGCTCGAATGGACAACTGACAAGGGAGGGGAGAGGGGAGGATCGCCGGCGCTACAAGCACGAGACGCTCCTTTCGCCTTTACATATACGGTAAGGAAGAAAAGCCACCCGCGACGTTTCTTTCGCACGTGGAAATGCGCCCGGGGAGGCCTTATCCCGGAGCCTGAATGATCTCGTGGTATCTCTCTGTGAGAGGAACGGGTGCTTGAGCAGCTCGGTGAGAAGGCCGGCGGTGGCATCGGTCCTGCGAGGGCGAGGTCCTCTTTGGTCACTACCGGGGAGGACAATGGGGTCAGAATCTGGTCTTGTGTTGGGCGGGGAAGAAAAGAAAACGAGGCGTTGACAAGTCTGAACGAAGGGTGGTCGCCGATGAGACGCGTCGTCGGCCTCCTGCTCCCGGCGCAGTAGGGTCACGAGACTTTTTGATCGGATCCAATTCTATTTCCGTCTTTTTGAATCCAATTCTATTTTCCGTCTTTTTGAGTGGCCATGCGTGAAATGTCACGCTCGGATCACAGGAAAACTGGAGAGTGTCCCACAGAAATACAAAGAGGGATGCCAAGCATGTGTTGGAAATATTAGCACCTTTCCAATTTCTACTCCTAATGGAGCAGTTGGTAGTCCCGGTCAATTTTCGTCCCACTACTTTCGTCTGGGTTTTTTTGTAGGTTAACCTTCGTAGGTTTTTTTCGTCTGGTTTATTTTTGTCTCACCTTCCATTATTATATCCTCACGGTGATTTTTTTCACTCTCCCATTAAAAACTTCCTTAACATTTGCAAACTTTCCTAACCATGCATGTCACAAACGGGCAGGTATTGTTATCACGTTACAAACAATAAAACCCATTTTCATGGAAATCAATTCAAATCCTAACTTTCCTAACACGTTGATTCTTACCTTTTCTGATCTCTACTCAGTTGGTAGGTGGTATCTTCGTTTCCTACTCCCAAACCTCGATCGCACAATCCCCGAGGATTCCCCACAACTCTGCACGCACAAAAGAAACAAGCAAGAAAAACCAGCGTGACTGAAACCTACGAACCTATGTCCCTCTTCCTCCCCAGCTGCGAAGCGAAGCCGGCCGGCCGCCACCCATCGCGTGCGCCTAGGGTTCTCGGTGGAGCCTGCGGCCTCCATGTCGTCGGCGAATAGGCGAAGGGCGGCCTCAGAGGCCCTGGAGCTGCAGCTACGGCGGAGGACGCTCGAGACCATGCTGGAGCAGTGCGGTTATCGAGACGATGTTCAGGAGTGCGAGGACGGGAATCCGGGCTAGGGGCAGACGGCTGGGCGGCGACATCAGCGACGGGGAGGGGCCACCCCCGGCGCCGGGGTTGGCGTATCCGAGGGCAGTCCACGGTGGCTGCGGCGAGGGTGGGCTCATATCCCGTTCATGGAGCTCTCCCGGCACCGCCGCCCCGTTTCCCATCTCTTCCCGATCCGGCGCCGCACCATCGTCTCCTATCTCTCCCTGAAGTCACGATACTGGTGGTTGCCAGGGGCTCGATCCAATGAAACGCAGGATGGTCGGACACTCCAGTGCGGATGCTTGCAAGGGCGTGCTGGCCCTCGCTTGGAAGGGGATGAGACTGTCAGGAAGTTAACTTGGTTGGCGAGAGACCAGGCACAAGATGTGGTGGAGTGGAGACGACGGAGGTTATGGTTGGTGTGGAGATCACGTGCCAGCTGCTGGGAGGATCACGACGATGGCCTGTGTGCGTTCCAGGCATTGGGCTGGGTAGCAATGCAGGATGGCTATGCGACTTCCATGGCGATGCAGACGGAACAATCAACGTCAGCATGGCCTTGGTTGGCTTGGGAAGGCTTCAAAAACTGTATATTGGTTTCATCTTGCGTTTTTTCTCTTTCATAAGTACATGTTCACTGATTCTATTTTTTAGTTGATGTTCTTTTGGTGTTAATGATGCATGAGGGTGTGATAAAAATGATTAGAAGTAGTATACACTAACATTAGGTTTAGCATTGGGGGTAACTTGGTAAGTAGTAACATCTCTACTCCTAATGGAGCAGTTGATAGTCTCCGCCGGTCAATTTTTGTTCCACCACTTTCGTCCGGGTTTTTTCGTAGGTTAACCTTCGTAGATTTTTTTTCGTCGTTTTTTTTCGTCTGGTTTATTTTTGTCTCACCTTCCATTATTATATCCTCACGGTGATTTTTTTCACTCTCCCATTAAAAACTTTCTTAACATTTGCAAACTTTCCTAACCATGCATGTCACAAACGGGCAGGTATTGATATCAGGTTACAGACAATAAAACCCATTTTCATGGAAATCAATTCAAATCCTAATTTCGTAACACATTGATTCTTACCTTTTCTAATCTCTACTCAGTTGGTAGGCATGTCACAAACGGGCAGGTATTGATATCACGTTACAAAGAATAAAACCCATTTTCATGGAAATCAATTCAAATCCTAACTTTCCTAACACGTTGATTCTTACCTTTTCTGATCTCTACTCAGTTGGTAGGTGGTATCTGTTGGAAATATGCCCTAGTGGCAATAATAAATTAGTTATTATTATATTTCCTTGTTCATGATAATCGTTTATTATCCATGCTAGAATTGTATTGATAGGAAACTCAGATACATGTGTGGATACATAGACAACACCATGTCCCTAGTAAGCCTCTAGTTAACTAGCTCGTTGATCAATAGATGGTTACGGTTTCCTGACCATGGACATTGGATGTCATTGATAACGGGATCACATCATTAGGAGAATGATGTGATGGACAAGACCCAATCCTAAGCCTAGCACAAAGATCATGTAGTTCGTATGCTAAAGCTTTTCTAATGTCAAGTATCATTTCCTTAGACCATGAGATTGTGCAACTCCCGAATACCGTAGGAGTGCTTTGGGTGTGCCAAACGTCACAACGTAACTGGGTGGCTATAAAGGTGCACTACGGGTATCTCCGAAAGTGTCTGTTGGGTTGGCACGAATCGAGACTGGGATTTGTCACTCCGTGTGACGGAGAGGTATCTCTGGGCCCACTCGGTAGGACATCATCATAATGTGCACAATGTGATCAAGGAGTTGATCACGGGATGATGTGTTACGGAACGAGTAAAGAGACTTGCTGGTAACAAGATTGAACAAGGTATCGGGATACCGACGATCGAATCTCGGGCAAGTAACATACCGCTAGACAAAGGGAATTGTATACGGGATTGATTAAGTCCTTGACATCGTGGTTCATCCGATGAGATCATCGTGGAACATGTGGGAGCCAACATGGGTATCCAGATCCCGCTGTTGGTTATTGACCGGAGAACGTCTCGGTCATGTCTGCATGGTTCCCGAACCCGTAGGGTCTACACACTTAAGGTTCGGTGACGCTAGGGTTGTAGGGATATGTATATGCAGTAACCCGAATGTTGTTCGGAGTCTCGGATGAGATCCCGGACGTCACGAGGAGTTCCGGAATGGTCCGGAGGTAAAGAATTATATATAGGAAGTGCTATTTCGACCATCGGGACAAGTTTCGGGGTCACCGGTATTGTACCGGGACCACCGGAAGGGTCCCGGGGGTCCACGGGGTGGGGCCACCTATCCCGGAGGGCCCCATGGGCTGAAGTGGGAAGGGATCCAGCCCAAAGTGGGCTAGGGCGCCACTTCCCCTAGGGCCCATGCGCCTAGGGTGGGGGAAACCCTAAAGAAAGAGTCCTAGGAGGGGAAGGCACCTCCTAGGTGTTGGAAATATGCCCTAGAGGCAATAATAAAAGCATTATTATTATATTTCCTTGTTCATGATAATTGTCTTTATTCATGCTATAATTGTGTTATCCGGAAATCGTAATACATGTGTGAATAACAGACACCGACATGTCCCTAGTGAGCCTCTAGTTGACTAGCTCGTTGATCAACAGATAGTCATGGTTTCCTGACTATGGACACTGGATGTCATTGATAACGAGATCACATCATTGGGAGAATGATGTGATGGACAAGACCCAATCCTAAACATAGCACAAGATCGTATAGTTCGTTTGCTAGAGTTTTCCAATGTCAAGTATCTTTTCCTTAGACCATGAGATCGTGTAACTCCCGGATACCGTAGGAGTGCTTTGGGTATGCCAAACGTTACAACGTAACTGGGTGACTATAAAGGTAGACTACGGGTATCTCCGAAAGTGTCTGTTGGGTGACATGGATCAAGACTGGGATTTGTCACTCCGTATGACGGAGAGGTATCACTGGGCCCACTCGGTAATGCATCGTCATAATGAGCTCAGAGTGACCAAGTGTCTGGTCACGGGATCATGCATTACGGTACGAGTAAAGTGACTTGCCGGTAACGAGATTGAACGAGGTATTGGGATACCGACGATCGAATCTCGGGCAAGTAACATATCGATAGACAAAGGGAATAGCGTACGGGATTGATTAAATCCTCGACATCGTGGTTCATCCGATGAGATCATCGTGGAGCATGTGGGAGCCAACATGGGTATCCAGATCCCGCTGTTGGTTATTGACCGGAGAGTCGTCTCGGTCATGTCTGCTTGTCTCCCGAACCCGTAGGGTCTACACACTTAAGGTTCGGTGACGCTAGGGTTATGAAGATATGTACATGCAGAAACCCGAATGTTGTTCGGAGTCCCAGATGAGATCCCGGACGTCACGAGGAGTTCCAGAATGGTCCGGAGGTAAAGAATTATATATAGGAAGTGCTATTTCGGGCATCGGGACAAGTTTCGGGGTTATCGGTATTGTACCGGGACCACCGGAAGGGTCCCGGGGGTCCACCGGGTGGGGCCACCTGTCCCGGGGGGCCACATGGGCTGTAGGGGGTGCGTCTTGGCCTAGATGGGCCAAGGGCACCAGCCCCTATAGGCCCATGCGCCTAGGGTTTCCACCATGGAAGAGTCCATGTGGTGGAAGGCACCCCTAGGTGCCTTGGGGGGGAGGGAAACCTCCCCTTGGCCGCCGCCCCCCCTAGTAGATGCCATCTACTAGGGCCGGCGCCCCCCCCCCTTGGCACCCCTATATATAGTGGGGGGGAGAGGAGGGATTTTACACCAGCCCCTGGCGCCTCCACCTCCCCCCGTTACGTCTCTCCCTCGTAGTCTCGGCGAAGCCCTGCTGCTGTGACGCCCTGCATCCACCACCACGCCGTCGTGCTGCTGGATCTTCATCAACCTCTCCTTCCCCCTTGCTGGATCAAGAAGGAGGAGACATCTCCCGTCCCGTACGTGTGTTGAACGCGGAGGTGCCGTCCGTTCGGTGCTGGTCATCGGTGATTTGGATCACGTCGAGTACGACTACATCATCACCGTTCTTTTGAACACTTCCGTGCGCGATCTACAAAGGTATGTAGATGCATCTAATCACTCTTTGCTAGATGAACTCCTAGATGATCTTGGTGAAATGAGTAGGAAATTTTTTGTTTTCTGCAACGTTCCCCAACAGTGGTATCAGAGCTAGGTCTATGCGTAGTTCTTCTTGCGCGAGTAGAACACAATTTGTTGTGGGCGTAGATTTGTCAACTTTCTTGCCGTTACTAGTCCTTTCTTGCTTCAGCGGTATTGTGGGATGAAGCGGCCCGGACCAACCTTACACGTACGCTTACGTGAGACCGGTTCCACCGACTAACATGCACTAGTTGCATAAGGTGGCTGGCGGGTGTCTGTCTCTCCTACTTTAGTTGGAGCGGAATCGATGAACAGGGTCCTTATGAAGGGTAAATAGAAGTTGACAAATCACGTTGTGGCTTTAACGTAGGTAAGAAAACGTTCTTGCTAGAACCCTAATTCAGCCACGTAAAACTTGCAACAACAATTAGAGGATGTCTAACTTGTTTTTGCAGCAAGTGGTTTGTGATATGATATGGCCAAAGTTGTGATGAATGATGAATGATCTATATGTGATGTATGAGATGTTCATGCTATTGTAATAGGATTCACGACTTGCATGTCGATGAGTATGACAACCGGCAGGAGCCATAGGAGTTGTCTTTATTCTTTTATATGACCTGCGTGTCATCAAGAAACGCCATGTAAATTACTTTACTTTATCGCTAAACGCGTTAGCCATAGTAGTAGAAGTAATAGTTGGCGAGCAACTTCATGGAGACACGATGATGGAGATCATGGTGTCAAGCCGGTGACAAGATGATCATGGAGCCCCAAGATGGAGATCAAAGGAGCTATGTGATATTGGCCATATCATGTCACGTTTATTATTTGATTGCATGTGATGTTTATCATGTTTTGCATCTTGTTTACTTAGAACGACGGTAGTAAATAAGGTGATCCCTCATACTAATTTCAAGAAGTGTTCCCCCTAACTGTGCACCGTTGCGACAGTTCGCTGTTTCAAAACACCACGTGATGATCGGGTGTTTTATTCAGACGTTCACATACAACGGGTGTAAGACAGATTTACACATGCAAACACTTAGGTTGACTTGACGAGCCTAGCATGTACAGACATGGCCTCGGAACACGGAAGACCGAAAGGTCGAGCATGAGTCGTATAGAAGATACGATCAACATGAAGATGTTCACCGATGTTGACTAGCGTCTCACGTGATGATCGGACACGGTCTAGTTTAACTCGGATCATGTAATACTTAGATGACTAGAGGGATGTCTAATCTAAGTGGGAGTTCATTAATAATTTGATTAGTTGAACTTAATTATCATGAACTTAGTCTAAATATTTTACAATATGTCTTGTAGATTAAATGGCCAACGTAGTCCTCAACTTCAATGCGTTCCTAGAGAAAACCAAGCTGAAAGACGATGGCAGCAACTATACGGACTGGGTCCGGAACCTGAGGATCATCCTCATAGCTGCCAAGAAAGATTATGTCTTACAAGCACCGCTTGGTGACGCACCCGTTCTCCCTGCAGAACAAGATGTTATGAACGCTTGGCAGACACGTTTCGATGACTACTCCCTCGTTCAGTGCGGCATGCTTTACAGCCTAGAGCCGGGGCTCCAAAAGCGTTTTGAGAGACATGGAGCATATGCGATGTTCGAAGAGCTGAGAATGGTTTTCCAAGCTCATGCCCGGGTCGAGAGATATGAAGTCTCCGACAAATTCTTCAGCTGTAAGATGGAGGAAAACAGTTCTGTCAGTGAGCACATACTCACTATGTCTGGGTTGCATAACCGCTTGACTCAGCTGGGAGTTAATCTCCCGGATGATGCGGTCATTGACAGAATCCTCCAGTCGCTTCCACCAAGCTACAAGAGCTTTGTGATGAACTTCAATATGCAGGGGATGGAAAAGACCATTCCTGAAGTATTTGCTATGCTGAAATCAGCAGAGGTAGAAGTCAGGAAGGAACATCAAGTGTTGATGGTCAATAAAACCACTAAGTTCAAGAAAGGCAAGGGTAAAAAGAACTTCAAGAAGGACGGCAAGGAGGTTGCCGCGCCCGGCAAGCAAGCTGCCGGGAAGAAGCCAAAGAATGGACCCAAGCCCGAGACTGAGTGCTTTTATTGCAAGGGAAGCGGTCACTGGAAGCGGAACTGCCCTAAGTACTTAGCGGATAAGAAGGCCGGCAAAACAAAATGTATATGTGATATACATGTAATTGATGTGTACCTTACTAGTGCCCGTAGTAGCTCCTGGGTATTTGATACCGGTGCAGTTGCTCACATTTGTAACTCAAAGCAGGGGCTGCGGAATAAGCGGAAACCGGCAAAGGACGAGGTGACGATGCACGTCGGGAATGGTTCCAAGGTCAATGTGATCGCCGTCGGCACGCTACCTCTGCATCTCCCTTCGGGATTAGTTTTAAACCTTAATAATTGTTATTTAGTGCCAGCTTTGAGCATGAACATTGTATCAGGATCTCGTTTAATTCGAGATGGCTACTCTTTTAAATCTGAGAATAATGGTTGTTCCATTTTTATGAGAGATATGTTTTATGGTCATGCTCCTATGGTGAATGGTTTGTTCTTTATGAATCTCGAATGTGATGCTACACATGTTCATAATGTGAGTACCAAAAGAAGTAAGGTTGATAATGATAGTCCCACATACCTGTGGCACTGCCGCCTTGGTCACATAGGTGTCAAACGCATGAAGAAGCTCTATGCTGATGGACTTTTAGAGTCTCTTGATTATGAATCATTTGACACATGCGAACCATGCCTTATGGGTAAAATGACCAAGACTCCGTTCTTAGGAACAATGGAGCGAGCAACCGACTTATTGGAAATCATACATACTGATGTGTGCGGTCCAATGAGTGTTGAGGCTCGCGGTGGCTATCGTTATGTTCTCACCCTCACTGATGATTTAAGTAGGTATGGGTATATCTACTTAATGAAACACAAGTCTGAAACCTTTGAAAAGTTCAAGGAATTTCAGAGTGAGGTTGAAAATCAACGTGACAGGAAAATCAAGTTTCTACGATCAGATCGTGGAGGAGAGTACTTGAGTCACGAGTTTGGGGCACACTTAAGAAAATGTGGAATAGTTTCACAACTCACGCCGCCTGGAACACCTCAGCGTAATGGTGTGTCCGAACGTCGTAATCGCACTCTGTTAGATATGGTGCGATCTATGATGTCTCTTACCGATTTACCGCTTTCTTTTTGGGGCTATGCTTTAGAGACAGCCGCATTCACTTTAAATAGGGCTCCGTCGAAATCCGTTGAGACGACACCGTATGAATTGTGGTTTGGGAAGAAACCTAAGCTGTCGTTTCTAAAAGTTTGGGGATGCGATGCTTATGTCAAGAAACTTCAACCTGAAAAGCTCGAACCCAAGTCGGAAAAATGCGTCTTCATAGGATACCCAAAAGAAACTATTGGGTACACCTTCTACCTCAGATCCGAAGGCAAGATCTTTGTTGCCAAGAATGGGTCCTTTCTGGAGAAAGAGTTTCTCTCGAAAGAAGTAAGTGGGAGGAAAGTAGAGCTTGATGAAGTATTACCTCTTGAACCGGTAAATGGCGCAACTCAAGAAAATGTTCCTGAGGTGCCTGCACCGACTAGAGAGGAAGTTAATGACAATGATCAAGATACTTCTGATCAAGCCCCTACTGAAATTCGAAGGTCCACAAGGACACGTTCCGCACCAGAGTGGTACGGCAACCCTGTCTTGGAAATCATGCTGTTAGACAACGGTGAACCTTCGAACTATGAAGAAGCGATGGCGGGCCCGGATTCCGACAAATGGCTGGAAGCCATGAAATCCGAGATAGGATCCATGTATGAAAACAAAGTATGGACTTTGACTGACTTGCCCGTTGAGCGGCGAGCCATAGAAAATAAATGGATCTTTAAGAAGAAGACAGACGCGGATGGTAATGTGACCATCTATAAAGCTCGGCTTGTCGCTAAGGGTTATCGACAAGTTCAAGGGGTTGACTACGATGAGACTTTCTCGCCGGTAGCGAAGCTGAAGTCCATCCGAATCATGTTAGCAATTGCCGCATTCTATGATTACGAAATATGGCAAATGGACGTCAAAACGGCATTCCTTAATGGTTTCCTTAAGGAAGAATTGTATATGATACAGCCGGAAGGTTTTGTCGATCCTAAGAATGCTGACAAAGTGTGCAAGCTCCAACGCTCGATTTATGGGCTGGTGCAAGCATCTCGGAGTTGGAACATTCGCTTTGATGAGATGATCAAAGCGTTTGGGTTTACACAGACTTATGGAGAAGCCTGCGTTTACAAGAAAGTGAGTGGGAGCTTTGTAGCATTTCTCATATTATATGTAGATGACATACTTTTGATGGGAAATGATATAGAACTCTTGGACAGCATCAAGGCCTACTTGAATAAAAGTTTTTCAATGAAGGACCTTGGAGAAGCTGCTTATATATTAGGCATCAAAATCTATAGAGATAGATC